>NW_028270140.1:13092949-13397180 GCF_037043375.1 Chiloscyllium plagiosum
GTTTGTGCTAGTTCCTTGAAAGAGCTATCTCACTTCCCTGCTCTTGCTCCATAGCTCTGCAAATTGTCATGTTTAATTGGTTAATTCTCGTTTGAAAATCATCATATATTTCCACCATCCTCTTCCTGATCAGAACAACTTGTGTAAAAGAAATTCTCTAAAATTTCCTATTGGATCTTTACTAGTAATCCTTTGGTTACTGGTGCCAGTGGAAAAAAAAGTTGGCTTTTCTAAAAAAAAATAACTTTCTCCATTTTAAGTATGAGAGATGTGATTTTTTTGTGTTGTTCGAGAGATTGGGCAGCAGCTGGTGAGTGGGAACTGTTTCAAAGGTGAGGATCACTGGAAACATAACTATATTGTTGCCCATCTGTGCGAGGCATTGTAATATTGTCAATATGGAACTGGTAATGTGTTATAGGGCTTGTTACCTATGATTGCATCCAAAAGCAATCCCTGGCCATTTGATGGCAGCTCCTAGTGAGATCACGTGCAGTTATGGAGTCCAGTTCATTCCCACATAAGTGTTATGTAGCTAATAAAGTGCTTAAGAAATGTTGGGATGGATTTAATGGAGTTGAAAAATGTGATGCTGGAAAAACACAGCAGGCCAGGCAGCATCCGAGGAGCAGGAGAATCGACGTTTTGGGCATAAGCCCTTCTTCAGGAATCCTGAAGAAGGGCTTATGCCCGAAACATTGATTCTCTTGCTCCTCAGGTGCTGCCTGGCCTGCTGTGTTTTTCCAGCATCACATTTTTCAACTCTGGTCTCCAGCATCTGCAGTCCTCACTTTCTCCTAATGGATTTAATGGAGGCAAAAGAGTTTCACCCACAAGCTGAAGAACCTTGCTGCCTCTTTTAGGGAATGCCCCCTGCATTGTTCTACTCAGGCACATACCCGAACAACTCTGGGTCTTCCTTGGGATCAAAGATCTTGAGACAGAAGTCCCATAGTTCATTTGCTGCTGACTAATCCAAAGCTGGCAGCTCTACTGAATGGCAGTACCAGAAAGTACATGTGGCTATTGCCAGTACTACATCCATGTGAGACTTGGGACCATCACTGGATGCCTGGCCTCAGTTGAGTGAAGGCTGACATGGGCAGTGCGAGGAGATCAGCAGCATCAACTAGATGGTGACTGTCAGCACTCAGTGCCTTTGAATGACGGACCTGCCTGCACATGGGTTTGCTTGCTGTGCTCACACAGGGCCAGTCCCCATCATTCACTGCATCAATATCAGTAGAAGTGGGATAAGGCTGTTCAGGTGGCATTAATTTAAAAGTCTCAATTGGCAACAGAGTGGGAAGGCAGTCCACATGTCAGCTATTCACTAACATCATCATCTGGTGGAAAGATGATTGGAGACCCACCCTCCTGCCTGATTAAATGCTACCAAATGCATCATGGGATAAGGGCATGACGTTCTACCCAAAGTCATTGTTGTAATGCTGGAAGCAGAGCACCAACTTGTGTGCAGTAAGATCTCACAAATAACAAGGTGCAGAATCTTAAAGGTCGCACACCAATATGGTTTATGGTGAGAAATCTGAGAGAATCGCATGAGAAATTAAATGAGGCGTATCTCAACATAGGGAACAATTAGCTATACCTTCCAACGGAATTCTGGATGTTGAGATTTTTACCAGAGATTATTGAAATGTGTATTAATGGGGAATATTACTTGTTGCCACCTACATTAATACTGAATCCCACTTCACTAGTCTAAAGCTCCCTATCTTATCATGGGAGATAGTCTCCAAACACCAAGAATTTCTGCCATGAAAGTCAGAGAAGATAACTGGCATCTGCAACTCATCATTTGCTCTTCCAGCCACCATCTTGGAGACCAGGTACCAACAATTCAGGAGCATGTTCCAGGATACATGTAACCAGTGCCCCATGTCCAACCTTTCCATGCTATCATGACACACCTCTGATACACCTATAGCATACTTCGAGGAGAAAGTGAGGTCTGCAGATGCTGGAGATCAGAGCTGAAAATGTGTTGCTGGAACAGCGCAGCAGGTCAGGCAGCATCCAGGGAACAGGAGAATTGACGTTTCGGGCATAAGCCCTTCTTCAGGTTCCTGACCTGACCTGCTGCGCTGTTCCAGCAACACATTCAGCTATAGTATACTTCTGTTGGCTTTGGACTTTAAAGTGCGCTGTGTAAAGATAGTGTCATTTCATTTTTTGTATTTTTGATTGTGGACTAGAATGGGAAAAGGACTGATTTAAGGATTGCATAAAGGATTATTGCTCTTTTTAAAAGTTGGTTACTGACACTCCCTATAAGTGTGGTTTAAGCCGTTTGTTCAAGCAGGGGGGAATGGACTGCAAAATGGCTGGAGCTAGCAAGTGATAACGAAGGGCGATTCAGCCAGCATCAACTAGCTATTTGATCTGTGAAATGGTGATCAATTGTCAATAACAAAGGTCTTCTGCCTGCCGGCAACTATGTGATTGGCTCCCAGGTAGCTGAACAGCTCATTGGTGTGAATGTTTAGTCAGAAGCCCTCAGACCTCCAAGAATAAAATGAAGGTGCTGTCCTTCTCTCCGTAGTAAAAAAACACCTCACGCATGAAGAAAGCCAATGTATTTTCCCTCAGCAGTTGCTGTAAACTGTGGTTTCTAACCATTCAGAGACTTTATGTTTAAACCAGTCACCCTGTGCCTCTTGCAAACAACTGAAAGTAGCTGCAGAAGGAAAATCGAGGAGTAGCCACTCCTGACAAGCTAAAAGGATCATCTCAGCTGTGGACAGGGATCAATGAACTGCCTTCCTCTTCTTTCCTTCTGCCCATCACACCCTTTTTTCTTTATATCTATCTATCTGTGTTTGCACATGGGCTATTTATAAGAAGGGTAGAGTTTTAACAAGTCAAGTCATATGTCTACTGTTCATAATTGTTTATATGTACCCAAAACCTATGTATTTGTAAGAAACAGTCATTCTTGTTAAGTACAGAAACTTGACCCATGCTTTCTGTTAACCTAGGTCCAAAAGACAAGTAAATTGTGATATTTTAAAAATCTTCAACTTTTGTGAAGACTCCAAGAATGGCAAGACTTAACTTCCAGTGTAGACTGCCCCAGTGCTGCATAACAACTAACTACTGTCATTAGAATGCTGCTGCAAGACTATTTTCTGTGCAAGGACAAGCCACCTAGCTCACAGACTGGACCAGACTACTCACATGCTCTCTTAGCACACGCTCATTTTGCACTAAACCTAAATGCTCAAAGCATCCCTACCCTGCCTTGCCCTTTCATTTTGAACTTTGCCCTTCAGCCACAGTTTAAAATTTCATAGTACTGCTACATTGCCTTGCTGTTCAGTGCAGAGAAAACCAAGCAGCTGGTCATGCTGGTCAGCGGTCAGTCAAGGGGGTGGATATGTTGTTGTATGGAACAATGCTGCCTCAACCTCATGCCTGCACCAGATACCAGCAGCTCATGTGGAAACACACTGCATGTGCAGCAAGCAAATGGCCATGTCTCACAGTCTAAGGGAAATGGTCCTCAGTTAGGCCCAGTCAGGAGGTCCCAGCAATATAAGTCAGGAGATACCTATCAACCTAGGGGTCTGGATGTAAGTTGGGGTCCTCCCCTCATAGGGACAGGCTGCCCAATGTCAGGCATTCCATCACCAATCTTGGCTTTTTCTGCAATATTGGATTGGTAGAAAGGGAGGGACTGAGTGAGGCGAAAGGAGGAGGGGGTGCATAGTGAGTATTTATAAGGAGGTGAGAGTTTAACTTGTCAAGTTATTGTTGGTGCAGGTGGGGTAAAATTGGTGAGATGTCCCAGTGAATCAGTAGTCAATGGAAAGGCCATGCACTGTTTGTAGTGTGGAGGAAATAGGTGACTGAGAAGATATGCATGCAATAGTGGTAGAGCATGAGCCTTGATAGAAGGTGAGTGAAGTAGCACAGATACAGTGACTGAGATATCAGAGAGAAATGAGGAGGTTGTTCACCTTTTTGCATTGCTGGGCATTCCTCCAAAAGATTGAGACAGCATTGACCCAGAGGTAAGCTCAGGCAAGACTGGCAGCACTAGTGTTGTAACCTCCACCGGCATTTTTCTTCTGAACTACCCCATCCACAAGAATCTCTAGGATCCTCTCTGCAAAGCTGGGCACCAACTTCCCCTTGTCTGTCATGTCCTTTTCAAATATCATAAAAGGTACATGAGAGCTCCAGACTATGCTTGATTATGTGCATTGTAGCTTTTGAAAACTTGGCATGGTGCCAGGTATCCTGGGATATCCCAACAGTGGTAGCAGTTATGGTGAGTAACAGAACCAGTCTAGAATCAGATGAGAAGGGATACCACAGGGAAAGGGTAATTGGGGACAATATTATGAGAAAATCCTCTAGACATCACAGAGAAAAACCCTCCAAGAAATGCTCGAACCATGAAATTTATACTTGGCCAAAATCACAGGTTCAGCCAACAAAATAAATTATTGGACAATGCATTTTAAACGTTGGTTGATGGATAAACATCAGCTGGGAGATTGACCAAGCTCTGGTGATGGAATAGCAACCCTTGCAGTTCCTGTATTTTTTCCCATTTAAGGCAGGGCTTGGAAACAATAGTTCCCTGCACCATTGGGAATCCCATTACAGTAGCAAAGCCATGTGTGAGATTTTCCTACCCTCTACCTGAAATAAGACCTGAAATCTCCCACTTCTGACACTAAAGCAAAGTGGTTGGTTAATTGAGAGACTTGCTATGTCACACTGCTCCATACTAGGAAGTCCACTCCATAAAAATTGAGGGTTATGGTAATCTTGACAGCCACTGTCAACACTATCTTTACCTTGCTGTATGGATCTAGGTTGTGGTTGAAAGAGGAGATAATTCAGTGACCAGGCAATCTCCTTGATGACCTATAGATGCGTCAATAATTGTATCTGGCTGAGAGGCAGAGGTAGTTAACTGAAGTGCTTTCTTGATCATTCCTTTTGTGCAGTTGCAGGGCAAGATGAGGGGACTGCAACTAAAGACACCATAACTCCAGCAAGCAGCTACACAAAGGGCAAAAAAACTGTACCAATCTCAATGACGCAGTATTACACCCTTCAAAATCCAAGTCACCAAAACTGTAAGCACACACCACGGTACTTTCATAAATTTTGGGTAACTGGAAGCATGTCAAAAATCTCACTGCAAGATGCATGGTTGGCCTATTAGGTAACACTGGTAAGAGACCCCTCATGTTATGTGCTCAGCTGGAAGTATTTCAGAAATCACATTAATCTGGCAGTACAGTGATGCCACAGAACTGCATATTTTGGCCTACCATTTTAATCAAATTTCTGATTCTGTGCCCTAAATTTACCTTATTTGGTTCATGATTATATTTGCTTTATAACACTCCTGCAAAACACCTTGGAGTGTATACTTATGTTATAGATGCTATATAAATACAAATTGTTGTTATTGTAATTATCTTATTGTACCAGGCTATAGTTGGTTAAGCATATTTCGTGGCAATTTATGAATACATTTTCTTGATTTTTTTCCCAGTTACACAAATTGGGAAAAAGTATTTCAGATTTATAACTGACTGACTCCTGCCAAGTTCTTCTCTACATCTTTGTTATTTGGAATCCAGATACCCACGAAAATGCACTGTTGGCAAATCCATTGAATCTGCTCCAGTAAAAACGTATAAAAACGAAGCTTAAGGAATTCACGTTACATATTCACAATGTATTATGGTGCAGAAGGAGGCCATTCGGCCAATCGTGCCTGCACTGGCTCGTTAAATGAGCATCATTACTGAATGCCAATCTGCTGCTTTTCCCCTCCATATCCCTGCACATTGTTTTTATCCAAATAACCATCCAATGCCCTGACAACGGTTTAAACTGTCAACCAGGTGATCGTCACTGCAGGGTGCTTGAAGCAGTGGGTGTGGGGTTAGCACCTGAGGCTGTTTTCAATCAGCGCTAACTTCAGTTGAGTTTCACCACACAGTGTAAATCTGAAAGTACAGCACAGATACACACAATGTAATGTATAATCGTTCGCAGGCACGACATCTTGCCCGAACTAGCTGTACTCTTTGAGGCTGCGAAGTCTGCAGGCAAACAGACTTCAAAATGAAGATGAAAATGAAAACTGGTCCACAGCTGCCAAGCTGAACGGAGATTTTGCTGCTGAGTGCAGCCTGCAGAACCTCGCAGGTTACAGTGTGGTTTTTATTGATCAGTCGATTGAATTCCCCCACAAATACTGAAGCTGAGGGCGCAGCCGACACACTTGCTCACTTTGTTATGGGTGTTGGCAATGATCCTTTGGTAGCCTCGTCTGAAAGCGTCACGCTCTGGGGCAGGTTATTCACACACATATGGTAGCCAGTCCATTTCACTGATAAGTCATTTAACTGGATTTGGTAATGTTAAGTGTGAACATGTCTATGTGTATCGGACAAGAAGAATGCTAAGCCAGGGTTTGCCTGTGCGAACAGGCAGATGGGCGGAGTCAAACTGTGCTGCGTGACATGTAGCTGTGGGTTGTGTCTGTGGTGTTGGCAAACTTACTTCTGATTTTTTTTTCCACAATAAGCCGAGGATGATTTGGCTAGGAACCAAATATTGTGTGCAATATTGTGTGTTTTGTTTAGTTGCATGACTTGCCAGCTAAAAGCTAGTGCTGTCGAAACAGCAGAATGTTCGATGTCGCTGTCTATTGGGTGAAGTGAATGGTGTTTTGCATATGCTGTTTCATTTCCTCTCAGTACAGTGTGTCAAGCACTCTGGAATAGAAATGTATATTTTCTAAAAGAGCTCATAGCTTTCATGCATGACGCCCCATAGAAGCTCATGGTTTTGGTCCAAGATCTCCCACACTTTTCTGGGCGACTAGGTGGAAAACATTTCTGAGTACAAATCCCTGCCAGAGACATCTCTAAAGACCAACTCGAAAGAGTCTTCATTACTCTGATGCCTCCGTGTGGCCGATTTGATACAAGATAGTCCAAAGCTCAGGAACAGAGCTCCAGAATTCTCTGCTTCAGGGTTCTGGGGTTGGGGAACAGTCAAATCTAAACAGTTACATGAAAAGAGCAGGCTGGAAATAAACAAAGGATAAGACCTGAAAGAAAGAATTTCAGCACAATTAAGTCACTAACTCTCATCAGAAATGGGACCCCTTCTGCTTGATTTTTCCTCTCGCTGCTTCAGGGAACAGGAGCCTGTTGTACATCCAAGAAAGGCGCAACATATGTCCTCCCACCCCACCCGATAGGATCCGCCCTCTCCTTTTCCCGAAGGGTCTCAAGGACACTACGTGCTGACCACTTCCTGATGGACTTGTGGTCAAAGGTGTTTCTCTTCAGAAATTTCTCCACGAAGGACAGGTGATACGGAACGGTCCAACTACTCGGAGCGTTCCGCGGCAGCGAGGCCAGGCCCATCCTTCGCAACACCGGGGACAGGTAAAACCTCAGTACGTAGTGACACTTGGTGTTTGCGTACCGGGGATCCACGCACAGCTTGATGCAGGCACACACAAAGGTGGCCATCAGGGTGAGGGTGGCATTGGGTGTATTTTTTCCCCCGTTGCCCAGATCTTTGTACAGTGAGTCCCTTCGGACCCGGTCCATCTTTGAACTCCATATGAACTGGAAGATGGCCCGGGTGACTGCAGCGGCACAGGTTCTGGGAATAGGCCAGACCTGTGCCACGTATAATAGCAATGACAGTGCCTCACACCTGATGACCAGGTTTTTTCCCACAATGGAGAGCGACCGTAGCTTCCATCTGCCCAGTTTCTGCCTCACTTTGCTGATACGCTCCTCCCAAGACTTGGCGCACGCCCCAGCCCCTCCGAACCAAATACCCAGCACCTTCAGGTGGTCGGTCCTGACGGTGAAGGGGATCGAGGATTGGTCGGCCCAGTTCCCAAAGAGCATGGCCTCGCTCTTGCCTCGGTTTACCTTGGCCCCCGAGGCCCGTTCGAACTGGTCACAAATGCACATGAGTCTGCGCACGGACAGCGGATCCGAGCAGAAAATGGCGATGTCATCCATGTACAGGGAGGCCTTAACCTGCAGGCCCCCGCTGCCAGGAATAGTCACCCCTCTCAGGCTCGCATCCTTCCTGATGGACTCGGCAAATGGCTCTATGCAGCACACAAACAAGGCAGGAGAGAGGGGGCAGCCCTGCCTGACTCCAGATCTGACTGGGAAGCTATCTGATTCCCACCCGTTGATTGAGACTGCACTGACAATGTTGGTGTAGAGCAGTCTGATCCAATTGCAGATTCCCTCCCCAAAGCCCATTTTGGAGAGAACATCTCTCATATACGTGTATGATATCCTGCAGAATGCCTCATCGCCAGACCTTTCCAACAAGCACCAAGACATGGCTTGGCTGGTGGTGAGAAGGGCTCTGCCTGTGAGATCCTTTATGCACGCCCGGACTCTCAGCCGCACCGCACGCTGCCCTCGAAGTGGCTGCGGGGGGGACAAGACTGTCACACACCTCCTTCTGGAATGTGCCTATGCAGAGGAAGTCTGGAGAGGAATGCAGTGGTGTTTGTCGAGGTTCGTCCCGAGCAGCGCCGTGACGCGGGACTCCGTGCTCTACGGTCTGTTCCCCGGGACGCACACCGAGACGAACATCAACTGTGCCTGGAGGATCATCAACTCGGTGAAGGACGCCCTCTGGGTGGTCCGAAACCTGCTGATCTTCCAGCTGAAGGAGTTGACCCCGACTGAGTGTTGCAGACTGGCACATTCCATGGTCCAGGACTACGTGTTGAGGGACGTGCTGAAGCTTGGGGCAGCTGCCGCCAAGGCGCGGTGGGGAAAGACCACTGTGTAAAGCCTGCCTAACGAAGAACAGGGGGCCCATGCAGTCATTTGGGCTCTGCTGACGCCTCAGCTAATTATATGGGCATATGATGGAAAAATGTACAGACCTGTATAAAAATGATAAGTTTTGATCTCTGTATGTACATGTTTACATATGTATGGCATGACCAACTGTACAGACCATCAAATTATTTTATGAATAAAGTATATTTTTGAAATAAAAAAAATGTCCTCCCACTCCGCCCCCACCGTTGATTGTCCGGTGTGATCTTCTCGCCGTTTTTACATTCCTCGATTATTCAATCTTGATTTTTGAACGAAACAGTCGTTCTTCTTCAATCTTGTTTGTCACCCCCGTAGATTGTCAGCACAGATTGCTTGCAGGAGCGCCCAGGAGATTAATCCCTAAATCTTCGAGATTTCCTGTGATGCCAGATATGAAATATGAAAGTCTTGGCTCATGAAATGAAGATCTGGAGTTCTAGATTCGCAGTCCTACTGTAATCGGCTCCCCCCTCCACCACCCAACAAAACAAAAACTGTGGAATGGCTGCAAATAAGTCGCACTACCGGATATTTTAACAAATGACCACATTTTTCTGCATTTCTTGAAAAAAAAGTAGTCAGACTAAGTATACATTTTAGAAGTTAAGTTTTTTTTGCTAGTTTTAGCTGCCTTTATTTATATAGCCCATCTAAACAAAAAAAAGTCGATTAATTTCAAACTTGAATCTTTCAAATGACTGAGTTCTCAACAGCGTTTTTGGAGAAACAACATGAGTATATCCTCACTACCCTTAGTATGAACAAGTGGTTTCACCCTTCAACAGCCTCACTCACATTCAAACGCTGTTCACACTCGTTAAGCACCCAGTCACACATTTTAACCCAGTATCACGCTGATAAAGCTGTGCTGCACCTTCTCCAAGGCCAATATATCTTTCTTAAAAGTACAAACTTAATGATACTCCAGATAAAATCTAACTAGAGGTCTGAACAGCTATTTTTGTGCCAACCCATGAGTTTAGGTGACTAATAAACATGGTATCCTTGACTCCTTCACAATTGCTAGCTTCTCACCATTTAGAATATACTCTGAACTACCTTCCTAAGCTTAAAAGTAGTGACCTCATAATTTTCAACATGAAACTTCAGCATTCAGTTTTCCTCACTCATTCGATCAATGTAATTTTGTAATTTCTGCTTTTAATTCACTGGTTTATCAGCAGACTCAGATTTAAGATCTCCAGTCCTTGATCTAAGTTATTAATAAATATACTGAAAAGTTACAGCCTCTCAACAGATTTGGATGGGGGAGGGGTTGCATGACTAGTTACATCCTGCCAATGTGACATCATAGTCATTGTATACTCCCTGGGGTTGGTGACTGTCCCACTAAAAAAAATCCATTGTCTGGGTAGTAGTTATTCACGTGCATGATGTGTGCTGCTAGTGGTTACAGACAACATCTAGATTATTGAATACAAACACTTTCTCTTCCTGAAAATATCTCCAGTTCCTCTTACTTTTCTCCAAATACAGGCCACATGTGGGCAGTCCATGACAGCCAAACCAGAGGAAATTGTGTTGAATCCTAGAGATCTCAGCCTTTCTGATGATAGGGTATTATGTATATCCATTCCACAGAGTGTTTACAGTTGCAATTTGCAAGTATTCAGAGGATTGTAAGATATGATTGACATCACCAGAGTAGATCATGGGATGTCAGGACTGTCCTATGGGGAGAGATTGAGGAGACAGGCTGTATATTATCTCGAGTTTAGAAGAATGAAAAGTTATCTCAGGGAAATTTACTAAATTCAAGGGCTAGAAAGGACAGATGCAGAAAAGATGTTTCCCTGGCAGGGGTATAGAAGGTTACCTCAGATTACAATGGGATCTTGATCAGATGGGCCAATGGTCTGAGGAGTGCCAGATGGAGTTTAATTTAGATAAATGCGATGTGCTGTATTTTGGAAAAGCAAATCAGAGCTTTAGATCACTTTTTGTTTCATTGCGTTTTTGGTTGCACTTCAGACCCATGCCCCTGATCTTTGGGCATCTAATTCAGAGAGGTGGGCCTGGTCGGGCTGGTTCTAAACAGATCCAAGCAACGGGCTGTGGAGGGGGTCATCTCTGTCAACTGCCTGTCCCTCTTCTGTAGTCACGTTCAAGCCCAAGTGTCATTGGAGAGGGAGCACACACTCTCCAACTCCATTTTGATTTATTCCATCACTTTTTGATATTAGCATTGCCCTTAACAAGCTTTGCTTATAAATATTCAGTTGGCTGCATAGGTGGTTTTCCTGGTGGTGGAAAAGAAACAAAATAAATTCTCTTTCTAAAGTTGGCTTATCTGTCTCATTTTATATATATTAAAGATTTTTTTAAAAAGGGAGCTTAAGTGCCGTTTTGTGAAAAATAGAGCAGTAAAGGGTGCTTATGGTGAGTCAGGAGGCCTGGGTTCAAGTCCCAGTTGCTCCAGAGACATGTAATAACATTCCTGATGTAGAAAATAAAGCACATCCAGTTCCCTTCCTAGTCTCCCCTCCCATGGCCCCTCACTTTTGATGGTTTGCATTGTTCATTATGGGCTTTGCATGTAAACATCAAATTGGCTGCACAAGCGATTACTGGTGATGACTAATAATTAAATACAAAAGAAGTCATGGTGATGTGGTGGTGGGAACATTGTTTGGTTGTATGTAATAATACTTCTCGATGTAAAATTTAAAAAAAAGACCCAGATGTAACATTTGTTAAAAAGTAGACCTAAGGCTCTGTTGGTACAGTGGTACTGGGATAGAACTGTCTATCCCAGTCTGGGATTATGTATGCCGCGAGTAGTTGCTTTATTTTGGTGTTCAACAATATATGATGCATCTTCCGGAGTAATTACAGAACCCAAAACTATTGCTCTTTCATATCTCTCATCCCCAAGTATAATTAGATTACTTGGATTTTGTGGCCATTGGCAAAGGACAACATTCGCCAATACACTTAAAAAACTACCCTCAGATATTTTAACAGGGTTTAACATTCACACTTCCTCTATTTTGACGTCAGTTTCAATTTGGTGCCATTTACAGAGAATATAGTACATTCAATAACAGGCTGATCAGCCAATCTAATGCATGCTCTATCAGATTGAAGAATTCTGATATATTTTAATGCAGGGACTAGAAGCTGGCAATATAAATCACATTTACATCATTGTAAATAAAGATTATATCAAGTGCTTGGAGTAAGGGAGAAATGTAAACTTAGATCACAAACTTAAAAGACATAATTAAACATTTTGTAAATGCTGTTCTGAGGGAACGAGGTTCCATACTTTTAAAGTTAGTTTTGCAGGGCAAGAGAAGTAACAATTCATCAAGTTTCCTTTGATAGCAACTTCCATGATCATCTAGGAAGGCCAGGGCAGCAGATACATGGGAACACCAGCACCTACAAATTCACCTCCAAGTCACTTACCTTCCTGATTTGGAAGTATATCATCGTTCCTTCAGAGTAACTGGGTCAAAATACTGGACCTCCCTCCTTAATGGCATTGTGGGTTTACCTGCAGCATTTATTGGCCAGAACATTGACTATCGGAGTTGGGAGGTCATGCTGCAGCTGTACAGAACATTAGTTAGGCCACTTTTGGAATATTGCATGCAATTCTGGTCTCCCTTCATTTGGAAGGATATTGTGCAAATTGAAAGGGTTCAGAAAAGATTTACAAGGATGTTGCCAGGATTGAAGGGTTTAAGTTACAGGGAGACACTGAATAGGCTGGGGCTGTTTTCCCTGGAGCGTCGGAGGCTGAGGGGTGACCTTATAGGGGTTTAGAAAATCATGAGGAGCATGGATAGGGAAAACAGACAAGGTCTTTTCCCTGGTTTGGGGAAGTCCAGAACTACAGGGCAAAGGTTTAAAGTGAGAGGGCAAAGACATAAAAGGGACCTAAGGGTCAACATTGTCACACATCGGGTGGCATGTGTATAGAATGAGCTGCCAGAGGAAGTGGTGGAGGTTGATTTAATTACAACATTTAAATGGCATCTGGGTATAAGAATAGGAAGGGTTTAGCAGGATAAGGGCCAAGTGCTGATAAATGAGACTAGATTAATTTAGGATATATGGTCAGCATGGACAAGTTGGATCAAAGGATCTGTTTCTGTGCTGTACATCTCAGTGACTCTATGATATGCAGTGCAGTGATTCAAGAAGGCAACTCACTACCAACTTCTCAAATGCAACTAATGCAATAAATTCTGCTCCATTTGGAGATGTCTACATCCCACAAGTGAATAAAAAAAACCTTGCTCTGTCACAATTCCATGACCCAGCACACTTTAAAGGTAGATTTCTCTTGCCAATATAGGGAGGAGGTACAAATGAGGAACTTAACATCTTTCAGCCTCAATTTCAGTCAAGTTCACCCAGTGGTAACAGTCTGTTAGGTTTGTACCCAACTGATATTATGGTTAATAGAATTAACGGGGAGTAAATTTGGACAAGGTATAAAGACAGAAGTGGAGCCAAACTCATCCATCTTCTTTTGGCAAATAAGCCCTGTATGTTTTTGACCCAGTTCTTCCGTGTTAATCAGAACAGTCAATAGAAGACACGGGTTCCAATAAAAATCATCTCCTGCCGAGGAATCATTCCAGTGAAATGGAACATTTTTGAAAAAGATTGACTATTATTTCAGCAGTTTCACATACAGCACAAAAATCATTGAGATGAATGATTAGTTAAATTGGTTTCTGGTATTGTTGATTGAAGGATAAATGTTGGTAACTTCTGTATTACAGTACTCTGTAATCTATTGAATCTCTTGGAATACCAAAGAAGTGAAAAGGGGTTTAGCTTAATGTCTCAACAAAAGGGCGTAAGTTCCAACAATGGAGCATTTCCTTGATAAATGAGTTTATGCTTGGAGTAGTATATGAGCCCACAATCTACTAATGTATAGAAGAGAAATTAACAACCAAACTAAACATTCTGCAACAGTTTGCAGCAGGATGTTGTGGTCACAATGCTGAGCAGAGGGAAGTTTAACAAACCCTCTTACAGATTGCTGTTGTGAATATTCAGAAAGAAGCAAAATTTATAACGCTGTAAAATACAAATGGGGAGAGGCTGTGTACAGACCACTTACCACAAGTGTATTTTCAGCCAACTCATCTGGGGTGAGAGTAAGTTTTCTTTACATAATTTTTAAAAATTCACCAAACAACTGACAAACCATTACAGAAATGCGTTGATAGCATCAGCTTTTAACTTTGGCTGAACTTGTTCTCTAGTCTGGGGGAGAAAACCAACGGCAGAGGCACTGTGCAGTCTAGATTGCATAATGTTTCTCAACCCCTCTTAATTCCACTCTCCACATCTCAATCACTCTCACATTCACTCACATCATTCCTCATTTCTTTCCTGCCCAGTCTTCACACAACGTAGACAAGTAAGTGGCTGGGAGAACACAGCAAGCCAGGCAGCATCAAGAGGTGGAGAATTCAACGTTTTGCGTGCAACCCTTCTTCAGGACTGGGGGGTGGGTGTAGGGGGGTGGGTGTAGGGGGAGCTGCAGATAAAGGGGGAGGTGGGGGCAGGGTGGTGAGGTTGGGATAGGTGAAGGGAGGTATGAATCTGGTAGGTGGCTGGGAGGAATGGAAGGGAGGGGACTGGGAAAGGAGTCGGGAGATGGGAAGGGAGGTTATTTGAAATTGGAGAACTCAATTTTGAGTCCACCAGGCTGTCCGCTGCCCGGGTGGAAGATGAGGTGTTGTTCCTCCAGTTTGTGGTAGTCTTCTCACAAACCAGTTTCAATCCACTCTTCCCATCTCTCTTGGAAATTCCACTTACCTCTCTTGCTGATATTCATCTTAGGGTTAACTGTAGCTTCTTTGTAACATTCATCTTTGATTCAGTGGCTGCAAGTTACATTCTGAGACCTGAGTACATCATTGAAGGTGGTACTCTGAGTTGTTCAAATAATTGTTACACTATCAAGGGTGTTTCTATTGAAAATACAAGGTCAGGTCTGCTTTCTCATTTGATTAGATTAGATTAGATTACTTAGTGTGGAAACAGGCCCTTCACCCAACAAGTCCACACCAACCCTCCGAAGAGCAACCCACCCAGACCCAGTCCCCTACATTTACCCCTTCACCTAACACTACGGGCAATTTAGCATGGCCAATTCACCTAACCTGCACATTTTTGGACTGTGGGAGGAAACCGGAGCACCCGGAGGAAACCCACACAGACACGGGGAGAATGCGCAAACTCCACACAGACAGTTGCCCGAGGCGGGATTTGAAAGGTCTTCTGGCATAACTTTAAGGAAGAGAATGCGGTTGCAGGGGGAGGGTTATTTCACTAAAGGGTGAAAACACTTGCTAAATATGTTTAAATAACCTGCTCAGAGATTTAGTGACACCTCTGGGGCAGGCGGGGCTTGAACCCAGCCCTCCTGGGCCAGACGTAGAGATATTTGCTGAATTGGATGGAATGTGAATTAGAAACATCTGTTTGAAGGATTAAATTTGTACCTAGTTTTAAAGCTACTTGACAATGATAGTAATGTAAGCAGTGATGGATCAGTGAATCACAAAGCCGCAGGTTTAGCAATGAATGTTGATTAGTCTCAATGTCTTGTGGAGCTGTACATATAGGCTTCATGTTTCCACTTACACTGAAAGTGTGTGGAGTGCTGTAATTAACATGTTTAATTACATCTGTGGAACAAGCTGCACAGGTTATCAGATGCAGCTCAAAACATCCTGATGAAGGAGATCCAGAGTAAGGGGGTGTCCTGTTCTCACTTACCTTGCTGTCTTGTCCCTCCTTTGTGCAGCAGTTGGTGCATGTCTGCCTTGTCTTGTGTCTTCTACCCACTCCTCATTCAGGTCAAGAGCTATCTCAGCAAGACACCATAACCAAGTAGTTCCTTCCTTAGCAAGTTTTGAGAAGATTTGTAGCTCAGGTTGAGGTTCTGGATGTAGGTTTGCTCGCTGAGCTGGAAGGTTCATTTCCAGATGTTTTGTCACCCTACTAGGTAACACCTTTAGTGGGCCTCCGGGCGAAGCACTGCTAATAATTTCCTGTGGCGGAAATTACATCACCAATCCAAAGAAACCCAAACATATAAATAGAAAGCAGTAATTATCGGCAGTGCTTCGCCTGGAGGCCCACTGAAGATATTACCTAGAAGGGTGACAAAATGTATGGAAATGAACCTTCCATCTCAGCAAGCAAACCTACATTCAGTTCCTTCCTTCTGGTGGCTCTTATATATTCTCCAACAAGGCGAAGTAGCACATCACATACATAATAAAATTAAGAACTGCAAATGTTAGGAATCTGAAACAAAAATGGAAATCAGATGAAGGGACAGTGGACCCAAAACATTGCAGAGGTCCTCTTTACAGCTCCAGCAACGAAGACCATAGGGTAGTCTGTGTTCCTTTAAGTACCAATTCAAACTGATATCTGAGCTGTGTGTCTAATCAGCTGGTCATTGTTGGGGTAGTGTATTAATTGAAATGTTAACCACTAAAATACTATGAGCTCTGGCAGGTAACATAAGTGACCATCAAGCCCTTCACTCACTGTGCCAACTGCTGGTCACAATTCCTTTACCAAGATGGCATCTTGAGCTTAGTGCTATGTCGATGTTTCACCCTCATCTAGGCAACTTCCATTGTCTTTTTAATGTTTTAGGTATTCAACACAATTCTAAATGATATTTATCCCTCAACCCAACATCACTCAACCAAATTATCTGGTTGTTGTTACATAGTTGATTATGAGAGTTTGATGTACATGGCAGTTTTTATGGCATAACAGAGATGGCACTTTAAAAATTGCCTGTAAAGCATGTTGGAATATGCTAAGGTGTTTTATGAGTTCAAATTCTTTTTCTTTTCTCATCTTGCCCTTTCTCCTCCTCTCACTTAGGCTCAAATCCTACAACTCTTCTCTTTATGGTGGAGTTGAAAGATGATGGGACCTGTGCAGGTTCTGCAATTATACATTACTCCCAACTTATTCCCCTGTTGATTGAGATGGTGAAGCTAAATGGCAACTTCCTAGTCTTCTTCTATTAAGTAATATTACTGCCACACATGGTGGGAGAGGCAGTTTGCACAAAGAGCAATAGCTTGTCGATGCTAATACAAGGATACAGATGAAGAGCCAGAGCAAGTTGTCACATATTAAAAGAGACTGAAGCATCCTGAAGAATGCAATTTTTAAAAAAAAGCACTGAAAGTGTTGGTTGAGTTTGGAACATTTACAATAGTTGTAACTACTGGGGGCAGGTTTGTATAATCATAGAATCCATATAGTGCAGAAGCAAGCCATTTGACCCATCGAGTCCACGCTGACTCTCTGAAGAGCGTTCCACCAGACACACCGCTCCCTCCCCATCCCTATAACCCTGTATTGGCTAACCATCTAGCCTACACATTCCTGGGCAATTTAGCATGGCCAATCCTAATCTGCACATCTTTGGACTGAGGGAGGAAGCCAGCACACCCTGAGGAAACCCACACAGACACAGGAGAATGTGCAAACTCCAAATGTACAGTTGTCCAAGGTTGGAATTGAATCGGGATCCCTGGCTCTGTGAGGCAGTAGTGCTGGAAGACAGTAGAAAATAGAATCCTCTCTCCTGCCACTGTAAACATTTGGGGCAATTGCTACTGAATACAAAAATTGCTAAAACTTACAATAGGAGGGTGGTTCTGGAACCCCACAGGAAGTGAGGCCTAACTACTGGAATATACAGCAATAAAAGGGGATAATAACTCATACAAACTGGGATCTGATCTCAGTCAGTACCATTACTGTTACACAGGTATGGCCAGGGAACTGAACCCATCATTAATCATTACTATAGTTCAGGTATGCTTAAAGATCCAGTCTGCCTGTGCCATTGCTGTAACACTACTGAACTCAGGGGTCCGAGTCATACTGTCATTCAGCTGCAGTCAGAAAAGTGAACCAATCCGAGAGACATAAATGCAACAGAGATCATATCTATTTCACCTACCCACCATTCGTCTGTCTTCTATTGATCTAGTAAGAACCTGATTGCTGTGCCTGAGCATTGATGGTGCATTACACTGCTGCAATTCCAGCTATTCATTGTTACTCTTCTGCTCAGCTGATAATCTTCAGAATCTCTGGAGCACAGTAGAAGATTTTTGGAAAGGATCATGAACAAGACTCAGATCACATGTAATTGTGTCTGACCTTTGATATCATATTTAATTAAAATCTAACTAATTCTGACATATAGATTCTCATAAAAGAGCAAGTTTTGACAACAGATGCTCCTAACATTGAAAGATTGGCAGAAACAAAAGTTAAACATTCAGTACAGCCCACAGTGTGATTCAAAGGGGAAGAGGAGAGAAAGGAGATAAGAAGAGAGTGATTGTAACATCTTGTGATGATTTTGAAATTGGGCACATTGGAGTGAGTAAAAGAAAACAGGAAGTTATTACGTGCTCTGTGCATATAAGCACACTTGGCAACATTGGTCTTTTACAATACATGGCATTGGTAACAGACATAGCATTGGTTTGAACGTGAATGTCTGCAAAATAACAAAGCTGAAAATGTGTTGCTGGAAAAGCACAGCAGGTCAGGCAGCATCCAAGGAACAGGAGAATCGACGTTTCGGGCATAAGCCCTTCTTCAGGAACAGCCTTTCTCCTGTTCCTTGGATGCTGCCTGACCTGCTGCGCTTTTCCAGCAACACATTTTTAGCTCTGATCTCCAGCATCTGCAGCCCTCACTTTCTCCTGCAAAATAACAAAGCCAGGTATGTCACCTTTGTTAATGAAAAGTAAAGTGATAAGCATAGCCAAAAAAATCCAGCAAAAGTCTTTTATTAAAATAAAAATATCATAAATAATATGGGAAATGAATAGTGAAGACTGGGAAACATACAAAAACAGATGGAGACTCAATTTAAGATCTGATAGATGTCTCTGCCAGCAGGACTTCACCAGGTCAGCACTAACAATTATAGGTTCAAATCTGTAGATTAGAACATGGATCCAAGCTTTTAAACTCTGAGGTGAGAGAGCCACTCCTGAGTCAAGGTCATATCGGAAAGGATGAACACTAACTCCAACCAATCGCACATCAGTTGCTGCTGTGGCAAGAAAAACTACTATTCTAAAGGGTTGTTAGCTTGTAATTGCTAATATTTGAAATACAATATTTCAAACAATTGAGATTATAACAATTGTAGTGATTTGAACTAGAACCAGGTGGATCTCATTGACTATGAGATCCTTAATTGGGATTGTTAACCTGAAGAAGGGCTTATGCCCGAAACGTCGATTCTCCTGTTCCCTGGATGCTGCCTGACCTGCTGCGCTTTTCCAGCAACCCATTTTCAGCTCTGATCTCCAGCATCTGCAGTCCTCACTTTCTCTTCATTGTTAACCTGGGCCAATCAAGGATCTCATAATCAATGAGATTCACCTGGCCCTAGTTCCAGTCAATACAAACCAGCTAAATGACACCTCTCCCAAAAAGACTTAGTTGGATCTGATGGCCTAACTGAGAGATAGTATAGAAACAGGGTGTTATTTCTAAATTACCAGGGACATCTGTACCTTTGAAACATTTGGCCACTGTGCTGTCTCAGGTTTGGAACAATAGCATTGCCAATGAGCCATGATAATGGACTATTTGAAAAGTAACAGTGGAGGTAAAGAAATGCAATGATTTATGTTCTACAGCAGTGTTTGTTATTAGGTTTTTGTCATCCATGTTTGCTGATGACTAGCCATCAAAACATCCAACACAAAAGCAAAGCTTTACAGATGCTGGAATTCAGAAATAAGAACAGAGAATGCTTGAGATACTCAGCAGGTCTGGCAGCATCTATGGAGAGAATAAATAGGGTTTCAGAATATTAACCTTTTCATCAGAAGTTAGAATTGTTTAAAAAAAAAAGTCTTGGATTTTATCAAGTGAAGTGGCAGAGGTTACGAAGAACAAAAGGAAAGGTTTATGATAAGTGGGATTCGGGAGAGATTAAATGACAAAAGCTTTCATGGTGTAAAGCTGAAGTGAAAGGAAATGGGACAAGTAAATAATGTAAAGATGTCTCTAGCAGAGGTGTGAATGGTAGGATCCTAAATAGTTGTCTGTAAGCAAAGGAAATAAGAGACTGAGGCAAAAATAAACCAAATTAGCAAAGAAAAACAAAAATTCAATGGAAAAAGAGGTTTTGATCTGAAATTGTTAAAATCTGTGTTGAGTCCAGAAGGTTGGGCTGTAAAGTCCACTCAGAAGACAAGATATTACTTGAGTCCTGATTGTATTTTATTATTTGATAATAAAAAATCAAAGCTTCCCCCAGCAACTGACCCTTCACCTGGAATCATTCCAGGATGTACTGCAATTTGCCAGCATGTAGTGTACATGTGTTCATGGAGAGTTTGTGTACATAGTGTACATATGCTCATGGGGAGTTTGTGTATATGTGATGTCCATGAATTGGAAGAGTACCAATTTCACAGGAAATAGTGACATTGGATGAGATTACAAAGATAAGGAGAGGCAAAGCCATTGAGCGATTTGAAAACAAGAATTGGAATTTTAAAATCCATATGTTGTTTTATTGGAAGATATTGCAGGCCAGCAAGCACAGGAGCAACAGGAAAATTAGACTTGTGAGTTAAGACGAGCAGCAGAATTTTAGTGGACCTCATGTTTACAGAGGGTGGAATGAAAATCCAGCCAGGATTGGATTGTAATAGGGTTAAAATGCTGAAAATGTGTTGCTGGAAAAGCGCAGCAGGTCAGGCAGCATCCGGGGACAGGAGAATTGACGTTTCGGGCATAAGCCCTTCTTCAGGAATGAGGAAAGTTTGTCCAGCAGGCTAAGATAAAAGGTAGGGAGGAGGGACTTGGGGGAGGGGCGTCGGAAATGTGATAGGTGGAAAGAGATAGAAATAGAAAGGTCGAGGAAGGGGAGGGAAGAATCTGAGACTGTCCTCCCTCCCCTTCCTCGACCTTTCTATTTCTATCTCAGGCGACCAAATCAACACGGACATCTACTACAAACCGACCGACTCCCACAGCTACCTGGACTAAACCTCCTCCCATCCTGCCCCCTGTAAAAATGCCATCCCATTCTCCCAATTCCTTCGACTCCGCCGCATCTGCTCCCAGGAGGACCAGTTACAAAAACGCACAACCCAGATGGCCTCCTTCTTCAAGGACCGCAATTTCCCCCCCAATGTGGTCGACGATGCCCTCCACCGCATCTCTTCCACTTCCCGCTCCTCTGCCCTTGAGCCCCGCCCCTCCAACCGCCACCAGGACAGAACCCCACTGGTCCTCACCTACCACCCCACCAATCTCCATGTTCAGCGCATCATCCGCTGTCATTTCCGCCACCTCCAAACGGACCCCACCACCAAGGATATATTTCCCTCCCCTCCCCTATCAGCGTTCCGTAAAGACCACTCCCTCCGTGACTCCCTCGTCAGGTCCACGCCCCCCACCAACCCAACCTCCACTCCCGGCACCTTCCCCTGCAACCGCAGGAGGTGCGAGACTTGCGCCCACACCTCCCCCCTCACCTCCCTCCAAGGCCCCAAAGGAAACTTCCATATCCGCCACAGATTCACCTGCACCTCCACACACATCATCTATTGCATCCTCTGCACCCGATGTGGCCTCCTCTATATTGGGGAGACAGGCCGGCTACTTGCAGAGCATTTCAGAGAACACCTCTGGGACACCCGGACCAACCAACCCAACCACCCTGTGGCTCAACATTTCAATTCCACCTCCCACTCCACCAAGGATATGCAGGTCTTTGGACTCCTCCACCGCCAGACCACAACAAAACGATGGTTGGAGGAAAAGCGCCTCATCTTCCACCTAGGAACCCTCCAACCACAAGGGATGAACTCGGATTTCACCAGTTTCCTCATTTCCCCTCCCCCCACCTTGTCTCAGTCTAATCCATCGAATTCAGCACCGCCTTCCTAACCTGCAATCTTCTTCCCAACCTCTCCGCCCCCACCCCAGTCTGACCTATCACCCTCACCTTGACCTCTTTCCACCTATCACATTTCCGACGCCCCTCCCCCAAGTCCCTCCTCCCTACCGTTTATCTTAGCCTGCTGGACAAACTTTCCTCATTCCTGAAGAAGGGCTTATGCCCGAAACGTCGATTCTCCTGTCCTCTGGATGCTGCCTGACCTGCTGCGCTTTTCCAGCAACACATTTTCAGCTCTGATCTCCAGCATCTGCAGACCTCACTTTCTCCTTGTAATAGGGTTAGCAAAGGCATGGGCAAAGGTTTCACCAGGAGATGAGCTGAGACAGGTGAAGTCAAGTTTTGTTGTGGAGGTGGAAATCGGCAGTCTTACTGATAGAGTGAGTACAAGGTTGGAAACTCTTCTTAGTATCAAATGTAATGCTAAGGTTTCAAACAGAGACTTAATCAAAGACTGTTATTAGAACCGGGATAGAAAGGGACCAATAACAAATCCTTGGAGAGCACCAGAGGTCAGTGCAGGAGCAGGAAGCAAAGTCACTGCAAGTGATTTTCTCAGCCTGACTAGATGGATCACAATGGATCCACATGAAAGCCTGAGTACCCAGCTGGAAACTAGTGGATAGGCATTGGAAAGGACAGTAATAATCAACCAGATCATTGGCTTAGACAAGTCGGAAGGATCAAGTGGGAACATTTACCTTTGTTACAGTCTCATGGATATCATTTGTGACTTTAAGAGATCTTTGTTATTTGGCAGTGGCCAAAACTTAGTTGGAGAGATTGAAGCATGGAGTTTGGGACATATTGGGAATATTATTTGGAGTCAACAACACATTCCAGGACTCCAGAGATGAAACGTTGTTTGGAGGTTGGATAGTGGTTTGCAAGGGGAAAGGAGGTAAAACTGTTTTGTCGCGATAGCTGTTGGCAGTATTTCAGAGGTGAGGGGGACAGCATCTAACGAGTCTCTAGTCAACATCTGAAGAGAGGGTGATCCTTACCTGGATCTGGAGGGAGTGTAGCAAGCTGGTTACAAAAATGTACTACTCAGTGTCAAGAAACAAAGAGTAACATTTGATGAGTGTTGCAACTAGAAGGCTCTTTCAATGCCCTGCTTTTTCTTTTGATGTATATTAAGATTCAGAATTAAATGTAAGGAGCAGGATCAAAAATTTAAAAAAATCAAAAACAAAAATTAGCTAGTTAATAGTGAGGAGGGCAGCTGTAGACTGCAAGAACATATTAATGTATTTGTCAGCCAGGCATAAGAATGGCAAATGGAATTCAACCAGATAAGTGGGAAGTGATGCATTTTGGAAGTCAAAACAAAGGAATAAACAATAACTGGGAGGACATTGAAAGTGAGAGATCTTGGACTACACATCCACAGATCTCTGTAGTATGGCAGGACAGATTGATAAGCTGGATAAAATGACCAATGGAAGACTTTCCCTAAGTAACCAAAGTACGGAAGGTAAATGCTGAGAAATTATGCTGAAATATATAAAACACTATTTGATTACTGCATGCAATTCTGCACTGGTCACCACATTCCAGAAAAGACGTAATTGCATGAGATAAGGTATGGAGGAGATTTATGAGGATGATAGTGGGATTTGAAAATTGAAGCTATGAGGAAAGATTGGATAAGATGGAGTTGTTTTTCTTGGAACTAAGATGGCTGATGGGAGATTTCATTGAGATGCACGAGGTTGTGAGGGTGGAGCGCATGGGAATGACCTATTTCCTTTAACTGAGAATTCAGTTGGTGGAGTTTGGAGTCATAGATTACTGGGAGGATTAGAGGACAGATGAGGAAAACATCTGGAACTCAGCCTGAAAGGGTAGTAAAAGCAGAAACTCTCAATCCACTGAAACAGTGCTTGGATATGGATCTGAAGTTCTGTAACCTACATGGAGGCTTTGGCAACCGGCTGTTTCACTCTTTTCCCCAGGGTCGGGGAGTCCAGAACTAGAGGGCATAGGTTTAGGGTGAGAGGGGAAAGATATAAAAGAGACCTATGGGGCAACTTTTTCACACAGAAGGTGGTATGTGTATAGAATGAGGCAGTGGTGGAGGCTGGTACAATTGCAACATTTAAAAGGCATTTGGATGGGTATATGAATAGGAAGGGTTTGGAGGGATATGGGCCGGGTGCTGGCAGGTGGGACTAGATTGGGTTGGGATGTCTGGTCGGCGTGGACGGGTTGGACCGAAGGGTCTGTTTCCATGCTGTAAATCTCTATGACTCTAAATATGAACCAAATGCTGGAAAATGGGATTAGGTTATGAGGTTCATTTTTATTTTTGGAAGGTGGGGATATAAGGGTCCTCTTTCTGTGCCATATATTTTTGTTCTAGATTTTATAAATATTCTAAATATCTGAAAAGGAGGAATCCACGATTTGGGAAGACAATAAAGTGGCAGCATGTGAAGGGGTCCTTAGGAGGACCAGCCCATACTTTTTCAGTGCTGTAATAATCAATAATTCATACAGGGGCCTGTGGACCACTGCCCTGCCACCGCATGGCCATCTCTAGGTAGTTAGTCCCACCATTCCTACCCCTCCTTCCACTGCATCAGGAAATTGGAGGCCTACTAGAAACTTTCAGTCAAATTCCTATTGACAGTGCTGAGCTTAATTGCCTGCCCATCTCTTGGGGACCCGTGGCCCTACCAGGTTCTATGCCCATCTGGTCCAATATGGCTAACATCTGAAATGGTGTCCTACACCTGCCAGTCCTGAAAATTTCAGAGTCATGCCACCTCCTCTACTCCTGCCTTCTGGGGATCCCAAAAATTCAGACCTTTGTCAATTATATTGCTACAAATTTAATCAGACAGAAATAATCATAAAATTTATGATCATTCATTAATACCTGCTTACCAATCTGCTTGATCAGTCATGTAATTGCTAATTAATGAATTATAGTTAAGATAATTTGTTAGTATTGTATGAAAGAAAGGAAAATAATTGTTAGTTACAGTAGATTGCAAATGAATTCACCAGACTTTATGCAACCCTAACTACATCACTGCCAAAGTCTCCCTATTAAAGATCTCATTGTGTTATTTAGGGCTCGTAAATGGTTTAATCTGGTTTACCAAAATAATTTGACATGGAATGTACTCTTAGGATGTCTGAATGAACTGCGCTTGCTGACTCCAATACATTGAAACTCACTTTGCCTGGGGAATAAGTCCATATGATTCTTCACCTTAATATAATTAATAATATTTACAGATAAAGATAATTTATTTATTCACTTGCTTCAAAACTTGTATTTCAAAGCTAATTATTGGGGACCAAATATGAAAACTATTGAATACTGCATGATCATGTTAAATATGTAATTCTGTTAACCAATAATATTTTAATTCAGTAAGCTACCAATCAAATTAGAATGTCATCTATTTTTCAAATTTCTTTTTAACCCAGGATTCATTTTACAATTACCACAAATCAATCTCATTTCACAGTAAACAAAATTTGACTCAACTAGCAAAAAAAATTATAAGGTAAGGAGATTTAAGTGAAGTCAATTAAGAATTTAAGGTCCTTAAATAATATGCTACAAGAGACTGAGCCACGTTTTGCTATAATTTAAATAGATTATACAAATAAGTGTGAAATTGCCTGTCCTTTCTCCATTCTTGTTCCCAAAAGTTGGGCATGGAGATTAGCCCACACTTACTCGCAAAATACTGCAATAGTTTGAACTGGTTTAGACAGATTTGAATAGATTTGGAGGTACAAAAAAATCCTGGCAAATTTAAACACTTGCAGGTTAGTGTCCTAGATCTTTAAATAAAATGTAGGTGAGACAATTTGTTTATTTTCGGTGACTTGTGTTTGATTAAATTAAAAGTGAGAGAAATGCCTCTTAAAATTGCTAATGTGGTTCTGGGATTTGAAGATGATTCTAAAATTTGCCAAGAAAGTTTAGAAGGAAAGAAAAAGGCCATACTTTTAGAATTAGCAGCAAAGTTAGATTTGGGTTTAACCAAGGACAAAAGTAAAGCTGAAATAGTAAGGGAGTAACTCAAACACTTAAGTGTGTCAGAGAAACAGACAAGTGCGGTAGAGGTAGAAAAACCTAAATTACAATTGAGGAAAATGGAGTTAGAAGATAAACAGAGTGAGAGAGAGAAGGTTCTTAGCTGAGCAAAAAGAAAGAGAAGAAAGGGGGAGACAAACGGAGAGAGAATTTGAACTTGAGAATTTGTGATTTAGCAAAGTCAACAGGATGGAGATTAAAAGCGAAGGTAGTGATATATACAAATATGTCAAAACTCTGCCACTTTTTGATGAGAAAGATGTTGAAGCCTTCTTTATTTCATTTGAAACATTGGCTAGGCAGATGGAGTGGTCCGAGGATTTAAGGGAAATGCAAGTTTGGACTAAACTGGTAGGCAGGGCTAGTGAGGTATTTGCCATGCTGTCAGATGAGGTGTCAAGAGATTATGAAGAGGTTAAACAGGCGATTTTAAGTGCTTACGAATTGGTACCAGAAGCATATAGACAGCAGTTCAGAAACAAAAAAAGAAACCAAGTCAGAGTTGTGTTGAGTTTGAAAGAATTAAACATAGTCATTTTGATCGATGAGTGCATGCTTTGAATATAGACAGGATCCTTGAGGCTCTAAGAGAGATTATTCTGCTGAAGGAGTTTAAAAACTCACTTCCAGAGATGGTAAGAATTCATGTGGAGGAACAGAAGGTTCAGGAAGTGGGAAGGGCAGCAGAATTAGCAGATGAGTACATGTAGGTGCTTAAGGCAAACATCTGGCCAGAATTTTGTCCTGTGAGGGATAGAAGTTGGGAGAAGGGGAAATCCTACGCTACAAAACCAAGAGTAGAGAGCACTGGTTAAGAATTTATCACAGGATAAAAAAGAAGCCCGAGAGGGTGGATGGGAGGTGGAAGGCCTCGGGTGTTTCCACTGTGGTAAAGTGGGACACAAAGTCACAGTGCTAGTCGTTAAAGAAAGGCGCTATGGGAAAAGATGTGGTAAAAGAAGCTAAGCCAGTGGCATTAGCGAAGGTAGTAAAGGAGACCCCAAGAAGAGCCGAGGAGCTGCAGGAAAGTGCACAGCCCAGGCAGGGGCTGGGTATGGAGTTAGTACCTGATCTTTACAAAGAATTCATCTCTGTGAGTAAAGTTTACTCAAAGAACAGGGGAGAAGGACAAAAACTTATAATTTTGAGATATACAGGATCTAACCAGTCGCTGATAGTAAGGGATGAGCAAATATGCAGTCCTTCTGATCTGTTACCCAAGAGCCTGGTGATTTGTGGAATAGATGGACAGAAATTTAGCATTCCCCTATGTAAGATTAGGTTGGAGTGCCAAATCCAGACTGGGGAAGTTACAGTGGGAGTGAATGAGTGCGTGTCAGTTCCAGGAATTTAATTTGTTCTTGGGAATGATTTGGCAGGATCCAAGGTGGGAGTGACACTCCTTGTGGTGGAGGAAGACCAAGAAACTGAGGAATTAAAACTGAAAAACCCTGGTATTTTTCCAGACTGTGTGGTAACCATATCCCACTATCATAAGTCACAGCACGAAGTGAAAACTAAAGAGAAAGATGAGGGAGTTGAGGTTCAGTTAGTGGATACCCTGTTTGATGTAATGGTGCAGGAAAAACCTGAACAGGCGGAGAATCAGACAGAAGTGTTTAGTTCTGAAAAGCTAAGAGACTTGCAACAGCAAGACAAGATGATAAAAGATATATATGTGGATGCGTACTCAGAAAAAGAGGCAGAGAATATTCTGGAGGATTATTATATGAAACATAGAATCTTAAAATGGAAATGGAGACCACAGCAGGTTAGTGCAGAGGAGAATTGGGCTGAAGTGCACCAGATTCTGGATCAGTGGTGCTGGAAGAGCACAGCAATTCAGGCAGCATCCGAGGAGCTTCGAAATCGACGTTTCGGGCAAAAGCCCTTCATCAGGAATAAAGGCAGAGAGCCTGAAGCGTGGAGAGATAAGCTAGAGGAGGGTGGGGGTGGGGATAGAGTAGCATAGAGTACAATAGGTCAGTGGGGGAGGAGATGAAGGTGATAGGTCAGGGAGGAGAGGGTGGAGTGGATAGGTGGAAAAGGAGCTGGGCAGGTCAGACAAGTCCGGACAAGTCAAGGGGACAGTTTTGCTGGAGGTTAGAAACTAGGATGAGGTGGGGGAAGGGGAAATGAGGAAGCTGTTGAAATCCACATTGATGCCCTGGGGTTGAAGTGTTCCGAGGCGGAAGATGAGGGGTTCCTCCTCCAGGGGTCTGGTGGTGAGGGAGCACCGGTGGAGGAGGCCCAGCACCTCCATATCCTCGGCAGAGTGGGAGGGGGAGTTGAAATGTTGAGCCACGGGGCGGTTTGGTTGATTGGTGCGGGTGTCTCGGAGATGTTCCCTAAAGCGCTCTGCTAGGAGGCGCCCAGTCTCCCCAATGTAGAGGAGACCGCATCGGGAGCAACGGATACAATAAATCATATTAGTGGATGTGCAGGTAAAACTTTGATGGATGTGGAAGGCTCCTTTAGGGCCTTGGATGGAGGTGAGGGAGGAGGTGTGGGCACAGGTTTTACAGTTCCTGCGGTGGCAGGGGAAAGTGCCAGGATGGGAGGGTGGGTCGTAGGGGGGGCGTGGATCTGACCAGGTAGTCACGGAGAGAACGGTCTTTGCGGAAGGCGGAGAGAGGTGGGGAGGGAAATATATCCCTGGTGGTGGGGTCCGTTTGGAGGTGGCGAAAATGTTGGCGGATGATTTGGTTTATGCGAAGGTTGGTAGGGTGGAAGGTGAGCACCAGGGGCGTTCTGTCCTTGTTCCGGTTGGAGGGGTTGGGTCTGAGGGCGGAGGTGCGGGATGTGGACGAGATGCGTTGGAGGGCATCTTTAACCACGTGGGAAGGGAAATTGCGGTCTCTAAAGAAGGAGGCCATCTGGTGTGTTCTATCGTGGAACTGCTCCTCCTGGGAGCAGATATGGCGGAGGCGGAGGAATTGGGAATACGGGATGGCATTTTTGCAAGAGGTAGGGTGGGAAGAGGTGTAATCCAGGTAGCTGTGGGAGTCGGTGGGTTTGTAAAAAATGTCAGTGTCAAGTCGGTCGTTATTAATGGAGATGGAGAGGTCCAGGAAGGGGAGGGAGGTGTCAGAGATGGTCCAGGTAAATTTAAGGTCAGGGTGGAATGTGTTGGTGAAGTTGATGAATTGCTCAACCTCCTCGCGGGAGCACGAGGTGGCGCCAATGCAGTCATCAATGTAGCGAAGGAAGACGTGGGGAGTGGTGCTGGTGTAATTACGGAAGATCAACTGCTCTACGTAGCCAACAAAGAGACAGGCATAGCTGGGGCCCAAACGTGTGCCCATGGCTACCCCTTTGGTCTGGAGGAAGTGGGAGGATTCAAAGGAGAAATTGTTAAGGGTGAGGACCAGTTCGGCCAAACGAATGAGAGTGTCGGTGGAGGGGTACTGTTGGGAACGTCTGGAGAGGAAAAAACGGAGGGCTTGGAGGCCCTGGTCATGGCGGATGGAGGTGTAGAGGGATTGGATATCCATGGTGAAGATGAGGCGTTGGGGGCCAGGGAAACGGAAGTCTTGGAGGAGGTGGAGGGCGTGGGTGGTGTCTCGAACGTATGTGGGGAGTTCCTGGACTTGGGGGGATAGGACAGTGTCGAGGTAGGTAGAGATGAGTTCAGTGGGGCAGGAGCATGCTGAGACAATGGGTCGGCCAGGATGGTCAGGCTTGTGGATCTTGGGAAGGAGGTAGAACCGGGCAGTAGTGCACCAGACTGTTGCCAGTAGCATACAGACAGGAAGTGTTACGGGTAGCACATGAACTACCTGTAGGAGATCACCTAGGTGTACGAAAGACTCAGGCTAAGGTACAAAAACATTTTTATTGGCCTAAAATGCACAAGGATGTGGTTAACGTTTGCCATATGTGTCGTACATGCCAAATGATGTGTAAGCCACAGGCGGTAATAAAACCACCACCTTTGTTGCCAATTCCCGCATTTGAAGAACCTTTCATGTGTGTTATAATTGATTCCTGAGAACTAAAAGTGGGAACCAGTATGTTTCTACCAGATTTCTGGAGGCAATTCCATTATGGAGTATCAAGGCAAAAAAGGTGGTTGAGGAGTTAGTAGCTTTCTTCACATGGTATGAGCTACCCAGAGAGATTCAGTCAGACCAAGGGTGAAATTTTACTGCTAGGTTGTTTAAGGTGTTTATGGATAGCTTAGGTATACAGCACTTTAAATCCAGTGCATATTATCCTGAATCCCAGGGAATTTTAGAAAGGTGGCATCAGACTTTGAAGACCATGTTGAGAGCATATTGTCAGGACTACCCGAATGATTGGGATAAAGGTATCCCATTCGTATTGTTTGCCATTAGAGATGCCCCAAATTAATCTACTCAGTTCACTCCCTTCAAGTTTTTTTTTGTCATTAAGTGAAAGGCCCTTTAACATTAAATAAAGAAAAATTGACATGACCAAAGTTAGAGATCTCACACTTAGATTATGTATCAGAGGTGAGGGAGAGATTAAATTGAGCAGGTGAGTTAGGTAAACAGCACCTAAAGAGGGCACAGTATAGAACGAAGCAGGTGACAGATAAAAACTCTGAGACTTGGATGTTTTCCCGAGGGGATGATGTGTTAGTACTGTAACATGTGATAGGAGATCCCTTCAATGCCAGGTTTAGTGGTCCCTATCAAATTAAGAAAAAGTTGAATCAGGTGAACTATCTCGTAAAAATGTCAGATGGGAATAAAAAGGTATCGGGTATGTCATGTGAATGTGTTGAAACCGTATTATACTAGAGAGAAAGAACTGGAGAAACTGGTGTTAGTTACTGCCCTGCAAGTGAGGAATCAAATCCTCATGATTTGAATTTTAGCGTGCCTCAAAATAGATTAAAAAATAAAGAAGTCCTTTAGGAGTGGGATAGGTTTGTAAACTATTTGTCTTGGGAGCATAGAACGCAGTTGAAAGATTTTGTTACTGCAATATAAGGACATGTTTAAGAATCAAATGGGGAGGTCTAATGCTATTGTACATGAAGTAGATTACAGAATACTGCTCCAATAAGACAACACCCCTATCAGCTTAATCCTTTCAAAACCAGACAGGTCCAGGTGGAGGTAGAGGCCATGCTCAAAAAGGACATCATTGAACCAAGCCGAGCGAGTGGAGTTTGCTGATCATCCTAGCTCCCAAACTGGATGGAACTCAGAGATTCTGTGTGGATTATCGGCAGGTCACCACCATTACAAAAACTGACTCATCCAATTTTTAGATTGGAGGACTGTATTGAGAAAGTTGGACAAGCCAGTTACATCACCAAGTTGGACTTAATGCGTGGTTACTGGCAGGTACCTTTATCAGAGTCAGCAAAAGAAATTTCTGCGTTTGTAACCCCAAAGGGCTATATCAGTTGAAAGTGATGCCCCTTGGAATGAAGAACGCACCTGCTACATTCCAAAGACTCATGAGTAGAGTTGTGGCTGGATTAACAAACTGTGCAGTCTATTTGGACAATGTAGTGATCTTTAATAAGTCCTGGAAAGATCACATGGTACTGTTGGCAGAGCTCTTGGAATGACTACGAGAAACAAAACTGGTGATAAATTTAAATAAAGCGGAATTCACAAGAACAGAGGTGACATTCTTGGGACATAATATTGGTCATGGAAGGTTGACCCCATGGAATGCAAAGACAAAGGCCATCAAGGAATTTCCACGACCAACTTCAATTCTTAGGACTCAGCAGATTCTATCGGAAGATGGTCTAAACTTCAGCAGTGAAGTGACATTGTTAACTGGTTTGCTGAAGAACACAAAGTTTTGGTGGACAGAACAATGCCAGGAGGCATTCGACCATTTGAGATCAATATTAACCACCAAACCAGTTTTAGCTACACCAAACTTTTCAAAACCTTTTAAAGTCACCATCAATGCTAGTGACATTGAAGTTGGAGCTGTACTCCTACAGGAAGATGAGGATGGGATTGAACTGCTAATTGGTTGCTTTTTGAAGAAGATCAACATCCACCAGAGGAAATACTCCACAATCAAAAAGAACTATTGAGTTTTGTACTGGCCTTACAACATTTTAATGTGTATGTCATGAACAATGTGTTGAAATGGTTGTGTACACGGATGGCAATCCACTTCCATTCTTAAAACACTTTAAAGACAAGAATATGAGATTATTTCATTGGAGTCTTATGTTACAGACTTTTAATTTAAAAATCATACATGTTGCAGGTCATAAGAATGTAATTGCAGATGCTTAATTGCAGATTTAACTGATTTAGTTTAGTTGAGATTTGTATTTTGAGGTGAATTTATATTATAGTTATCTGTATGTTAGGGTAATGTGCTTAAAAAAAGAAAAATGAAGCCTTCTTTTCATTGATGGTTAATTTCTTCTTAAGGGGGATATTACGAAGATGTGGGTATATTGTACCATTTAAGAAAGTTAAAAGCTAGCAGAACTACCTGACAGCACCAAGTGTTGTCAACAAGATACAATGTAGTATGTGATCCAGCAGTGAGGATAGCTGGTTACCTGAAGACAAAAACAGATTTACATTAGGCCAATCAGTTTAAATTATATTCTAAAAAAACCAAACTCCAATCCAGTTTGAATTTAGTACCTTAATTTTAAAAGCCAATGACCCAATCTGATGCTTTGGGGGTATAAAACCGGTGAAAACTAAACAGTTGAGAGGAGAACTGCCAAGCCACCAGCATGTAAAGACTGCCCAAAAATAGCTCTCTTAAAGGTACCCTTATTGATCAGTAACCTGTGAAGCAGAATCCCCAAGAAGAAAAGACAGAAATACAGAGAACAACTAAAAGCTGCCTGGTTTTGAGATAAGCTTTGTTTTGTAAATTTTAATTGGGATTTTTATCGGACCAGTATTGTAGCAGGGAAAGTAGAAGATAGGTTAGAAGAAGGAGTTGTAAATAAATGTTAGTTATTTATTCTCTGATATACTTTAAGAAATAAAGTTGTTCATTTTTACTTTAAATAGTTCTTGGCCTCTCGAATTTTCACAGATTACTGCACAGGTTAAATCTTTTCTGTATTGCTTGTTTAAATTAAGCAGGAGAGTTTACCCCGTGTTGTGACATCTTCAACTTCATAACCGCCTATCATCAAATGTATTGGAAGAATTTACAGGCTACCAATCCAACAGTTAATTCATATCACAACACATGTTCTATGGCCATGGAACTCGAACACATAGGTTCAGGTCTAGAGGTAAGAATGCTACTGTATCATCATACCTAAAATATTAAACTAAACTTTGTTTGTAACGTCTGGATGAAGTAATTGGCTGCTGGAAAAAGCCAGGATCCATTGAAGGACAGAGTAATCTGGATCAAAGACAGAAATTGCTGCAGAAAGCCAGCAGGTCTGATAGCATTTTTCGAGGGAAAGCAGCCTTAATGTTTTGAGTCTAGTGTCCCTTCAGAACTGCAGTAATCTGGGCAAGAATGAGGAGCAACTAATGCCTTAATGCTGGCATAGAGCTTCATGCCATTAAAACTCAACATAAATAATGCTCCAACTAAATGTGACAACTCAATCAAATCATTGATTGCCGTCCTCTTAATTTTTCATTAAATCCTACACACGTGTCCCAACCTTAACAACAACTTACATTTATAATATATACAGAAGCAAAATATTACAATAATCTGAAATAAAAACAGGAAATACTAGAAATAATCAAGATTGCAGGTGTATCTGTCAAGAGAGAAACAGTTAATATATATCAGCTTAATGATATTGCATGGGAGTATATTTAATTGCATTTATACAGCTTTGTTAATATATCAAAATATTCTAAGGGACTTCATGGAAGCATTCTTATACAAAATACAACTCTAAGCCTCATAAAGAAATCAAAGAATTATATAGTACTGAACAGGCCTTTCAGTAAGTTAAATCTGTACTGCCAAAAATATACTACTGCATACACTATGTACCTGTTCCTGCACTAGGTCCATAACCTTAAATGTTATGTTCATCCAGGTACTTTTAAGGCTTCTGAAATTCCCCACCTCAAATACTCTACCAGGTCATGCATTTCAGATCCAATACCATCCTCTGTGTGAAAACACTTTTCCTTAAATTCCTCCTAAACCTCCTGCTTTTTAATTTAAAATAATGCCCCTTTGTTATGGACCTTTCAACGAAGGGGAACAGAGGGAGAGAGAGAGATAAGTCTGAATCATCAGTTAATAACAATGACTTGGAAAACTTTTCAACATGGTGAGCGGAACCCAAATAGAGAAATCTAGTTTCCATTTCTAGCAGATCTCATTTTGTTGGTGGGAAAAAGGGATGAAATGTGAATCACTGAGGTAAGAAGACCACAGTGAACAGTGGTATTTGATTTGATTGATCAGTGCAAATAGACACAAGAATCACAAGGCTAAGGTGGAAACCTTATTGCTTGTAAAAGCTAGATTTAAGGTTTGTTAATTTCCAGGTTTACAGTTAATTTCTGACACCTAATTTCGCTGTAATTGATGGCAAACAACAAGGCAGGGGGAAGCAGTTGAGAAAGAGGAAGAGAAGATTTCTATCTACCCTTTGGATTGTCCCTTATTTCAGGATGCTATTAGGTGACAGGTATACTGCTAGGCTTATTGGAAGATTATTCGGGACAAACAGAAGGCTCGCAAAACATGGGTGCAACATCTTCCCAATTCTGGTCAATAGTGACCCACCATTAGCAGCAACATGTAGCCAGAGTCCGCATACCTATACAGTGCAAGGCAGAGCTGCCCGATAAACGGCAAGGAGTAGGAGAAGGACGTATTACAGAGTGAAGGGTGTAGCAGAACCAACTAGGTTTCTAAGACATGTTCAAATGACAGTACAAGTGAAGGCCTGATCTGACAATGAACAATCATTACATCTTGATCAATCCAACTTAATGTTGTGAAAGTAACTGAGATTGTCATTTTCTACGTAGCTGGTATTTTCAGATCCCCCTGGCATTTCTCAAGAGTTTACCAATGTGTCACATGCTTGGGTGAAGGAACAAATCAACTTCCCCTTGATGTGACACTGCAGACATAGAGGGCAAAGGAGATTCTACTATCTAGCTTTCCACAATGATAACACATAATAGAATGCACTCTATATCACTGTTAGGGCAACAATGCAACAGCTGGAGTGATTCATAAATGGAAAATCACTCCATTCCATCAACATGTAGGAGGTCTGGACCAACACCAAGACCAACTTGCATATTTCCCCAGCAAGTGTGATGAATCATTCACACTAGCCACACCACAGCTTCATGGCTGGTTACTGGGAGAGAAAGGATTCCCTAAAGGACGTGGTTGCTTACTCCCTTGTGGTTACCTGAGATCTGACCCCAATGTCACTAGAATGCCAGCTACTTACAAAGACAATCATGTCAGGCTGCTAAGAATGTAGTTCAGGGTGAGCACTCCAGTCATTTCCTGCAAGATTAGTATAGTGATAACATGTCACATTTTTCATATTATTGTGTGGCAAAGGGTCACTTGCCTTGCTGAGACAGAGACTGGTGAAGAAGCCATCTCATTGGACCACAAAGATTAGACACAGTCCTCTCAGATGGAGATAGAATCAAGGTAGTAGATGATGAAGAAAGGCATCCTGAGGAGCAGGCCTGGCTATAGATAGCTGAATCCATGCAAGTCACCATTGCTGTCAGGGAACATTTTAATACTAATCCTAACTAGCTCTGAGGATTTCACAACCTGTTGAGTTTTTGATAGTTGTGGCCTTTAACATATTCTGAGTGATGCCAATACATTTCCTGGATATTCACTGGCATCACCATGGCTACATTTAAGCCATCATGTTTTTACAGCATGGAGAAAGATCTGTCGGGCCATTGTGTCCATGCCAATCATCAAGCATCTATGTATTCTAATCTCGATTTTCAGCGATTGGCCCATAGCAATGGTATTTCACCTGATCATCTAAATAGTTCTTAAATGTCTTGTCAGTTTCCGCCTCTATCACCCTTTTAGGCAGATACCCACAACAGTCTGGGTGAAAAAATGTTTATCTCTACTCTCCTCCAACCCTTCTGCTCCTTACCTTAAAACTGTGTACCTTGGTTTTTAATCACTCTCCTAAGGGGGAAAGGTTCTTCCCTATCGACCCTATCAATGCACCTCATAACTCTGTTCATCTCAGTCAGGTCTTACTCAAGCCTTCTCGGTTCTAAGGAAAATAACCCCAGTCCAGTCTCCCTTCATACTCAAACTCTCCAGCTCAAGCAACATTCTGAGGAATCTCCTCTGCACCCTCCCTAGTGCAATCACAATAGTGTGGCAATGAAACCTGCACACGGTACTCCAGCTAAGTCCTAACTGATATTATATACAGTTTCACCATAACCTCCACACTCTTAGTATTCAATGTCTTTACTAATAAAGGCAGGTTTCTCAGATGTCTTCTGAACCAACTTATCCAGTTGCTTTGGAGGACTGAAGGACATGCACTTGAAGCTGCACCATCAACACACTGGGAGTCTCCTGTGCTTTAGGGTTGAGCTTGAAAAGCCCTTTAAAAGCTGGGACTGCAAATATATATCGCCTTGTGCCTAGTCAAAATCTATCGACTAAATCAAGAGCGCTTGTGAATAATATGAGGAGAAACTTCAATTTTTCCATGGACGAGCATGGAAAGGGAGTAAAGGAAGTAAAGGGAGCCAATGATGTGCAAGACAAAGTCACATCTGTGATTGCCACACAATTTGCTATAAGTCAGGTTAATCACAATGTTACGTTTGTTAATGTCTTTATTTAAGGCTAGGAAGGAATAGGTTGTGTCTATTAATTGCCAGATCGCTATATAAAGAATGCACATATAATGCTGGGATATGGAAGATTGAATAGTCAATAAACTGTACCCACAAAGGAAGGTGCCTTGGAATTCTGTCTCACTGACTGACTTAGATTCACAATCACATTTGTATTAGAAGATGGTTGACGTGAGGGACATTTTCTTTTACACAGTGGTCCATGTGTGGAATAAACTTGCAGAGAAAATGGTGGATGCAGGTACAGTCGTTTAGATAAATACATGAATAAGAAATGTTTGGCGGGATATGGGCCAAGCGCAGGCTGGTGGAACTAGTTTAGTTTGGAAGAATGGTCAACATGGACTGGTTAGAGCGAAGGGTCTGCTTTCGTGCTGTATGACTCTGTGACTCCATATGGCTAGACTCCTAGTACTAACTGAAGTTAGATTTTTGGAAAAAAATACTTCTTTTTGGAACAGGTAAGACCGTAAGATGTGGGCACAGAATTAGGCCATTTTGGCCCTTAGAATCTGCTCTGCCATTCTAGAATGGTTGATATGTTTCTCAACCTGATTCTCCTGCCTTTTCCCTGTAATGTTTGATTCCCTTACTAATTAGGAACCTATTTCAGTCTAAAATACATTCAATGACTTAGCTTCCACAGCCTTCTGCAGCAAATTCCACAGATTAACTACCCTCTGGTTGAAGAAATTCCACTTTACCTCATATCTAAAGGGATGCCCCTTAACTCTGAGGTGGTGCCCATGGTTCCGAGACTTCGTGTAAGAAGCCTTAAAATAAGGTGGTAAGATATTCATTCCCAACAGCCTTCATTGCTTAGTTGGGACACTTAGCAGTAGCATAAAGCATGGAGGATTCGATGGCAGTACTGATTTGAGATTGGCCAGATACAGACTGAAAGCTTCTAAACAATGCAAGATTCAGAAAGAAAAAGAGAGAATTTAGAGATAACCTTGGCAATTTTAACAGACAGCAGGAACTGGTGAACCAGCAGAATAATTAACCCCACCCGGGGTATGGTCAACAGCAGTTTTAGATCCAACTCAATATACCATTATTACATTATGCAATGAATTTGTCCAAAAGGGAATAACAAGGTTTTTGTAATTGCACACAAAATGGAATGATTAGAAGGAGAAGGTGATGGTACCGATCAAGGAGTAGGAGATGTACTCATTCCTAGAAATGAATCCAGTAATGAATGCTTTGGTTGTAGACTCATCCAAATAAGTTCCATTGAACAGTGAATGTATGACCACTGTATGGAGTGACACATGACCAAGATTTTTTTAAAACAATAAGCACTAAAATAATATTGAAGAATTTGAGAGTTCTAGCTGTTCAGGTTTGGGGATCACAACATAGTGAAATCATTGAGAGTGGTGATTCTGAAAAGTATCTGAGGTGACCCATAGATATAGTGTCAACTGAAATACTCTTACTACTGAACTTATTGTTGTCAATGAAAAAGCTGAAATGAAACTGGAAATGGAACACAATAGGCAATTGTTTTGGGAAGCCAGTAGATTTACAGTTTATACAATCTAGATATAATTTTATTCCTTTAACAAACCTACCTTATCTAATCAAACAATTAGTCAGGTGTTGCTAACAACAATAGATCGGAGTTTAAAGCAATAAAAGCTAATTGTCTTAAAACCACATTGGCAGTTTGCCCATCCATCTTCTCACTGGCTAAAAATCATAGTGAAGGATGCAGGAGTAGGGGACAATGAATAGATTAAACCAAAACATGAGATCAGTGACAAATGTGACACTATCAAAGTTGATACTAAGTCTCCCATTGGCAAAAGACTTTAACAAAGTTGAAGCAATGGACTTGAAGATATGAGATAAGTAAAACATACTTTATCTTGCAATTCACAGACCTAACTAGATTCAGTCAGTCCACAACAATATATAACAAAGAGGAAGATGTAATGGTGGACAAGGTGATGTAAAAGTACATCCAGCTTTGTTTCGGGGCATCAGCTAAATTCTTAACTGACAATGGCAGGGTTTGGCAGGCTTTGACAGGGAGAGAGAGAATTTGCCAATACTGAATTTAGGGTTATGCGTGAAAACATGAATATTATGGGAACGAACATATCCAGAAAGTACCTTTACTGAAGGTGTGTACACAAAAATCGTTAAATGATAACAGATGAGATGCTTCATAGAATGTGGATCAACCATGTTGTAAATTAACATCTACCTCCTGAATAGGCCAATTTCCTGATAAGTGTTCATGTTTCTAAGAGTTGGATTAATATTACCAAAAGGGATAGTACTTCAAGGACAACTAGGAATGGGCAATAAAATGCTGACCTAGCCAACAATGCCCATGGCCCATGAGTGAATAAAAAAATACTCAGGTAGGATATTCTTGAGAGAGAGGTTGGGAATGACGGATTGAGGGGGTAGTTGTCACAATATTGCATCATCTAATTAGTTAAAGCAGGATTTGAAGACAAGTTATGGGGTGAAAGGCTGCTGTTCCAATGCTCTATACCGCACAAATGCTTGTAATTAGAAGTATACAACAGTAGCAAAAGGGCAATCTTTAACAGTACAAAGCACAGAAACAAGAAAGGCAGGAACTCATTGTTCCCTTCTGTAAAAGATTTAGCACTGCAGATTGTGAAGCATCTTCTTCAGAGTTGACGTATGATTCAGCCACTCTTGCACTCAAGATTGGCTCAACATTATCCCCATTTAGACATTCAGATTTCAGATCATCACCTAATGGGCTCAGTCTAGTTACAATCAATCTATTATATTAAGAATGGTTTGGATATTAAACTAGTCCAATTTACCTATTAAGGTTAATGTTACAGATCTTACAAGACTATTTCACAAAAAGCAATGTATCCCCTCTGGGACCTGACCATCATTTATCCTTCAAATAACATGATTTTTTAAAAAATTAAATGTTCAGTATTTCATTACTATAATGAACATTATGTGCTAATTGACTGCCTTGTCTGTCTACAAAATGAGTGATGACACTAACTATTTTGCTTGTGTCAAGTTTTGGAGCTTTTTAATGATGTGCAAGAAGTTCTATAAATGCAAGATCTTTCTTTCAAATCACTGACTATCATTTTTCTTGCTGCCAGGTTAGAAACTCCAATGTAGCAATGCTGCCCAATTTTAAAAGATTTTAAGGTCACTTTTACAAATCTATATTTCAGGTCTGCACATGAATGGAAAATCCTGAGTCTGATTTCAATTTTCAAATTCTCATATGTATCTTGGCAGCAGAAATTGTAAAATGTGTAATTCTGACTTTGTCTTTCCTTTTTCAACACTCAATGACAGTGTCGATATGGTCATTCACAGGGCTTTTTGACCAATCTTTTCCTATTAAAATTTTCTATTTAACAGTGTTTCTCGGTTCAAGTCTGGCAGAACATGCTGGCACATCGGTCCTTCAAGTCCATCAATGCATTCAATCCAAGCAGGTTTACTCACGTAATTCTCCACAACTCGCTTCATGACCTATGCACCTTGTTTCTATGGTGCCCCACTCATTCCATCTTTTCTCTCATCAGAGGCTTAAGTACTTGCCACTGCTGGGACTTCCTGGCACTGGTGCCATTTCTAAAAGCACAGTGGTGCATCTGGTCAAGTGCTGCTTGCCAGGAGCTACCCTTCATCATGCATTTAATTGGGGTGGAACCAAAAGTAAATGTTTCTTGGAGCAGATAGATGCCATGGCTGACACCTCATTGCAAATACGAGAGCAAATTCATAAATGTATTGCTATTTAAGAACCAAGCTATATATACAACATTTTTACTGTCATCCCATGTTAGTACCTTATCTAAGGGAATGACATTCTTTCCCAAAGTCCTAGTGTAGCTGAACGTTTTTTCATTGTTCACTGCGGAAAAATCACAAACCAGAAAGCCTTCAAAAAGATGAAAGAATTCACTTTTGCTCAGGAACTGTGAAAATAGAGAAAATGCTAATTTAAAAAAAGCTGCATTTATATGTGGGAACAGACAGGGGCTACTTACTCCTTGAGCAATCACAAATTTACAGCCAATGAGAGTGATCACTACACTCAACTCTCATCTACTGGAACCCAGGGTCAACTAAATTTCCTGTGCCTGATGCTGCAGTCATGTTTTATCAGTCAGAAGATCTTGTTCCTCTTGCTCAATGTCCTCATCTTCAACGGTTGAAGACTGCTACTATTCTTCCAGCACTTCAACATCTATCAATTCCCCTCTTTACCTGTTTCAGTTGTGCAGACCACAACATACAAAGATTACATAGCACACTGTGTCTGGAACGTACTGCAAAATCACCATCCCCCAGCCCTAGCAATGATCCATGTATCGGAGCCTCATCTTCAGCAGACCATTTTGCTTCAACATGGAAGAATGGGCTGCCTTAAGTCTGCACTTGGCTTCAATCAGGGGTTGTGCAATGGGGTGATCAGAGGGTAGCCTTTATCCTTGTACTTAGCATATTCATTCAGACAGTGGGACATGAAGATCTCTGACATGGAGGGCCATGGAATGCCCTCATGGGGATCTTTGACATAAGGACAATCTTTTGATTAGTGCAGCACTAGCTATGTTATATAATTACAATAGGAGATTCTAAGTGCTGTAAGATGTCTGACACCAGCTCCCCCCATAATTAGAGCTTAAAGGCAAACAATAAGTCTGCCTTGACTTGCTGTTAGCCGAAACGCAAAGCCAGGCAGCATGGCATGGGCTATGAGCAGTGATCAGTCAAGAGGATGTGCTACATCGATCTTACACTTGCATCATGGGCCTGCATCTTACACAGCAAGCATACTTACGTGTGTTTCAACCAAATGGGCACGTTTCAAAGTCTAAGAGGATTTGTGTTCAATCAAGCCAAGGGAAATAACCTTCACCATAGTGAATGGGATGCCAGTTCAGCAGCTAGGACAGTTTATTGCTTGGAGTGGCCAGAGTCAGAGTTCACATCACAACAGTCTAGGGAGTGGGCCACAGACAGTTCTGAAGATCCAGGGCATCAAATCAAATCAGTTGTGGATCCACACAGTTATCAGTCAGAGGTCTACTCAGCCATCAGTGGAGGCTATCCACCCAAGCCGGTGGTCGAGGGAGGGGTGTCCACGAGTTGCCAGGTATCCGCTTTGATTTTCCTGTTGGGAATTGTTGTCATTTAGTTAGGGTACGAAGAAGTGCAATCAAGATAACTGCAGGAGTCAATGAATTTATAATAAATAATAGTTGATAGTCTGTTCTCAAAAATTGAAACACAGAAGTCAAGAACAGATAGGGAAGAGTCTGAGATGGATCATGTGAAATTGAGAGAAGTGGAAATTGGAAGCTAATTTGAGGAAGGTTTCCACTTCTGTACTTTATCTCTATTTCATGATCTTTCATCATTGTCATTCAGCACAAATGTAAACCCCTGTTGATAACTTTCTGAAGACCCACATATTTCATAGTAATTGTATTTCCCATCATGTAAAGAATGTCTTCAAAAAGATTATTGTACAGAATCCTGAGGGACAGGATATATATGTATTTGGAAAGGCAAGGACCGATTAGGGATAGTCAACCTGGCTTTGTTCGTGTGTAATCATGTCTCACTAACTTGATGCTTTTTGAAGAAGTAATAAAGAGGATTGGTGAGAGCAGAGCAGTGGACATGATCTTTATGGACTCCAGTAAGATGTTCTACAAGGTTCCTCATGGTAGACTGGTTAGCAAGATTAGATCACATGGAATACAGGGAGAACTAAGTATGTGGATACAGAACTGGCTCAAAGGTAAGACAGAGGGTTTGAGGGTTGCTTTTTAGATTGGAGGCCTGTGACCAACGGTGTGCCACAAGGATTGATGCTGGTTCCACTGCTTTTCATCATTTACATAAATGATTTTGATGGGAATATAGGAGGTATGGTTATTAAGTTCGCAGATGACACCAAAATTGGAGGTGTAGTGTGGTGGACAGCAAAGGAGGTTACCTTGGAGTACAACAAGATCTTGACTAGATGGGCCAATGGGCCAAGGAATGTCAGATGGAGTTTAATTTAGATAAATATAAGGTGCTGCATTTTGGAAAGACAAATCAGGGTATGACTTATACACTTAATGGTAAGGTCCAGGGAAGTGTTACTGAATGAAGAGACTTTGGAATGCAGGTTTATAGCTCCTTGAAAGTGGAGTCGCAGGTAGATAGGATAGTGAAGGCAGTGTTTGGTATGCTTTCCTTTATTGTTTAGTGCATTGAGTATAGGAGTTGGGAGGTCATGTTGCGGCTGTACAAGACATTTGTTAGGCCACTGTTGGAATATTGTGTGCAATTCTGGTCTCCTTCCTATTGGAAAGATGTTGTGAAACTTGAAAGTGTTCAGAAAAGATTTAGAAGCATGTTACCAGAGTTGGAGAATTTGTGCAATAGGGTGAGGCTGAATAGACTAGAGCTGTTTTGCCAGAGGCTGACGGGTGACCTTCTGGAGGTTTACAAAATCATGAGGGGCATGGATAGGGTGGTTAACCAAGGTCTTTTTCCAGGGATGGGGAGTCCCAAACTTGAGGGCATAGGTTTAAGTTAAGAGGGAAAAGATTTAAAAGGAACGTAAAGGGTGCCATGCAGAGGGTGGTGCGTGTATGAAGTGAGCTACCAGAGGAAGTGGTGGAGGCTGTATGACTTTATGACTCTCTCCTGCAGCTTAACTATTACTAAAATAGACACTTCCCAATTGCACTTCAGCTAATCTTGAACAGAAGTAAGGTTATTTTATTATTTTTAAGTTTTCTCTAATTAAATAATAAAATTGTTTCATAGATACTTCTACGTAAAAGTCTTGGCTGGAGGTGTACTTTTCATTTAATTGTATTATGTTTGTATAACGATAAGTTACTTCAGATCTCATTAGAGAATAAAGGATGTTCAATTAATTTTAAGTCTCAAGAAAGCATTCACCAACCAGAGAATAAGGAAAGGTCCAATCTTAATTAGATTAGATTACTTAGTGTGGAAACAGGCCCTTCAGCCCAACAAGTCCACACGGACCCTCCGAAGAGCAACCCACCCACACCCGCTCCCCTACATTCACCCCTTCACCTAACACTACAGGCAATTTAGCTTGGCCAGTTCACCTAACCTGCACATTTTTGGACTGTGGGAGGAAACTGGAGCACCTGGAGGAAACCTACGCAGACATGGGGAGTATGTGCAAACTCCACATGGACAGTTGCCTGAGGCGGGAATTGAACCCGGGTCTCTGGTGCTGTGAGGCAGTAGTGCTAACCACTGTGCCACTGTGCCGCCCATTACTTACAGTGTGAAAACAGGCCCTTTGGCCCAACAAGTCCACACCGACCCTCCGAAAAGCAACCCACCCAGACCCGTTCCCCTAGATTTACCCCTTCACCTAACACTACGGGCAATTTAGCATGGCCAATTCACCTAACCTGCACACCTTTGGACTGTGGGAGGAAACTGGAACACCCAGAGGAAACCCATGCAGACACTGGGAGAATGTGCAAACTCCACACAGACAGTTGTCCAAGGCGGGAATTGAATCTTGGTCTCTGGCACAGTGAGGCAGCAGTGCTAACCACTGTGCCAATATGGTTCTTACTTATGTTACTTATAATATTAATTTTTTGCCAATCAGAAATTCTAACCATAAGCAGTGCTAATGCCAGATTATGTAGAAGCTGAGTGTTACAGAAGTTGGAGTATTTGTGCCAGTATTTATCCTCCATCCCAGCAAAACGTTCTAAGCACACTGACCTGTGCTGCTCCCATATTGTACCAAACCAGGTTTGGTTTATTAAGCAGCAATATTTGGTTGTCAATGAACTAAAAACTCTTAACACCCAAGAACTACAAACAGATAAGGAAAATACTTGTATAACATTTTCAAGAAAAACAGGTACCCAATAAACACAATCCACTGGTTCCTCAGAAACAAGCCCAAACAAGCAGACACAATGCAACCAAAAACTATAGCCATATTACATAAATCAAAGATGTGTCAGAAATGACTTACAGACTACTCAGACCCCTTGGCATCATGGTAGCCTGCAAACCTACCATCACACATAAACAGCGACTAATGTACCTAAAGGATCTCTTAGATATTACCAGCAAAACTAACTTAATATACAAGATACCATGCAAGAGCTGTAAAAACACTATCATCAGACAAACAAGCAGGAACCATGCCACCAGGATACATGACCACCAACTAGTGACCTAATGACATGACCCACGATCACTAGCTTCCATATATACAAAGAAGGACACCACTTTGGCTGGGACAACACACATGTCCTAGGACAAGCGAAACAAAGACATGCATGAGAATTCCTAGTGGCCTGGCATTCTCACCAGTAAACACATTGATTTAGACCCCATCTACCTTCCCTTGATAAAAAGAACCGGAAATGACATTACCACCTTAAGAAACCAAGATTTATAAATAGAGAGGTAGGACGTACCAGCACTTCACTGGAGGCTCTCACCGATGATGTTACCTAGTATGGTGATGAAATATCTGAAAACAAATCTTCCAGCTCAGCGAGCTAACTTACATCCATATCATCAACCTGAGCTTCAATTCTTCTCAAAAATCGCCAATTAAAAATACTATTGGAAACAATAGTAGTAACAGATCCAACAAGGTTAAGTAAGATTCAGTTGCTTAATATTGATCATCTGTTATTCATTGGTTAGTTGGAGAAGATGGGCTTCCAGTTTTATCCTGTCATAACCCTTCATTATTTCAAATATCACTGTTAAATCTTCTCTTAATCTTTTTTGTTCCAGAAGATAAAGATTCATTAACTCAGCTAACAATTTAGAAGAAAGCCTGGCTATCTTCATGGTAAGTCTGTTCTGACAATTCTCTATCATTTCAATATGAATGCTATAATAGGGCATAAAGATCTGCATGTAGTACAGGACTTTTCCCAAACCATTGCCTTAAACATGAATCATTAACTCTTTATTATTATACATTATTCCTTTTTATTCTGAGACAGCACTGAATTCAGCAGTTCAGATTCAAAAGTAAAATTGTGACTCGGTTGAGTCAAACTGTGGCACTTAGCAATTGAATAGAAAGAGTCCTAACAGCTCAAGGTGGATGGATGTGTTCACAGTGACAAGAAGGGCCGGCGCTAACTCATTCCAATTGAAACAATCTTGTGTTACCAAATACTGGTCTCTGGTTAAATTTAACAGCAGAACATTTTCATTGTGATGTCAACTATTATCTTGGCCACATGTTCTTTAGAATAGGTACAGTTCCATGTTAATACCACCAACCATGATTTTACAGTTTGGTAAACATTTTTTCCCACAGTCAGAATACCAAATGATGATATAACAAGGGTTGTTGGTTGATTTATTGCAAATCAACTTATTGCAAATCTTCTCAAAACTTGCTAATCAATACCTGTTTAATAAATTTGATATCCCATAATTTCACCCCATAAAGTGCCTTGATATATCTGACTGTGACCTGATTTATTTCCTCACAGAATGTAATTTATGAGGGATAGGGAGTGCCCTGTGAGTGGGTTTAGTTCTCACTGGAAATTCAACTTCTTATGAGCTAGATTTAATATATAATGTGCAGATGGCATAGACTTTGAAAGATATAATTTGGCAAGGACTGAACATTCCCATTACTCTGACTGAGTCCAGGCTGAATGACAAGCTCACTTCTTATTATAGATATTTTTATTAAACTTTTCTTTCTTTACAAAACTATGAATAAAAGGAAGAGAAATTACAACAGCAGCAAACATTATTCTATATACATATAACAATGAAAGAAAAACCCACAACAGCAATAACAATACACCCAAACACAACTATACCCATGTGCAAAACAGACAAATCAGTAAAGGTAGTTTATGAACAAATGAACAAGCAAAACAGCTCAGCACAACAAAACATTAGATCTCAACCTCTGAGAGCACTAAGTATTGCACATAACAAATTCGGAATTCTTCCTTCAAGGACATCAAGTACACTAAATCAGAACACCATGGCTACACGAAAGCCCTAGTTAAAATGGCAGATTAATCTGCATCCATGTAGTCCAGAATGGGCTGCCATATCCTATAAAAATGTTCTATTTTCCGGTGCACTACATTCGTGAAAAGGTCCAAAGGAATATGTTCCAAAATAAGCCTATGCCGACCTAACAGACCCGGGGTTTGGGGGGGGCGGGGGGTGGGATTTCAGCAACCCAACACATTAAAATATTTTTCCTAGTGCAGAAAGTGAGGATATTAAGAAGTCTTTTTTCCCATGAGCATGAAAAGAGTGTATATTGGGTAGGCCCAGGAAGAGAGAAATAGGGTCCATCTTAACCTCGGCCCTCAAGACCTCAATAAGCCTTGCTGCAGAACTCCAATATGTACGGAGCCTGTGGCAGGACCATAAACAATGAATGAGAGTACCGATGTTTATCTTACACTTAGGACAAAAGGGGGATGCTCCCACCTTAACTTTGAGAGACAGCCAGATGGACCCTACAGAAAACCTTTAGCTGTATGGCGTGGGTCCTATTACAAATCGAGATCTTCCTTGCATTCTTGTAAATGTCCCCCCAGGCCTCCATAGAAATTTCAACCCCTAATTCCCTCTCCCAAACCCTGCAAAGCCACTCAACGTCTTCTGATAGATCACCCCCTAGCGTATGATAAAGTGTACTAAGAGAGAGAGTACTTTTAGCATAAAGTACCCTCTTCTCCAAAGTAGTTGGTCAAGAGAGTGGTCCCTTTCCAAATAAAATCCCTGACCTGAAAAAAGGGGAAAAGATTTTTGCTAACTCATCCATATTTACAACTTATTTGTTCAAAGGACATCATTACTTCACCTTCAAATAAATCACCCAAACAGGAGATTCCCCTGGCTGCCAAGAGCTTATATCCAGGGTCCATTACCCCAGTTGAAAATCCGATATATCTACTACCGGGGTAAGAAATGATGTTTTGGACATACTACCCTCTCTCTGCCGCACAATCCTCCATGCCTTAACAGTATTAATAATAATCAGATTACGGCAATATTCCATGACCATCTTCATTTTATTTAAAAATAAACAAGGCTCACTTCTGACAATTACGTAAGCTATAACGAAAATCTCTCCCAAAAGTCAGTGTGTCTTCCTCTGAGAGCTTCTTGTAGGTTTGGCATGCATTCAATACAACCATTATCAGCAAGATCATAGGGCTGATTGCATGCTCCTCTATTCGCTGTGAACTCTATCATGAATGGATCGTGGGACATTGTAATGTTACTACCGTATGCCATCAGATACTAAGGGTTGGATTTTCACTCGCAAGATAAGTAGGTTAATTTGAATAATTTCCCAATTTAATAGATTTGTTCTTGTAGAAGACGGTCAATTAACATAAGTATTGCTTTGGTGGAGTGGGTGTAGGATGAAGTTAAGAAATGGAGTTTATGTGGCCACAGAGTCAATCTAGTGCCAAGACAGCTGGTTAGAAAACTTGTCTGAGCAGTCTGACACTTCGCTACAGTTGTTTTGAAAGCTTTTAGGCTTTCTAGCTATGACTTCTCATGCACCACCCCCACCCCCTAACACCTCATACAATCTCCATTATGCCTTCACTTCAACCTTGTCCATTCACCAAGTAAACACTTTGTACAGAACCATGTACAGTATTAACAATGTCATGTATGGAACTGCTGAGATAAAAAATAATCAACAAATGAAATAGGAACATACTCAATCCCTTGACTCTGTTTCACCATTCAGCAATATCATGGCTGATCTGTTTGTGTTTTGAATTCCACATTTCCATCTGCCCTCAATAACCCTTGATTCCCCTGTTGAGCAAGAATCTATCCACCTTTATCTTAAAAATATATTCTGACCCTAGCTCCACTGCTTTCTAAGCCAAAGGGTTCTAGAGTTGCACAGCCCTAAGAGAGGAAAACAATACTTTTCATTTCTATCCTGAAGGAATAACTCTGAATTTTAAAACAGTGCCCCCCAGTTCTGGGCTTATTCACGAGAGGAAACATACTTCCATAGCCATCTTGTCAAGACTATTCAGGATCTTACATACTTCTGTCAAGCCACTCTTTGGTATGATCCAGCTGATGTTATTACTAGACAAGTCAAATGCCAGATTGAAACTGTCTTGTTTTAGTTTTAAGTTGCTGAAACATAAGCATGCAATACTGCAAATTTTGCTTTAACAATGAAGCAGAAGTTCATTATCAAAACAAATGAAGATAAAGTAGGATAAACCAAACTATCTAATTGTAGCATAAATACAAACATTTTAAAGACATACTAAAAGTTTTTAATAAAATTCATTCCTGGGACATGGCGTTACTGCCTGGCCAATATTTATTGTCCATCCCTAGTTGCCCTTGAAAAGGTGAGCTGCTTTCTTGAATGGCTGCAGTCCATTTGCAGTTGATAGATATACAATGCTGTTAGGGAAGGAGTTCCAGGAGTTTGACACAGCAACATTGAAGGAATGGCAAAATATTTCCAAATCTGGATTGTGAGTAGCTTGGAGAGAAACTTGCAGATGGTCATGTTCCCATCTATCTGAAGCCCTAGTCCTTCTAGATGGTAGTGGTCATAGTTTTAGAAGGTGCTGGCTCAGGAGCCTTGGAGAATATCTGCAGCGCATCTTGTCAATAGTGCTGCTACTGAGTGTCAATGGAGGAGGAAATGAATGTTTTTAAATATGGTGACAATCATAGATGGGCTGCTTTGTCCTGAATGGTATCAAGCTTCTTGAGCATTTAGTATAGTCTCACTAATCACCAAAACAAAACTTTTGTGTAGTATCCAAAACATCACTTATACTTACTCATGTCAGGTGATGGAAGAGTGAGATATGGTGTAGACTGTGTGATTTATATATTATATATATTTAGTATCACTTATTATATGTTTAGGTTTCGGTTTTGAGTTAGTACAGTCTGTAACACCTCAACAGGTTTAAGTCACTTCTGACTTTCACTTAAAATTTGGAACTACAGATAGTTTCTTCCTGGAGCTATTTTATACCTGAGTTTAAATGTACTCAGCTTTAAATAACCTCTTCAGAGTTTACCACAACACATCAGGTCTGGGACTATCACTAACTCTATTCTAAGGTAATCTAGTTTCACTATATCCTTTCCTTCATAAGACCATCTTCATTGAAGTTCTTCATGGGACTGCCCAAAACACAAAGTAGAAGTAAAAATCCATCTCTACAAATAGTGGAGGTTTCCCTTAAGCTTAAAAATTCTGCCTGATCTTCTAAACTGGAATTTGTTTATCATGTTTGGTCATAAAACCCTATCAATGACCACAAAAACCCATTCATTCTAAATTCAGGTCTCAAAAACAGTTTTTAAATAAATCACCATGCTACAGAGCTACCTACAAGTAATTTATTGACTTCAGACACATACAAAGCCCACATTACTAACTCAAAACCCAAACCCAAAAGTATATAAACCCAAAGTACATTAAACCATCCTAAAAATACAAATAAATTACAGTCTACAGCAGACCCCACTCCTCTCATCCCCAGTGGAAATAAAGCCAGCCCGTTCAACGTTATTTCATAATATAGCCCACTCTTTCCAATCATCAGTATAGTAAACCTGATCTGAGCTGTTTCCATTGCATTAATGTCATTAGGAAAACAAAATTTCTTGCAGTATTTGAGAAGTGGAGCAAAATCTTCTCTGGTTCAGAATGACATGGGCTATAGCGAGAAATTTGGGAAGATAAGGTGCGACATCCAATAAGACTTTGTCAATATTGAGACAAAACAAGTTGTATTTACCAACCAAGTCCTGGACATTGAGTTGAGATTCTTGCTAGTGAGAGGTGAGGTGCCTTGTAACATGGATAACCGCTCACTATCACTTGGACTGCTACTTAATCTCAACCCATTCTCCCATCAACTGGTTAAAAACTGGACACTAAAAATTCCCAATATGAAAGTCAGAGTGAGTACATTGTCAATCCAGCTCACCACATGCTCCTGCAGACCTCTATCTTGGACAATAGTCTTCAGAAACTTAGGGCATTTTCCATGGAAAGCGAACCACACCAATGCCATATCCATGTACATTGGCATCCAACACATACCAGCCTCATCATATCATCATAGCACATCTCTGATCCATTTAGAGCCATAGAGTCATACAGTACGGGAACAGACCCTTCAGTCCAACTAATCCACATCAACCATTGTTCCCAAACTAAACTAATCCCACCTGCCTGAGTTTGGCACATCTCTGCTCTATTTAAAATCAGAGACCTACAGCATGGAAACAGATCCACCAGTCCACGCTGACCATTGTTCCCAAACTAAACTAGTCCCACCAGCCTACGTTTGGCCCATATCCATCCAAACCTTTCCCATTCATGTACTTATCTAAATGTCTTTTAAACTTGACATTTCAACACTGCACTTTGGAGCACTCATTGCAATGCTACTGCAAGGAAACTGTGTGTGTTTGGACAGGCACCTAGCTCACAGATTGAACCAGGCTGTATCTCAGGGCTACTCATTTGGTCTTTTGCAACTACCTGTATGTTCACAGTACCTACGTTTTGCTTTTTAGTGCTTAGACCCCTTAAAGACCCTCTACTTCTGACCTGCCTTGCAGTTTACCACAGATATAAAGTCAGGCAGCTTCTTAGCAGCAGTCAGTGAAGGGGATGGATGTGCTACTGTATAGCACTGCTGTATGTTAATTCCACAGCTGTACCATGTGCTGGCATGGACCTGTTTAAAATTCTAATGGATTTGTCAATAAAAGACCAGCTGGTTCAGACTGTTCTACTTAGAAGTGATACCATATCAAAGTGACTCCCTAGTCCATAAGATATCAAACAGTCTCCTTGGAGAGGAATCCTAATTAAACACTGAAAGGATTGGGATGAGGTCAATGGAATCTGGAAAATTATTTTTTTATTTCCCCTCGGTTATTGAGGTTAGCCCAAATTTTGCATGATATCTTTTACTTGCTTGCCTTTTGTATAATAAGGTCTTCATTCCAGCCAGCTATCTCATGAAGTTAACTCTGAACAACTCCATAAGACATTGGGAACAATCTGCAAATTTCCAATATCAAACTCTGGCATGAAACAACTGGGTTATGTATTAAGGGAGATTCTTAATACATTCTGAATTTTTTAATATAAATATTCACAAACTTGATCTTACTTTCTAACACTTTAGATGTAAAAAAAAATTGTTGTTGGTGACGGAAATGAAGCATACCATCTTGAAACTTTCCCCACAATATTGGTTAAAATAGCATTCGAAATAAAAAAATGAAATAAAAACATCTGTTTTAAAAGCTTTCAGGAAGATTCCTGTCACATTTTTTAATGCTTAGCCTCCACATTAAGGGCTGGAAAACTAATAAGATTTTTGGAAATATTCTGATTGTGTTACTTTGTAGGTTTTGGTTGGCAATATATGGATGTTTTAGTTCAACATATCAGAGACTTCGTTAATGGTTGCCCTTAAAGAAAACCACATCCTGTCTTTGACGTTAAACACGTCACACTTGCTGCTTTTCCTGTCAGTGTTATGTATTTTTTTAAAAAACAGCATCTGCTGTACAATTGAATAAGACAAGATTTCAGAAGATGATTTCATACTGTCCAATTTGTGCAAAACCTGTCTATTTTGGTAAGTCTGTGTTCTTTCTAATATAGAGCTGAGCTGAAGTAAGAATTCATTCTGTAATCCAGTTGATATAGTTTGTTCCTGCTCATGTTGATGCAGTGTTGTGCAACACAACTGACATTATTATTTGACAAAAAATGGCAATAGTAATTAATGTGCGTCAACTGTGTTGTCCTCAAAGGATGTGTCCTTTCTATAACTGGTTGAATTGGGCCTCAGCCAGACTTTCTGAGTTGAAACAACACGTTGCAAAGATACTTGGAAACTGTTAGCTCAGCCATTGCTGGTGTGAAACGTATGTGAGATGTAAGTGCTTGGCTTGTGAGTGACTTCAATCTTTAATTGTTAAAGTTTTGAAATTAATCAGTACAAAGTAAATATGGATGTTGGTAAGATATAATAGAGTTAATAAATTTTCCTCCTTATGAAATATATGGCGGGGTCTTAGGCCAAGAGGAAATAGCCTGATGTTGTCAGAGCAGCTTATCATATGCACATTTGCGAGAAGGAAGAACTGATCTTTCTATCGATCAAATACTGATTTAATTGTCACAAAAGCAATGTATTGCTGGTCAAACTCAGCAGGTGTGGCAGTATCTGTGGACAGGAAGCAGAGCTAACTGGGAGTTCTGAAGAAGGGACACTGAACCTGAATTGTCAATCTGGTTTTCTCTCCATGGATGCTGCCACACCTGCTGAGTTTCTCCAGCAATTTGTGTTTCTGTTTCAGATTTCTAGCATCCATGGTTCTTTGTTTTATTTCTGATTTAATTGTCATTGCACAAAAAGCAAAGATTAAGTGGCCACGCTTTAATTTCTAAAAAAAAACCTCATCACAATGACACTTTGTTTCATTCACCATTTTAAAAGATGCACAGGAAAGTGGCTTCAGTTTAACATTGCTACAATAATTAAAGAAAAAGGATATTAAAGCTTTCAGCAAAGGAAGGAAGATGTATCTAGTTTCTAATGTGGCATCATGAATCAAACAAATATTGACATTTTTAAAAACATTAGAAAAAAATTACTTCAGATTTTGATTTAATAGAATCCCTCATTATCATTTTTTCTTTTTACAGCGGAGAGAAAGCGATCTTTAGGCAAAGACTATCACCCTCTTTGTCTAAAATGCTATCGATGTAAGCGCCAGTTAAGTCCAGGCCAACATGCAGAGGTATGTAATGTGTTGAACCTCCATCTGTCTGCCCAAGTATTTAACTGTTTAGCTGTATTGTGACTATAATCTGTCTCCTCAAACTTACTCTATATCTGCTCTCTCCTTTTGGGAATTGTAAGCAATCAGAACATTTGGGGCTTGCTTTTTAATCATGAACATCAACATCCTTTTTTCTCCAGTCTATATATCGATTTGAAACTAATTACGTATCATCGTTTAATGTATCATCTGGGCCAAAATTCTGTCTTCCCTCTCTAAGGGCATTATGGGTCTACCTACAGCAGAGAGACTGCAGAGTTCAAGAAGGAAGCGCACAACCACCTTCTCAAGGGCAACTAGGAATGGGCAATAAATGCTGGTCAGCCAGCAAAGCCCACATCCCATGAGCAAATATATAAATTTTTTTAAAATCTGAGTTAGAGTTCCATTGCTGAGCATTCCTTATTTACATGACAGGGTATCTGGGAGAATGTGATTGTCTTTGGGGTTGCATGTTTAAGCAGTGGGTGAATTGGCTACAGCCATTTTGTGCAAGTTCAGTTGTGTACACGAGTGTGTTCGCTTACACACCAATGTGAATGGATGGCTGTAATATAAGTAACTGCCTCTCAAACTGTTGGTACAAATAAAGGGTATTAATTCAATCACATTTATTGAAGTCAGTTCTTTTCCATGGTGAAAGTCAGACTGCACATAAGTGCATTTTAAAATGAGGTTTTGCACATTTTAAAGGATTATTGGTAATTCAAACCACATCACTCATCTTTACAAGTAACTCTACAATACCTCAGAATCAAATCCTTCAGAACGACAACTGTTGCCATATAAATACATTCAAACTAAGCTTACATAAAAATTCATGCTTTAAACTTTTATTCATGTGCACTTCTTTGTAATGGATGGGTCAAATTATCAATCATAAAAATGTGAAGATTAATATAATATGTAGCAGTATTACAGCCTCTGTAAAACAGGATAGTAATATCTCCTCTGTGTGTTGGTTAACAGAGAATACTCAACATGAATTCCAGTAGTTAATGTCCCATCCAAAGACTATTGAAGTGAATGCAACGAATTAAAAAGCAGGGGATTTCTCCTGATGGCTGAGCTAGCATTTCTTTCTCCATGACCAAACATATATTTTGAATCAGAGCTGTTTGTAGGGCCTTGCCAATGAGAATCATGGGGGCAGAGTCCTTGTGTAGATATTTTTAATCAACCAGTTCTGACGTGTTATTACACATCTCTGGAGCAGGTACCATGTCTCCTGGTTCAGAGATAGGGACATTACCTCTGCACCACAGGAGTCTAGGTGTATATTTAAGACTGAGACAGATAGACTCTTGACCAGCAGGGCAATCAAGGGTTACTGTATAGGGAAAAGGCAGGAAAGTGAACATGAGTAATGTTAGATCAACCATTATCCTATAGAATGGCAGAGCAGCCTCAAGGGGCTGAATGGTCTACTCCTGTTCCTAATTCTTATGGTCTTATAATAACCTGATCAACCTCATAAAATTGATTTTTGTCCTGATTGCTTTGGTAGTTGTAGTGATTGTAATAAGGTCAGCCAGGTGGACCTCATGGAAGATGAGTTCCCTGATTAGGGCTATTAATCTGGTCCAATCAGATATAAACAGAATTGTCAGACATCCTGTTCACTCTGAGAGTTGGCTCTGCCGGAGCTGGATCAAGTGTCAAGGACTCTCCATGCATAAATAAAGGGTGACTTGGTGATAGGATATCGGCCTCTGTTATGATGGTTATATATCAGTAGTGACAAGAGAAAAGCATGCGCCTGAAGAAATTCTCTTGCAACAGTCGTCTTTGTTTTGTGGTAAGCATTTCTGGCATCATGCTGTTATTTGGGAAGCTTGACTTGTTCAATTCTGCTGTTGAAGACAGAGCCCAGTATGTTCAAAAAATTCATTTATTTTTCTGGGTAAATGACTTTGGGACAGGTGAAACGCAACAAGTAATTCTCCTGACAGATTGTGGACCCACAGCTTTTTCGGTTATTAGGAGCCTAACTTTGCCTCAGGTATCACATACTAAAACCATTCAAGAGTTGATGGATTTTGTTAAGGAATATTACGAGCCTAAGACTTCTCAAATTCTGAGATGTTTTATTCAGCAATTTCCGAACCAAGAAATCTGTACTGGAATTTTTGATGAGGTTAAGATGATTGGCAGAGGCATGTCACTTTGGTTTAACCCTCAATGAAATTCTGAGAGAATGTTTGGTATGTGGGATTAATGATGTAACCATGCAAAAGCACCTACCAATTGATGCCCAACTGATCTCCAAATAGGCATTACAACTGGCTTAATCATTGGTAAATGTGGGCAATGGAGCATATGAGTTATAGGATATTCCGATGGAAGTCAGTCCGACTGAGCTTGGGGAACACCATTTGAGTGAAAGCAATTGCATAGCCTCAATCAGGACATACCCTGAACAGAGGGATTCTAAGTCAGGCCCCAGCAAAACCCCAAAACAAAGCCAAGCCTCCTCCAAATGATTTAAATTTTCCTCAGGATCTGGACTGGCAAGCCATTGTAGTTGCTGCTAGGATGCAGACTTAGGACGACAGCAAAAGAGACTCTCAGACCTAAATTGAATAGGAGAACTCATGGGCTGTTATCCACGAGCGGGCACACCCTAGCAAGTCCACCTACATTTGGCTTTGAACAGTTAAATTGCTGAGCAACATCTTAATCCAAACCAATCAAAATAAATCTGGTTAAATGATCACCTGGTTCTAATGGAGGTTGATACCAATACAGCTGTATCAGTGATTGCAGAACCAGTCTTTAACAAAATTCTCTCTGTACTCGAACCCTCATGTTTGCACAAGACTGTGGACCTATACTGGGAAGCAGCTGGTTCAGTTACCACTGATTATAGTAAAAGGCTGGGGCCCAAATCTGATGGGATGAAATTGGTTGAGAAAGATTCACCTAGATTGGCTCAACATTTTTCGATTAGAAATTGGCTGTCTGAGTAAAGTCCTTTTAAGTAACTGAAAGTTTTTCAGGAAAGTCTAAGGACCATCAAAGGAGCCAAGACCAACTTGTATGTTGAACAGGAAGCAATTCCACAATTCTGTAAGGCCCACCCAGTGCCATTTGCTTACGGCAAAAGTGGATGCAGAAATCAGAAAGCTGGAAACTGAAGGAACTCCACTCCATCCCAGATCAAGGAATCCCACCCCATCCCAGATCCAACCCTCTGATTCAGATCCATCCTCTTGACCTGACTTACCGGTCCATTTTCCTTCCCACCTAATCGGCTCCATACTTCCCACCGACCTATCGCCATCAGCTGCTAACTTCACCCACCTACTGCTATCCCACCTACCTTTTCCCCTAGCTCCACCCCTCCCCCTATTTATCTCTCAGCCTGCTTCCCCCTCCCCAGACCTGAAGAAGAAATCATTTGAACCTATCTAAGCTTTACTAAGATTTCGGTTGGAGTACTGTGTGCAGAATTGGCCTTAACACCACAGGAAGGATGTTGAGGTTTTTGAGATACTATAGTGCAATTGACTAGGCATGATTTTAAAAAATTAATTGTTTTCTCATTAGAACAGTACAAGTTATGAGGTGAGGTAATAGAAATGCTCAAAATTATAAACCTGATGGGACAGGGTCGGTAAAAGCAGGTAATTTCTCATAGCGATGAGGAATAGAATGAACAACAATAGAGAAAACATTAAATTTATGAGACTTAAAACGAAGAGCATAGAGACAGTAGTTTTCTTTTGAGTTAATGGTTGAGGTAGAAGTTTGGGTTGTATTTTATATTGCCAGGGTTGGAGGTTTGCGCTAAAGGGAAAGACTGAATAGTCTGAGGTTATTTTTCCTGGAGTGTCGGAGGCTGAGGGGCGTGTATAGCAGGAATAGTCAGGTCTTTTCCCATGGATAGGGCAGTCCAAAACTAGAGAGCATAGGTTTAAATTGAAAAGGGAAAGATTTAAAAAGGACTTAAAGGCCAACCTTTTCACACAGAGGGTAGTGCATGTATGGAAAGAACTCAGTGGAAGCAATGGCTGCTGGTACAATTTGTGACTATGCTGCCACTTTGAAAAGGTTATTTTGTGCTTGGCATTTTTGAAGAGAGATTGCAAAAGCAGAGGTGCCGAAGAATCTCGGGGGAAACAGCGAAGAAATGGAAGGCAAATGGCCAGTTCTCCCATTTCAGGTTTTAAAAAAATTTTTTTTTGCTGTAGCAGTCACAAAATGTTGGAGTCCAGAAGTGTTGCAAGCTTCAATAAAGGACTCTTCTGACTTGCTCTTGAGATCTCTCTCTCTGAACATTGTTCCTTCCTGTCTGCAAGAATCTGTTTGAATTTGCCTTTTTGCCAAGGGGTGTACTTATGGGATGTTACTATATTGGAACAATTAATTGGTAATAGTTACTGTATCAGATCGGTTAAGTTTGCCAATAGTTATTTATTCTAAATTCTGTTTTCTTTTGTTCGTGTTTCAACTGTAATGATTAAATAAATTCTGTTTTGCTTAAAGCCAAATGATTTGACCAGTTGCATAAAACCTGGAACATCCACTTCACATTTGCCTTTATAAGAAAATGATAGGGTTTAGGCTATCTTCTTAAAATATTTTGAGGCGGTCTAGCCTCAACTGCCAAGACAAAGAGCATAGTTGATGCAATGGTGTATAGAAGTCAAGCTTGACTGTGGCAGTAAGTTCAAGGTTCAATGCAGGCAAGCCACCTCTTTACCTGACATTTCACAGAAAATTGCTCTGTTTAATGGATCGTCCATTTTATAAGTAAACAGTGGTTACGTTGTTTGGAAAAGAAAATAAACATAGCTTAGGTTGTGTTAAACATGGAAGATCTCACAATGATTAAATAGAAATGCACAGTTGCAGTTTGGGAACAGGCATTTTGACGGAAAGAATACAAAAGACCACGACCAGCTATCCTTAGTAGCCACACACGCAGATGACAAGCAACATGAATTCGACTGGGACAATACTACCATTATAGGGCAACCCAAACAAAACGGCCAGGGAATTCCTAGAAGCATGATACTCATCCACAAACTCCATCAACAAACACATCGACCTGGACCCAATATACCAGCCACTACAGCGGACAGCTGAAACTGACAACCGGAAGCGGCAGGGACAGGCCACTATAAATGCCGGAGGAAACACCACAGAAGCGTTTCACAGGAGGCTCCCAAGCACTGAGGATGTCACCTAGACAGGGGACGAAACGTTTGCCACAAAAATTTCCAGCTCGGCGAACAGAACCACAACAACGAGCACCCGAGCTACAAATCTTCACCCAAACTTTGAAGAATACAAAAGAATCAAATCTAAATGGTAAGTGGTTGCAGAGCCCTGAGTTGCAGAGAGACCTGGGCGTCCTAGTGTATGAATCATTGAAGTGAGCTGGTATAATAACTAATCAGGAAAGCTAATAGAATGTTATCATTTATTGTGAGAGGAATTGAATGCAAGAGCAGTGAGGTAATTCTTCGGTTATACAGGGGACTGCTGAGACTGCATCTGGAGCAAAGGTCTCTCTAAGCTGTGTAGTTGCACATGGGTGCAGTCATTCCAATGTTCTGCACACGGTGACTGGTGTCCAAATACTGATTGCAGCACTGACTTCCAGTTCCAAAGGTCACTGCACAACATTCGGATGCCTCTGCATAGTAAGAAAACTCTAGGGAATGCTGGTTGGAGTACTTTGTACACAATTGGTCTCCATCCTTATAGAAGGATTTAAATGGATTGGAAGTACTTCAGAGAAGGATTTTTAGACTAAAACCCAGAGGAAGCCGATAGTCTAAAGATAGGGCTGAAATATGAAATTGATGAGCAGAATGTGGATGTCAAGGGAATATGTCATGGAGAGCAGAAAAATGCAAACTTTTTTTTTTTTAAGTACCATCTGTGGATACAGTATACTTCTCATCCAGGCACATTTCCATCTGACTTAAGACCATAAGTCTATAAGATATAGGAGCAGAATTAGGCGTTCAGTCCATCAAGTTTGAGCCACCATTCAATCATATCTGATATGTTTCTCAATCCCACTCTCCTACCTCTTCCCAATACCCCTTGATTCACTTATTAATCAAGAACTTATCTATCTCTTAAATACACAATGATTTGGCCTCCACAGCCTTCTGCAGCAGTGAGTCCCACAGATTAACCACCTCCTGGCTGAAGAAATTCCTCTTCATTTCAGTTCTGTAAGTTTCAATCAGATCCCCCCTCATCCTTCTAAAGTCCATCACATACAGACCCAGAGTCCTCAACTACTCATCATATGACAAGCTCTTCATCCCTGGGATCATTCTTATATATCCTCCAATGCCACCACATGCTTCCTGAGATATCGGGCCCAAAACTGCTCACAATATTCCAAATGCAGTCCGACCAGTGCCTACATCCGCAGCAGTACATCTCTGCTTTTGCATTCTAGACCTCTTGAAATGAATACAACTATTGCATTTGCATTCCCAACTGCCACTGAACCTGCATGTTAACCTTAACACATTTCTGAACCAGGACTCCTATGTCCTTTGTTTCAGATTTCCAAAACCTTTCACTATTTAGGAAATAGTCTATGCCTCTACTCTTCCTACCAAAGTACATAACCTCACACTTACCCACATTACATTCCATCTGCTACTTCTTTATCCACTTTTATAGCCTGTCCAAATTCTTCTGCAGCCTCCCCACTTCCTCAACACTACCTGTCTCTCCACCTAACTTTGTGTCATCTGCAAACTTAGCAACAATGCCCTCAGTTCCTTCAACCAGATCACTAATGTATAACGTGATTAGTGTGGTCCCAACACTGACCCCTATGGAAATCCACAAGTCACTGGCTGTCATCCTGAAAAAGTTCACTTTATCCCTACTTTCTACCTTCAGTCAGTCAATCCTCTATCCATGCCGGTACACTGCCCCTAACACCATGGGCTCTTATCTTATTTAGCAGGTTCACCGGCAGCAACTTGGGATACATTTTAATAAAAAAACTTTAGATCTTATTCACTTCAAGAAAATAATTTCCTACTGTGATTGGTGTAATGCTTACTACTTATGTTGTTTTTTGATGTGAAATGATTAGTTATAAACCTTGGCTAATGTGCCCATGTTTGTGAATTTAAAGTCATTTGGAGGAACTGAGTGCTATTGTGTCAGAGGAGTTGCCTTTTGAATGGGATATTAAATCAGGCCCCATTCGGCTATTGAGATAGATGTAAAATATCCTTTATGCTATTTGTGAAAAGAATAGGTAGCTGTCCTGATTAACTTGCTGCCAATACCTTTTCAACCAATACCACCAAAAATATACCACTGACTATTGATCTTAAATGTTGCATGCAAGTACATCCAGCAAATAGGGTGCTGTTTGTTATGGAAAATTTGACTGCTTTTAAAAATTAATTGGTTGTGATGAATTCTGGGACATTCTAAGGATGTGATAATTTGCTATTGAAATTATTTATAGGAAATGAAACTATTTCTCTTTATTTTGACTTGACTTCCCATTTTTTCAATTTTGTTTAGTATGATGAGAAGCCATACTGCAATCACTGCTACTTACAGCACTTTGGTCCAAGAGGTAAGACAATGTTTAACTAATATACAGGGACATAACAAATATAGACATGCGCAAAGACACATGGATATAGAAACACACATAGATGCAGTTGAGCACGCATGCACACATGGCAAGGCCAACATGTACTGCCTATAACTACTCTTGAAGGTTCAGCACGTCTGGAAGCATCTGTGGAGACAGATCAGCGTTAGTATTTCAGATCAAGGGACCTTTCCTCAGAACTGATGCTGCCAGATCTGCTGAGCTTTTCCAGTGACGTCTGTTTTTGTTTCTGATTTACAGCATCTGCAGTTCTTTTGTTTTTTACCCTTGAAGGTTTTTGTGAGCCATCCATATCGCTGCCTGTACTGATGTGATTCACTTCCCTTCTTCCTTTAACCCTGGATCAGTGGTTTAATATAATTAGTTTTAACAAACAAACTCTGTATTTTTCTCATAATAATGGTAGAAATGCAGCACAGTGGTACATGGTTGAAGAACGATAGCACTGTCAGAGGTTCCATCATTCAAATGAGGAAGTAAACCAAGGGTAGCCTGAACTCTAGGGTTCACACATGATCCCATAGGACTATCTGAAAGACATTATCCAGGTGATCCTGAACAAGTTTTATCCATTAACCAGTACCATGACATCAGATAACAATTCAAAAGTAATTCATTGTCTGTGAAACAGTTTGGGATGTCCTGAGAATATGAAAGATATTTTATAATATGTTGGTTTGTTCTTTATTTTTACAAATAGTTGGGCGGCATGGTGGCACAGTGGTTAGCACTGCTGCCTCACAGCGCCAGAGACCCGGGTTCAATTCCCGCCTCAGGCGACTGACTGTGTGGAGTTTGCACATTCTCCCTGTGTCTGCGTGGGTTTGCTTCGGGTGCTCCGGTTTCCTCCCACAGTCCAAAGATGTGCAGGTCAGGTGAATTGGCCATGCTAATTTGCCCGTAGTGTTAGGTAAGGAGTAAATGTATGGGTGGGTTGCGCTTCGGCGGGTCGGTGTGGACTTGTTGGGCCGAAGGGCCTGTTTCCACACTGTAAAGTAATCTAATCTAAAGACTACATTAACCGTTCACCCACTTCTGTTAATGCACTTCTGCTTTTTGAAACATTGAACAAACTATGGAAACATTGGCCTTACATCTCTTTATAATGTAGGGTGGAATATATATTTATTATTCAGATTCAGTAACATTGCAAGATTACTATTTATTAATTATATGTAATTACCCTGAGATTGTAGTGGTAGGCTTTCTTCTTGATTCTTTGTAATTGAGCAGTTTTTTACAGCACCTCAGGAAGCAGCAAGAATCAGCCATACACTGTGCAGTAAAGCCACGTATCATTTAAATGAGTTTCCTATTTTTAAATAGCTGGTGATTACAATTCAGTAACTAAATGTTTTTTTTGTCTCAATCTACAAATAATCAGACTTATCAAATTCAACTTCACAGCATGCTGTAGTGGAATTGGTATTTGTAACCTTTGCGTTAATAAAATGACAAAACATATATACTCTATGTAAAAAATACTGTATTAAACATGCTACAAACAATGGTCCTGCAAAACCCCATGGTAATATGAATCTTGAAGTTGTGGTAAGATTTCCAATCATCTACCAGAATATTTAGGGGCAGGTACCTCTCAGGTAGTCATGTGCCCACATTGCAGCGTACCTGACAGCCCATATAGACCAGAAACTCTAATTGCTGTTGATATTTAGGTGAGGTGTGGGGAAACTCCCATACCAATATAACTGGGTCCCTCAGGCTGCCACAGGAGTCATGAAAGGTCTGGCAAGTTGTCTTGCTGAAAGAAATTGGTGTTTTATTTTTAGAATGGAAAACCTGTTAACTACAAGAATTAAATAAAAACAAAAGGCCCATAACAGGTTTAATTCTATTTGAGAAAAAAATACAATGTTGAGATCAATGATTTTAAGTGAAATTAAATAGTGGCACCATTTTTATATTTGGAAAAAAATAATTTATTTCTAATTCGTGACATCATTTTGCACTTTTTTCTCTCATTTTGAGGAAAATATGTTGGCAGTTAGAATTGGTGATTAATGCTGTGTATTAGGTAGTAAGACACCTAATATGAAAGGCCATTTGCCTGCAGGGCAAGGATGCAGTTATATTACTGATAAAGAAACACACTTGTATACTAAAGGCACATATAGAAATACTCACAAACACACTGAGGCACATATAAGTATGTATGCTTACAAGCGTATGGTTATAAAAGAAATGGACACACAATGTAATACACAGACAAACAGGTGAATTATGTGATTATTGGTCAGGTTTCCATGCTGGGTCTCCACATGAAGTATTTTTAAAAGCATTGCAAAATTTACTTGGAGATGTCTGCCATCATTCTGAGATGAATGGTCGTCTGATTTACCTTCTTCTTCTCTACTCAGTGCCTTCCTGTAGAAGGCAAAACAAAGAACAGAAACTCAGAAGATTGTGCATTAAACACAAACCCTTCCACACTGAATGCCATGGTGTCTGTTAGAGCTTACATTGGTACTTGACTTTCAACCTCCAGCTTTCCACCGATCAAGGAATGTTGGTACAGAAGACAGATGTCTCTATAATGGGATAGGCAGGTTAATAGATAGAAATCGTTTCATACTTGAGTTCAAAACAAATCCTAGTGATCAGTAAAGTAACTCCACACAGGCCAGTATCCCATCACCATCACCCTTTATTTACACTTGGAGAGTCCTTGACACTGATCCAGCTTCCTCAGAACCAGCTCTCTTTTTCTTTTTCCTGGGGAGGGTAGGGACTAAATCAAAATAGAAGTCCCTGTTTTTTTTATTCTTTTTGCAGTACTGTGTGATTAAACACTCTTGTTTTTTTATTCTTTTATTAATTTAACCCCACACTACCGCCTAACTGCGGTAGTGCTTATTTTTTCCCCAGCACCCATGTGGTGTGTGTAGGTGTGAGACAGTGAAAGACACAAGGTGCATGAATCATTATTCAATTTCCACACTATCTGTCAGCCAGAGTTCTGAGGTTTTTAATCCTATCCAATCAGGGAACTCCTATGTTATTAGGTCCAACTGGCTGACCTCATTACAATTACTATGATCAGTTTTACTGTCTCAACTGAATATTATTTAAATATAGAAATTGGCATTAAAACAGGTTGATGCAAACTTTATGCTCCACACAGACCTCTTTCAAATCTACATCACCTGGTCCTATCAGCATATTCTTCACACGTCACAATTGTCTATGGGAGACATCATTTTGCAATGACAATAAGAACTAAAAGCACTCAATGTAATAAGATGAATTCTACATCTTTAAGTGAACATTAACAGGTTTTATACAATATAACTGTATCCAACTGTTGGTAAGAGAGACATCTTCTGGAACCTGGTAGACTCAGGTTTCAGTTCCATGGTCTGATGTCACTATGACATAACTCCTTTCACAGGTGCTGAGTAGCTATTGTAGAGCAAAGGTATAATTAATCTTTTATTCTACATCACCTCAAGTACTTTTGCAGTATTCATTTAATCATTAACATTTAACCTTGAAGATTAAACTCTTTATTCCTTTTCAGCACTCTTCCCCTCTTCCCTTTCACTTGAGACATTAACTCCAACAGTGTTCTCAGATCTGAAGAGTGCAGGAGGATGGCAGCTTGTTTGCAGACAAGAACATTTCCTGAATTCCATCAGAGAATAGGAGTGTATTATCATTAATAAGGAGATCAGGGTGACATGGTGGCTCAGTGGTTAGCATTGCTGCCTCACAGAACCACAGATCCGGCTCAATTCCAGCCTTGGGCAAGTGTGTGTGGAGTTTGCACATTAACCCTGTGTCTGTATGGGTTTCCTGCAGGTGCTCCAATTTCCTCCCACAGTCCGAAGATGTGCAGGTTAGGTGGATTGGCCATGCTAAATTGCCCATAGTGTTCAGGAATGTGTAGGCTAGGTGGATTAGCAAGGGGGAATGGGGTGTTACAAGGATGGGGGGAGAGGGTGAATCTGAATGGGATGCTCTTCAGAGGGTCATTGCAGACTTAATGGGTCAAAAAGCCTCTTTCTGCACTGCAGGGATTCTATGATTAGGGTTTAGAAAAAGTTCATGTGTTTCCCTGTATTCTGAAGGGCAATTGTAAGCCTATTTTTAAAAAATCATTTCAATTTTGCAGTTATCTCTATCATCAACAAAGGCTTGCTTTTCCTTGATAAAAAGTAATCTCTGATCTTAAACAAAGATTTGCAGCAGAAATCTTCCTCCAGCTAATCATTGGAGGATGGAGAATGATTCCTGGTAGACTGCATCTGCTTCAGTGTCTTTGTTACATTGTTATACTATATCAATGTTACGTAATATGCAACACTGTGTACATAGCTCTGCTTAGTAAGGAATGATGTACATGGTCCCTGTGATGCTGTGTCCAGTATAACAAGATGAAGCAACCATCTGCACTTTCGCTCTGACTTTACTATCTCCTCTGCTCTAAACTCAAAAGCAGGATGCTTTGAAGAGTTGAGACTTCAATCATGTTGTAGCATCCAAATGAATAGACAGCTTTGCTCTTGTTTCAGACATTAGCACAGACATAAAGCTAGGAATCTTACCTTGGTCGGCAGCAGGACTTAATTATGTCAAGGAGATAGTCTTCACTCAAGACATCCTTGCACAGTAAGTCAAGGGCAGCCTCCCCTATCAGCCCAGAGGCTTGGACACTGTCAGTCACTTGCAGCAGTCAGAGTCACAACAGTCTCTACATAATGGTGAAGAGTTAAATTTCAGGCAGTCCACCACCGACCTTGACTCTTTCTGCTGAATTGGTGTCTGTCTTTGAATGTAAGAGAGAGATGTATTCGGGAAGTAGAAGAAGGTGGGTCACAGAGCCATTACTATTGGTGCAGGTGACAGTATGTCCTGAGCAAGCGAGTAGATAGCACAGAGGGCATGTAGAGTTAGTGTTATCAGGGTTGGGGTGGGTGACTGAGTGGGGAAGATGTTACAGGCAATAAAGAGAATGTAAGAGCATGAGCCTTTGTCAGAGCTGGGTACAGTAGCACAGTGTGAGGTTTTGGAGAGAAAATAGTGACACTTATGGTGGCAGAATGCAGAGAGTCAATGACCTTCCTGCAGTGACGGGCTTTCCTCCAGATGATTGAGATTGCTTTAACCTTGGACCAGGTTGACATGGTCTGAAGTTGTGGCGCCCACTGGAAGAAGAGGAAGTCCCACATCTGCACCACCCTATCCAGCAAGTCTTCCAGGTCCCTGCCCACAAAACAAATGCTGATTTCCCCCTGTCTGCCATGTCTGGGGCAAATGTCAGGAACTGTGCAGGGTAGCTCTGGACTAGCAGGCTTGTTTGGGTACACAACAGGCTTTTAAAGATGGCATGTATGCAAGAGATTCTGGTGAATTCCTGGATATCCGCTGTGGCAACTTGTTCTGGAAATGGCGGAAGGCAAGATGAAGGTGAATTAGATGTTAGCAATGCCATCAGGGTGGGTTATGTAGTTAATGAGGTGGGTTCGGTTGAATACGAACTTGTGGCTGAAATCCTTACTAAACTCAGACTAAGCTGTAAAAAAGAGAAGATTCAGCCCAGTATCTCTGCTGGGTTGATGTCCACAGCATGAGGAGCTGTTGCTGCTCATATTGTTGATTCAAGTGAAAACTATTTCTTGTTCCGTGACTACTACCACAACACATCTCTTTCTGTAGCCATTCAGACTCTGTTAACAAATTAGACAAGAATTTTACTGGATAACTTCATAGTCATAGATATCTACAACACAGAAAAGGTCCTTGAGCCCACTGAATTTACACTGGTCAAAACTACCATCTAACTGTTCTAATCCCATTTTCCAGCATTTGGCCCATAGCCTTGCATGCCTTGGCACCACAAGTACATGTCTAATTACTAAAATGTTATAAGGGTTTCTGCCTCTACCACCCATACTACCCATTACTCTATTTTTTTCTGTCTTATCGTTCAGGCTGTACTTGAGAACTGCTAGTACTCTCAGTCTTGTGCTCTTATCCAGTTAAGATAATGTGATTCAAGACCTTGAAGAATAATTTCATAATCTTTTAGGATCTATTCAGCAGTCAATGGCTTAGTGGTTATGAAAACCTTTCTTTGGCAGAAGTAGCATCGCAGCTCAAGCTTTAGACTTGTTTTGCTGAGAGTAATGTCTACTATCTGAAATTTCAGCTCTTCATTACCTCAATGCATTAGGCCCTCAGTTTCACTTGCCCTCCTGGGATGATTACTGTTCCATCATATTGCCTGGACTTTACCATTGGTTTCATTTATCAATCACTGTCTTGAACCACTTCTTACAGATTTGCAAAGCTTATGATGTTGCATGCAACTCTGATAGCTCACTACCACCTTCCCAACAGTAACTAGAGATAAGCAATAAATATTGGACCAGCCTGTGATGCTCACCTCCCATGAGTGAATTTAAAAAAAAGTTTCTGATACTTCATGTTCACATATTGCTCTCTTTCTGTCATCATCATTCTGACAGTCACAAATCATTTATCCCCTTTAGACCTGACAAAGCCGTCATGTTGAATGGTGTGAAATGACTCATCAGTCTCATTGACTGATCTCTGTCCAGCAGCTATTGTTATACCCTTGATTTGCTTCTTTCTAGACAAATGTTTGTATATAAAGTGATTCAGCTTCCTGCAGTTAGAACACTGCTTTTCCCACTCTGCGCATGCTTTCTGTTCTTTTGTGCAACACCCTCCACTATATTCACATCCTGTTTTCTACCCTCTATCTTTCTGCTGGCTGTTCTGCAAATATTTCTTCCCTTTTTTCCCCAATATATTATTCCCAGTCTGTAACGCCTCTTAGTCTAATGCAAAGCCTTGTCTGTTCATTTAACAGTCCTTTGTTGATGACTGACAATCTCAGCACTTTTGCAAATATCGATTAGTTTTCTTGACAGTAGGTTTCTCCTGTCTTAGCAGATGTGCTCTCTGGCAGGATATTTTATGCCTAAAATAATCCTAACTCATCTGTCCAAACTCTCAAGCTTCATACAGATGGGTTTTCCTCTCCCCTATTGAACACATACTATTCATAAGTAATGTTAGTCAAGACTTCAAAGTATGTCTTCAAAGCCTTCCAAATCTCTATAGCCTGAGTCCTCTGCTCTGTGTATTTTAGAATACAACACAGCTTTCTCCAGCACCAATAACAGGGTTGCTGCTTTTAATTGCTGAGATTTACTATTTCATTCTGTAGCTATTTCATATTTTTGTCTTTGGGAGTGGCAAAAATTTCTGTTTCATATCTCCTTTTATTTCCACATTAAAATTCACATTTATCCTGACCCACCCAGCACTAAGATGCAGGCTGTGGTTCTAGTGCTTCCATCTTGTTTTCTTTCAGTAGCTGTCTTTTTTATAGCTAAGAAATTTCATCAATCAAGCTGTCACACTTTGGACATCATGTAATTTCTTTTAGTGGCTACCGCAACCTAAAGTGAAAGCAAGTCATAGCAGAGGTAAAAAAAAAATCACACGATGACCCCAAGCCAACGAGAACATTATGTATAAATGCATTTCTGCAGTCAGCCGGAACTTCAATCTGCAACTGTTCAGTTGCAAACTGATAAAAAATGGCTGATAACTATGAATATAGGCTGTTCAGAACACAGCATCTGGGTACACATCATCATTCATCTCTAAGACTCCAATGGGCAGCAGAAAGCATGTATTACAGTACCTCTTTGTGAACAGTCCTTCCAAATTCAAATGGGGCTTAGAACCAATGACTAAAATAAAAATTCAGTTGGGAAAACAGCTGGCTTGCAGATGCTAAATGTAGAATAAGTGAAATGTAGAATGGCCGTGAGGATGCAGTTTAGCTGAGATTTAAGTGACAACACTGAGATTAATTATAACAGTGTAGGAAATCTGATCAGCAAAGGTCATTTGCAAGCACCTAACGGCCACGCAGTAAATTCTTCAGTATGCTATTTTTGCAGAGACATTAACCTTTTTCAAAAAGACAAAATGAAATAAACAAACTGATATTTGAGCACTGTGGAAGAAGAATGTCAAGTAATATGCATCAGCTTCAGGGGTGGAGCTTCTGTTGTCCTGTCCTTTGGTTGGTGAGTCCTTCAACTATCACTTCATTCTTCTCATTAGTATTTCTGTTTCAATGTAGGAACAAGACGACCAACGTCTCGATCTACTCCTGGAGCAGCTGGATCCAATGTTCCAGTTGAGAAACCAAGCAGCACTTAAAGCCATCCTTTGCAGCTTCAGGATGAAGAAACTTAAGACAATGACACAAAGGGAAGAATTTGTACAGAAATTGTATGAGCTTTAGAAAATAATTTTCCATTATTTACAATTACTGCGTGGACTAAGATACAGACATTTGCTCTTTGAGTGTTTAGAATTAGAATTAGGTTTTATTGTCACATAATTTGGTTACATAATGTTGCAAGTGATGCCAAGATGGTAACTTCCAATGTCTGATAATAGTGCTGTGATCCTGCCTATATCTGGTCTTCTGGAATGTGTTTGTAGGTCCGAAAAAGTTTAGTTTTCATATGACAATATCAACACCTCAGATTCTTCACAAAATAACTTGGTGAGTTCACTCTCTCCCCATCTTATTGATCTGGTTGTGGAACATCATCTCATCTCTGTCAATTGGCATTAGTCCCAGTCATTTATTTTCAGTGTCTGGTGCAGTGACCATAAAGTCAATTATTTGCAGCAATGCATTAATAATATTTGCAATTTCATTTAACCTGTAAGTATTTTGTATCATTCTATAATTAAAAAAAGTGTATGCTTCTGCCTACACCCCTAAATTTCCTGTCATTTTCTCTATATGTCAATTTTGAATTCCATTTTAATGGAACGTCCTGATTTAAGGACAGGCCTAATTACTCTGTTAATATTGACACAGGGCTATTACAATTCTCTCAAAATTCCAATTATTATCTAAGGCCCTCCTTCAGCTGTCCTTTTCTATGCTGAACACCCACCACTTGGCTGAGGGAAGCTACAGCACCTCACTTAAAGCTGCTGGTTTTGTTCTAAATCTATCACATTTAGCACAATGGTAGTGCAACATAACATGATGGATGGTATTGGATGGCATGGTGGCTCAGTGGTTAGCACTGCCGCCTCACAGTGCCAGGGACCTCAGTTCAATTTCAGCTCTGAGCCACTAAGTGTGAAATTTGCACATTCTCTGTTGTGGGTTCCCTCTGGTGCTCTGCTTTCCTCCCACAGGCCAAAGATGTGTAGGTTAGGTGGTTTGGTCTTGGGGAATGCAGGATTACAGGGAAACGGTGGAAGACTCTACAAAGGGTCGATGTGGACTTGATGGGCTGAATGGCTTGCTTCCACACTACATGGGTTTGTTTGTTTGTTCTCCGCCTCTCTTTCTCCGCCTCTCTTTCTCCGCCTCTCTTTCTCCGCCTCTCTTTCTCCGCCTCTCTTTCTCCGCCTCTCTTTCTCCGCCTCTCTTTCTCCGCCTCTCTTTCTCCGCCTCTCTTTCTCCGCCTCTCTTTCTCCGCCTCTCTTTCTCCGCCTCTCTTTCTCCGCCTCTCTTTCTCCGCCTCTCTTTCTCCGCCTCTCTTTCTCCGCCTCTCTTTCTCCGCCTCTCTTTCTCCGCCTCTCTTTCTCCGCCTCTCTTTCTCCGCCTCTCTTTCTCCGCCTCTCTTTCTCCGCCTCTCTTTCTCCGCCTCTCTTTCTCCGCCTCTCTTTCTCCGCCTCTCTTTCTCCGCCTCTCTTTCTCCGCCTCTCTTTCTCCGCCTCTCTTTCTCCGCCTCTCTTTCTCCGCCTCTCTTTCTCCGCCTCTCTTTCTCCGCCTCTCTTTCTCCGCCTCTCTTTCTCCGCCTCTCTTTCTCCGCCTCTCTTTCTCCGCCTCTCTTTCTCCGCCTCTCTTTCTCCGCCTCTCTTTCTCCGCCTCTCTTTCTCCGCCTCTCTTTCTCCGCCTCTCTTTCTCCGCCTCTCTTTCTCCGCCTCTCTTTCTCCGCCTCTCTTTCTCCGCCTCTCTTTCTCCGCCTCTCTTTCTCCGCCTCTCTTTCTCCGCCTCTCTTTCTCCGCCTCTCTTTCTCCGCCTCTCTTTCTCCGCCTCTCTTTCTCCGCCTCTCTTTCTCCGCCTCTCTTTCTCCGCCTCTCTTTCTCCGCCTCTCTTTCTCCGCCTCTCTTTCTCCGCCTCTCTTTCTCCGCCTCTCTTTCTCCGCCTCTCTTTCTCCGCCTCTCTTTCTCCGCCTCTCTTTCTCCGCCTCTCTTTCTCCGCCTCTCTTTCTCCGCCTCTCTTTCTCCGCCTCTCTTTCTCCGCCTCTCTTTCTCCGCCTCTCACTCACGACATCAGCCACACTCAGATACACCTGTGATAGGGTGGAGGAAGTGAGGTCAAATAGATTATTCTTTTCTTAGTTTCTCACCACTTGCAAAGGACCTTAATGTCATGTATATCCTTCAGCAGTGGGCCACCTCGGTCAGTAATGGTGTTGCTGAAATGCTCTTGATGATGGACTCTCCCACTCAGAGTACATTTCACACACTTCCCCATCTTCAATGATGGGGGAGCCCATAATGTTAATGCAAGGCTGGAATATTTGACAAGACTTTCAGGCTAAAGTGCCAAGTGGATGATTCCTAGGGTCCCCAGCATCACAGGTGCCAATTTTCTTTCTTCTTTTTATCCAGCAGTGTTCTTACACACTTTTGTTTTTATCCCATCACCAAATCATCCATGGTGTTTTTCTTACCGATTAACAACCACCAATAAATCACGTGTTTTCCAACTGATTCATTTCACAGATGTCATTGTTCAGCCAATTTGATTCACTTCACATGATTTCAATGTGATCACTGCATGCACTGCCTTCCACACTGGCTATAGCCTTTAATATCATCCCAGCTGTAGTACTGAAGACTAATGCTCCAGAACCAGCTGCATGTTTAGCAATACTGACATCTGATGATGTGAAAAACTGCCCAGATATTTTCTGTCCACAGAAATTCACAACAAACTAATCTGTTCAAATACTGTTCCATCAGTCTACTTTTAATTATTATAGTTAAAAATCACACAACACCAAGTTATAGTCCAAATTTGGAAGCACAAGCTGTCGGAGCACTGCTCCTTCATCAGATGGCTTGTGGGGCATCATCAAAGTGTTGGGACTTGTTAAACAAACTTAAAACACCTGCTCTTGATGTCAGCTTGGGTTCCACCAAGGACATGGCTCCAGACTACATTCCAGCTTTGGGAGTGATTGATTGATATTGGATACAGCAAAAGCTATAGATTGCCCAAACACAGCAGCTGTGGTGCTGGAGAACTGTGTACCAGAACTAGCCATACCCCTAGGAGAAAGTGAGGTCTGCAGATGCTGGAGATCAAAGTTGAAACTTTAGTGCTGGAACAGCACAGCAGGTCAGGCAGCATCCAGGGAACAGGAGATTCGACGTTTCGGGCACAGGCCCTTCTTCAGGAATCCTGAAGAAGGGCCTGTGCCCGAAACGTCGAATCTCCTGTTCCCTGGATGCTGCCTGACCTGCTGTGCTGTTCCAGCAATAAAGTTTCAACTAGCCATACCCCTAGCCAAGCTGTTTGAGTGTGGATGCAGCAAAAGCATCTACCTGTCAATGTAGAAAATTGTTCAGGTATGTCCTATTCAAGTCAAGGAAAACAGATGCAATTTGACCAATTACCTTTCCATTTGTCTATTCTGTTGATTACAAAATTTGCTGATGATTTGCACCGAGTGCTATCAAGTGTCACTTACTCACCAATAAACTGCTCACCGATATTCAGTTTGAGCTCAGGCTTCTATTCTCATTATGACTTTGGTCAAAACTTGGATAAAAGCTCTGATGTGAGAGTGACTGCTCGTAACAGCAAGAAAACGTTTGATTGAATCTAACATCAAGAAAAATATATTTGTCCTTTTAGAAACGTGTCAGCCCAGGACATCTCTGCAGGTGTGTTTCATGGGTAGTGTCCTAAGTCCAAACATCTTGAGCTGCTTCCTCAATGAGCCTCCCTCCATAATAGGTCAGAAATGGGAATATTCAATAATGATTACACACTGTTCATTGCCATTTATGACTGTTCAGATACTGAAGCAATCTGTGCTACATGGAGGAAGACCTGGATGTCATTCAGGCTTCATCCATGTGGCAGGTAACATCCATGTGACACAAGTTCCAGGTAATCACCATGCATGACATGAAAGAGTTTAACCATTTAACAGCATTGCCATCACTTATTTTCCAACCATTAACGTCCAATGGTTTACATTGTCCAGAAACCTACCTGGACCTGCCATATAAGTATTATGATGGCCAGCCTAGATCAGAGATTAAGAATACTGTGATGAGTAACTCATCTCTTGATTCCCCAAAGCCTATCCAATTATGGAACATTTTTCATTCACCTGGATGCATGTCTTTGTAACAACAATGAGGATGCTAAACGACTTCCAAGAGCAACTTCCATTGATCAACATCCCAACCACCACTTTAAACGTTCCAGCACACTGTGGCAGCATCATGTACTACTACAGAAGGCACTGCAGCAAGTCACCAAGCAACTCGGCAGCACCTTCCAAACTCATGATTCCTATTTCAAGAGTAATAGGTGCTTGAGAACACTGCTGCATACATATTCTGCCATCCTGGCCGGAACTGTTTCTTCTCTATTGCTGAGTCAAAATCCTGGAATTCCTTTTCTAACAGCACTGCTGATGTCAGTATTAGGTATGGACTGTAGTGCACCACTAGCTTCTCAGGGACAATTAGAGACCTAGCCAGGAATGTTAATGCCCCATGAATGAACAAAATAAAAATCATTGTTTGGATTTAGCACACAATTTAAGGGCTATTTACAAATTGCTGTACCGTAAATGTGCCTGGTGCACTAAAATACGAGCTGGAATTTAGCCTTCATATCCATATTTCCATTGAGGATCTTGAATTTACAGCTGGCCCATTGAAGCTGAAGGAGGAGGATGGCAGGATGGGTCAAGAACTGAAGGAAAAGTCTCAGTGGTTCTCAAAAGCAACACCAGAGATCCTTATGAAGGAGATACAACTGAGGAGCGATATGTTAAATGCAGCAGATAGAAGATTTCAATGTGTTACAGCTAGGAGCACTGTGCTGAGGGCATTTGTTTCAGAGCCCCAACAAGATTAATGACTGTGTATAAGTGGTCTACATAAGATTCTATCTCACAAAACTTTTTGTCAAAATCTGTACCACCACCAACACCACAAACTTAACACAACACATCCACAATTTGACAATATGTTGAAACTCACTTGACACATAGAACATAGAAAAGTACAGCAAAGAACAGGCCCTTTGGCCCACGATGTTGTGCCGAGGTTTAATCCTAGTGTAAAATATAATAACTTAACCTATTCACCCCTCAACTCACTGCTCTCCATGTGCCAGTCCAGCAGTTGCATAAATATCCCTAATGACTCTGCTTCTACCACTACCGCTGGCAACTCATTCCATGCATTCACAACTCTCTATGTAAAGAACCTACCTCTGACATCTCCTCTATACCTTTCCCTAATATCTTAAAACATGTAGAATCCTTCACAAGTATGACCCACACCTTTAGACACCTGCTCATTGACTGTGTGAGACTTTACATAAACACACAAAACATATCTGCCAAAATATTCATTCGCAATCACCACTCCTTTTCCAGGAAAAAAATACTATATAATATGAGACAGCAGGAATTCACCAGGAGGAGGGATAGCCGAACTCCATCATGTCATACTCCTCAATCAAAGGGATCAAGGCATGCCATGCCCACAGACAGCACCTCCAGGGACATGTCAACACTTTAGCTTTCTTACACCTCCATATTTATACCTGAAAATTTATCTACCAAGTTCCAACACTGTCTCATCACATTTCATGTAGTGGCAAAACAAGATGTACTCTCTGGCCTTAACATTGAAGACTCCCAGCAGAAAGATCCACCCTTCTCCTGAAAGGAACTGAAATAGGAGGAAGAATCCCAAGAGAAAGGAGAGTAGGAGCTCATTTTATTTTTCTGCAAATGCTGGTATTCCTGCTCTCTCATTGTTATTCTGTCATTGTGCTTGTAGACATCTGTCAGTTACTCAAACTTGTAGCCTGAGGCAAATGCATCACAACTTATAGCTTCTCATGAACATTGCCAGGGTCATCTGAACTCCCGCCTTCACATTCACAGCAGCCATTCACCTTGCCTACTCCCAGCAATGGGTTTCTTGCATTCCACAGGAGCACCAGGTTGACAACACCACTTATAGTCACTGAGGGTAAGCACCAGGTCAAATGGTTTAAGGTTTGTAAGTGTTTTGGTTATTGTAATGTTTTAATTATTTTTAGTATAAATAGTGCGTGATGATGGTTTGTGGGTATGGGTGGTGGTGATCATTTCAAAAGTGATCTGCATAAGGAAAGATTTGACACAATTGGCTGCAGATGACAGACTCTCTAAGTCCTGGAAGGTATAGTATGTGACAAAAAGTCTGATGATAGCATATACCCCTCAAACGCATCTTCAGTTGCTGGTGGTAACACCCAATCTCTCATGACCAGCAGACAGTGGAGAGTGCAGCAAGTCACCAGTGACCTTAGCCATGGCAACAGAGTATGTTGCTTGTCACCCTGACACCACCCATGCAATTATGTTGGATGCTGAAAGATCTGTGATTGTTTCATGATGCAACTAACTGGATAACAGGTGTTTACCTGAATCATCCACAGCTCATGGTTGCATGTGAACAATACTTTGAGGGAGTGGAATCCCATCTTATTCCTGAACTTCCAAGTCCAAATGAGGTGCTTGCATTGCTACATGTGTGAGTCAACTGATCCCCAGTCCATGAGAAATCCTGCAATCCAGTTGAATCTGAATGGTCTGCACCTCTGGTCCTCACTGACAACAGGGGTTGTTACGTAGTCATTCCACCAAGTGTATAAAGCCACAGAGAGCTCCCTTCAGTAAAGGTGTCAAGGATTGTGAAATGTCATATTACATACAGCAACTTTGCATATGCCCATAGTGTAAAACAAAAGCTACAGGATATTCAGTCTTGACTGTATTCTAAGGGATGGGGTTTTGTTCCACATGCTCACTGGTTATGAGCTCACTGGTAAAGTGCAGTCTCTTTCCGTACAGGTCTTGGATCATGTGAATGCATGAATCATGCTCTAGAAGATGTTGGAGAGATAGGACCTTCTGCTGAAAGCTGTCCTTGATGTCCTCATTGTCTTTTCTGCAGAGGCTGATGTTATTCTACCTGACCTCATTTATTTCTTGTGTTATTCCTTCAGATTGGCCTGAGCCAGAAGGCCCAATGCCAACCATTCCTTTTCTCATAGGGACTTCTATCAGGTCAACATAGAACCCAGTCTCTTTAAATGAAATCCTCAGAGAATTTCCAGGAATTTCTTCCAGCGTAAATACCACTTTTTTCCATCTACGTAACATTGCCCAGCTCTGTCCTGTTTTGGTTCATCTGATGTCCAAGCCTTTATTCATGTCTTTATGTCACAAACAAAGAATTATGAAATTATACATTGTTGAAAAAATAATTCCTACTTTAAATGGGCACAAGAAGCTACAAGCATGGCTGCTACAGATCACCTTACTGGACATCTGCAAGTTCTAAGTAAGAGACACATGCCTGGGTATACAAAGTTTCTTGAAACACCAGAAGTTGGCAAACAGATATTAGGGGTATGAGAATCCAAGCTTTAGAGAGAACAGCACACTCGAGGAAGAACATCAAAGGAACTCAGTGTAATTAACTTCTTTGTTTTCGGAACCCTTGATTCCCCAAAATCATCAGAAACCTCTTTAGAAATGGCCTATAGCAGCTTGTGTGCAAAACTCTAGTATAAGACTCTAAGCAACATCCTCAGATCATTTGAGGGGCTGATGTGGATGGAGAGGGTGTAAGTGATTGTAACAAGGTCAGCCAGGTAAACTTCATAGAATAGGGGTTCCCTGATTGGGGCTGTCAATCTTTTTATGATTAGATTACATTAGATTACCTACAGTGTGGAAACAGGCCCTTGGGCCCAACAAGTCCACACTGACCCTCCGAAGAGCAACCTACTCAAACCCATTCCCCTTAAATTTACCCCTTCACCTAACACTACAGGCAATTCAGCATGGCCAATTCACGTAATCTGCACATTTTTGGACTGTGGGAGGAAACCGGAACACCCGGAGGAAACCCATGCAGACACGGGGAGAATGTGCAAACTCCACACAGACAGTTGCCTGAGGTGGGAATTTAACCCAGGTCCCTGGCGCTGTGAGGCAACAGTGCTAACCACTGTGCCACCATGCCGCCCCCAAGTCTGTTCCAATCAGCGAGGCCTGACTGACAGAACAGGAATATCAGAGGTTCTGTTCACTCTGAGAGCAAGTTCTGAGGGAGCTGGATCAGTGCCAAGAATTCTCCACATGTAAAGAAAGGGTGACTTGGTGACAGAATGTTGGCTTCTGTGGAGATATTTCAGGAGGAGAACAATTGACTGAAGGAAGATATAAAGACAAATATATAGAAACCTAATGCTGTTCTTGTTAATGGAAGCCAAGCAGTGTGTAAGCGCTGAAAACACACCAACAGTGGAGACAATGAAAATCTCCCTTCCAAAGTCTGCTGAGCTGCTGTGTCTACCTATACAGGAAAACATCAAGTATTCACCTACATAAGCCATTACAGCCACTGGATCTGACTTCAAAAGTTAAAATATTCTTTTCAGCTAAAAGGCACTCAGATAATGGACCCCAATAGTCTACCACAGAGACTTGTTGGGACATCCTCCTTATAAGTATTCTTTTGTCTTATTTATTCTTGGTAATTTGCATTTTTAAAGTTAATTTTATCCATTTGTTCTAAAGGAACCTTCAACAATGGCTTGCAATAGGTTAACCTTTAACCTGTTTTAAACAGAAGCTTGAGTATTGGTCTACTTTGACACAAAATATTAAAACATTTTAAAAAAGGATGAAATGAAACAAGAAATTAATTGACAGTTCACTAATGCCTTTGTGAAATACACCTAGCCTTTATGACTGTTAACTCTTGATTCACCCCTGTGCTTACTGATCACCATTGGCTCCTTGCTGACCAATGCCTCGATTCTAAAACTTGCAATCTCCTTTACAACTCCCTCCACAGCCTTTGCCTCCCCTGACTCTGCAATCTTTCCTTGTTCTATAACATTCCAGAATAATTACACTCTTCCTTCTGGCCCCTTGTGCATTCCCAGTTTTAATTGTTCCACGTTTGTTACCCTGAAGCACTAGGTTCTAACCTCTGCAATTCCATCTCTAAACCTCTTTGCCTCTCTACCTGCTCCCCCTTGATCACAGCTTTAAACCTGTCTCATCTCTCCTAATAGCTCTTTATTTGATATATACTGTCCAATCTAGTTTGATGGGGCTTGTGCAATGTTTTTGGAATGTTTTGTACATTAAAGGCAAAACATATTTGCAAGTTGTTGCAGCTGTTGGACAACTTTCAAGTTAAACTTAATTTTAGACACATGTAGGGGAATTCCTCAATAAGAAATTAATAAAATTTACAGGATACTCTAAGGAACCCACATTGACAGGAGCCCAGCAAAGTAACCTGAGAAAACTGCATAATGATCATTTTGCAGGTATCTATGTTGTATCTCTACATCTTTCACAGATGGAGTCGGGAGAACTTTGTGGAAATTTAGGATGTACGATCCTGCAAATCTCACAATGCCTTGTGTCATTGCTTCAACCATTCCATTTATGAAGAACTGTAAAATACCAACTGCGTTACTTCAAAATATTTCTAATATGCTTTTGTGCTAAGGATCCAAAAATAGAGAGAAATAGGGCAGGAAATGGCTTTGATGACACCCAGATTAGGTAGCATATTTTATCTGTTGCATCCTTTTGTGCGACAACAATGAGGTTGAGACAGGAAATGAGTAAAACTTGATATTGCAGTTAAATGCCTTTGGATTGCTTTAAACAAAACTTTTTTTTGAGATGCAATTGTATCAAAATTACATTTCTTGCAGAAGAACATTTAAATGCTCTCTGTAACAACACATTATTCAAATAAAGAAAAAGCGGTTAAACTTACAAATGGAACATACTAATCTGACCCATCTTGTATATTTCAAAATGGAACTTCAGTACAATCAAGAACATGTGGGCGGCACGGTGGCATAGTGGGCGGCACGGTGGCACAGTGGTTAGCACTGCTGCCTCACAGAGCCTGAGACCCGGGTTCACTTCCCGCCTCAGGCGACTGACTGTGTGGAGTTTGCACGTTCTCCCCGTGTCTGCGTGGGTTTCCTCCGGGTGCTCCGGTTTCCTCCCACAGTCCAAAGATGTGCAGGGTCAGGTGAATTGGCCATGCTAAATTGCCCGTAGGGTTAGGTAATGGGTAAATGTAGGGGTATGGGTGGGTTTCGCTTCGGCGGGTCGGTGTGGACTTGTTGGGCCGAAGGGCCTGTTTCCACACTGTAATGTAATCTAATCTAATCTAATCTAAAAATCTAAAACATTCATTTCCAAGCATTACTTTTTTTAACTTTATCCTGAATTCTCTTTCCAACCACTTGAAGTTATTTACCTTTATTTAGTTCCTCTAAACTGAATACCATGATGCACACTAAATAGGAGTGAGAAGGTTTTCCAGAGTGACCCAGACTAATTCCTTGAATTAGGCGGAAGTGAGGACTACCTATGCTGGAGATCAGAGTCTAGATTAGAGTGGTGCTGGAAAAGCACAGCAGGTCAGGCAGCATCTGAGGAGCAGGAAAATCGACATTTCCGGCAAAAGCCCTTCATCAGGAATGAGGCGGGGAGCCTCAGGGGTGGAGAGATAAATGGGAGGGGCTGGGGAGAAAGTAGCTAAGAGTACAATAGGTAGATAGTGGTGGGGATAGAGGTGGGGATGGAGGTGATAGGTCAGAGAGGAGGGTGGAGCGGATAGGTGGGAAGGAAGATTGGCAAGTAGGACAGGTCATGAGGATGGTGCTGAGCTGGCAGGTTGAAACAACTGGGGTAAGATGGGGGATGGGGAAATGAGGAAACTGGTGAAGTCTACATTGAAGCCCTGGGGATGGAGTGTTCTGAGGTGGAAGATGAGGTGTTCTTCCTCCAGGCATTGAGTGGTGAGGGAGTGGCGGTGGAGAAGGCCCAGTTCCTCTATGTCCTTGGCAGAGTGGGAGGGGGAGTTGAAATATTGGGCCACGGGGCGGTGGGGTGGATTGGTACGGGTGTCCCAGAGATGTTCCCTAAAGTGCTCTGCTAGGAGGCATCCAGGCTCCCCACTGTAAAGGAGACTGCACGGGAGCAACAGATACAATAAATGACATTGGTCGATGTGCATATCAAACTTTGATGGATGTGGAAGGTTCCTTTGGGGCCTTGGATGGAGGTGAGGGGGGAGGTGTGGGCGCAGGTTTTGCAATTCCTGCGGTAGCAGGGGAAGGTGCTAGGAGGGGAGGGTGGGTTGTTGTGGCACGTGGACCTGAGCAGGTAGTCATGGAGGGAATGGTCTTTGTGGAAAGCGGATAGGGGTGGGGAGGGAAATATATCCCTGGTGGTGGGGTCTGTTTGTAGGTGGCGGAAATGTCAGCGGATGATGCGGTTTTTGTGGAGGTTGGCAGGGTGGAAGGTGAGGACTGGGGTGGGGGGGGCAGGTTCTGTCTTTGTTGCGGTTGGAGGGTGGGGTTTGAGGGTGGAGATGCGGGACATGGATGAGATGCGTTGGAGGGCATCTTCAACCATGTGGTCAGGCAAATTACGGTCCTTAAAGAAGGAGGCCATCTGGTGTGTTTTGTTATGGAACTGGTCCTCCTGGGAGCAGATTCAGCGGAGGTGGAGGAATTGGGAATACGGGATAGCATTTTTGCAGGAGGTAGAGTGGGAAGAGGTGTAATCCAGGTAGATGTGGGAGTCAGTGGGTTTGTAAAAAAATGTTAGTTTTAAGTCAGTCTTCATTGATGGAGATGGAGAGGTCCAGGAAGGGACGGGAGGTGTCAGAGATGGTCCAGGTGAATCTAAGGTCAGGGTGTAATGTGCTGGTGAAGTTGATGAACTGCTCAATCTCCTTGCGGGAGCACGAGGTGGCGCTGATGCAGTCATCAATGTAGCGGAGGAAGAGGTAGGGAGTGGTGCCGATGTATCTACGGAAGATGGACTGTTCTATGTATCCAACAAAGAGACAGGCATAGCTGGGGCCCATGCGGGTGCCCATGGCTACCCATTTCGTCTGGAGGAAGTGGGAGGATTCAAAACAGAAACTGTTAAGGGTGAGGACCAGTTCAGCCAAATGAATGAGAGTGTCAGTGGAAGGGTACTGGTGGAGATGTTGGGGGAGGAAGAAATGGAGGGCTTGGAGGCCCTTGTCATGGTGGATGGAGGTGTAGAGGGATTGGATATCCATGGTGAAGATGAGACATTGGAGGCCGGGAAATGGAAGTCTTGAAGGAGGTGGAGGGCATGGGTGGTGGCTACGTAGAACTGTCCATCTTCCGTAGTTACACTGGCACCACTCACCCCCCCTTCCTCCGCTACATTGATGACTGCATTGGCGCCATCTCGTGCTCCCGCAAGGAGATTGCGCAATTTATCAACTTCACCAACATATTCCATCCAGACCTTAAATTCACCTGGACCATTTCTGACACCTCCCTCCCCTTATTGGACGTCCCCATCTCCATCAATGATGACTGACTTAACAGTGACATTTTTTACAAACCCACTGACTCCCACAGCTACCGCTTCCCACCCTACCTCCTGCAAAAATGCTATCCCGTATTCCCAACTCCTCCACCTCCGCCATATCTGCTCCCAGGAAACCAGTTCCACCACAGAATACACCAGATGGCCTCCTTCTTTAAGGACAGTAATTTGCTTTCCCACCTGGTTGAAGATCCTCTCCAATGCATCTCATCCATGTCCCGCATCTCTGCCCTCAAGCCCCACCCCTCCAACCACAAGGACAGAACCCCCCCAGTCCTCACCATCCATCCTACCAACCTCTGCATAAACCGCATCATCCACCGACATTTCCGCCAGGGGATATCTCCGGGACACCCGCACCAATCAACCCCACCACCCCGTGGCTGAGGACATGCATGTCCTGGGCCTCATCCACCACTACTCCCTCACCACTCAACGCCTGGAAGAAGAACGCCTCATCTTCTGCCTTGGAACACTTCATTTTCAGGGCATCAATGTGGACTTCACCAGTTTCCTCATTTCCCCTCCCCCCACCTTACCCCAGTTTCAACCTGCCAACTCATACCATCCTCATGACCTGTCCTATCTGCCAATCTTCCTTCCCATCTATCCACTCCACCCTCCTCTCCAACCTATCATCTCCATCCCTAACTCCATCCACCTATTGTACTTTTAGTTACCTTATCCCCAGCCCCACCCCCTCCCATTTATCTCTCCACCTCAGAGGCTCCCTGCCTCATTCCTGATGAAGGGCTTTTGCCCAGAATGTAGATTTTCCTGCTCTTCAGATGCTGCCTGACCTGCTGTGTTTTTCCAGCACCACTCTAATCTAGATCCTAATTCCCTGAATTTCCTACTGCCCTTTTCCTTAATTGACTCAACTAAGATTGTCTTGAATTTTCTCTGATTTTCCAATGCAGTCAGTGCAAAATTTGAGGCAGGATCTTTTCTGCTGGGTTTCCAAAGATATTTCACTTGCTGCTTGCTTTCTTTGTGCGTGATACTGTATAATATACAGTAATGATAGATTTTTTCAAGGTTGGGAGTTTTAACACAAGCTATATTTTAGAGACCACACATTCTTCCAGATGAACAAATAATTACCTGTATGATCACTGTAGAGGCAAATAACTTAAAGAAATAGATTCAAACTTCCAGTTTTTAATTTTTCTAGGCTATTAGATGGAGATATTTTGCAGTCAGGAACTGGAAGCCAAACATCGATTAGGATTTGATAGATTTGTCATGACCAGGATTTGAACATGGAAGGGGAGAAAGTGAACACAAGTTTGTGAATGAGGCTTCAGCCAATCATGATCTGTCACAGTATAAATGCAGAATGAGGAGAAATAAAAAGACTGTGGGAAATGACCCACATCTCTGTCTGAGCAGCAAACTCATCCAACACTGGCTGACATGACAAGATTTCATGTTTTAAGACCTTTACTGTAGCAACAAGACCAAAAATACTATTTACTAAACACCACTGAAGTTGTTGTAGACAACTTTACATTTTTAACTGTGGAACTGAACTTTCCAATTTTATTTTTAACACAACTGAAAAGCTCACTTCACAGTATATGTTATACTGATCCTTAAATCATTATTCCATTTTCTCAGGTTCAGTCCAAAACGATTCTTAATTCCCAAGGGTTAACTTACACCTTTTTCCCTTTCTAGTCTAATGTCTTGTAACCCAGAACTAAATTTTGCAGTGAGATTTTCCTATTAGAGTGTCTCTTAAGGGAAAAAAATGCAAATCTTCCAACTTTGTTTCAAATCCTCATAAATTTGATCTTTTCACTCTGAATGTGAGCACCCCCTCACCACTTTCCTGGATAGTGAGCCATAGAAACTTCTGTGATTCTCTGTGATCTTTGGCCTCTGGCCTCTGGCTGCTCTTGCACTCTTTCCCAGCTTGCCGGGATAGCTTTGAAACTCTTCCCTTCTCAAAGGTGGAAGGCAGAAAAGGTTAGATGACAAAAGAGTATATTGTTCAAGAAAGAAGGGAGTGGTAAGAGGGCAGATAAAGGAACAAAGTTGCAAGTAAATGAAGTGAGAGTGACAATAAAAGGATAAGCACTAGCCGTCAGCCATTTGAAAATGGGAATCTTGGCTAGGACCTGAAAGTGTTGAACTTCCCACCTCAAAGCAATCATGCAATTAATGATAAAGTTAGTTTTGACCTCATCTTCCACTCTCAATAGCCCTCACATTCACCAGGTTATCCTCCACCATTTCTGTTATTACCAGCAAGAAAGCATCAGCAAACACATTTTCCCCTCCCCTTTCAGCTTTCTGAAGGGACCATTCCTTCTGTTGCATTGGTCATCTGTAACACCCAACATCTCCTCCCCAGGGCACATTCCCATGCAAGTATATGATGTAGAATCATAGCATTAACAGTACAGAAGATGGCCATTTGAACCATCATGTCTCTATCAGTTCTCAAAAGAGCTACACAGCTAGTCCCATTCTCCAGCCCTATCTCCACTGCCCTCTAAATTAATCACTTTCAAACATATTTCCAGTTCACTTTTGAAACCTTATATGAAATCCACCTACACCACTGTCCCACACAGTTCATTCGAAATTCTAACAATTTTCTGAGTAAAGAAGTTTCTCGTCATCTCACTCTTTGCTCTCGTTCAATCTTGAAATGATGCCTCCTATTTACTGACCAACTACTGGAAACAGAATACCCTTCTTTACTGTGTCAAAATTGCTCATTATTTTGAATACCTTATTAAGGTCACCTCTTAATCTTCTCTACTCCAAAGAGAACAAACTCAATTTCTCTAATCTTTCCTTGTATCTCAAATCCCTCATTCCTGGTATAATTATAGTTAATCTCTTTGCTCTCTCTCCAAGGCTTTAGCATCCTTGTAAAGCCTGCTGTTTATCCTTTTACTTCCGACCATCTCAGGTGCTAAGAACTGAATCTCCTCTTTAAATCATTCTGCCTCTCATATGTTTTCTTATCCTTTATGGCATTCCTTAAAGCTTACATGTTTGATCAAGCTTTTATTCACATGTAATATCTTTCATACAGCCCAATGTAACATTATACTTGATTACACTCCTGTAAAATGTCTTGGGGTGCTCTACTACATTAAATGTGTGATATAAATGCAATATATTGTTCCTTTACCTGTTTCACCACCAAATTCCTTAGCTTTCTATTGTGACATATTTCAAAATAATTCAAAAGAATAGGCATGGCTTGCACTACTTCATTTTGTTTTCTGTTAAACGTCAAACAAATACATTTTTGTAAGAGTTATAATGAAACAGTATGAATTCCTGCCATTGTTTCTGTCTAAGTAACAACAATAATAGTGCTTTCATAGTACACCATGTGAAACTGTGTCATGTTGTCCTGGCACTGTAATCACTATTCCTGTGGAGCAGGCTGATAAAAATGTCAAACCTTGCTTCTCAGATATTTTTAATAATATGGACTTACATGCAATGTTATTACTAATCCCATTGATATAGAGGAAAAGCAACCTTATTATAATGCAGTTTTCATCAGGCAAAAACAAGATCAATCCCAAGAGACCAATCTGTTCAGGATTCAGAGTGTTGAATTGATAATTGGTCTGTAATAGAAAATTGCCACCTATACCAGTCAATTAGAAGGCAAGGATGCAGCTCATCTACAAATGAAATCAACTATTGTGTAAAGAGCTGCCACAAAATCCACAGATGAAAGTAATTTGCTAATGTTCAGTAGGACATATTTGTAAACCAAATCAGATGGTGTTATTTTTACTTTTCTTGAATAATTGTCATTTCTTAACAGTATTCCGTGATGCAGATCTCTGCTCTTTGAGACCTAACTTATGTTGTTTTGTGAAAATAGACTATTGCTGAATGAAACCAAGCATCGAGCTCCTTAAACTCTCTTTCGTTTAGTGCACAATATGGAAACTACTTTAACAGTCAGATGCTTAATTATATAATTCCGTGAGTGACAATAAAGGGGAAAGAATGGAAACAGCAGGCACCTGAGCAAGTGAACAATTCAAATTTGGAGGGTCGTTTTTTTATTTATTTAAGCTTATTTCTGAAAGTCTGTCTGTTGTTCTTTTTTTAAGGCATTTTAAGCTGGAGGTTTCAATGGTTGCTATCTCTAGCTCATAAGCTCTTGATAAGTTACTTTCATTACTATGGAAATTAGGTGAATAGCAAATTTAAGTCATAGAATTTGCCTGCTTAAACAGAGAACCTGTCAGCATGCAACTGGCAGGCTAGCCATGATCAAAGAAAACAAATCTTCTTTTGTGGAATCTTTGTCTCTGGTTACACTCTAGAGTATTGAATTAATTTGAAAATGACATTGAATCACAAATCTATTTGCATATTCCACCTGTTCGTCCCCATTAGTCTTGTTTTGGCTGCAAATCCAACAGTTCATTTTTTTGATGATCCTGTGCTTTTGATACCATATACACTGCTGTTACGATGGGCTTATATTTAGGATTTAATTTAATTCAATTTACTGAAATGTGCATGTTTCTGTGTATTGGTGTATCTGAACTGACTGTGTCTCTGCATAGGTTGCATTCAAATATTCTGGATTTCATGATTTTCATGTTTGTCAGTGGAAAGCTTTATAGGAGTGTAGATAAACTTAGGTATTCTGGATTTTTAAGGCTACAGGATAAACGAGGACTCAACACAGTTCCTGTGAATGGACCAACGGAGAACATCTATGGAGGCTCACGCACAGGTCCCAATTCCATATGATCAAACCATGTAGTTCCTTATTCATACAATTAGTAGCTATTATTAGAATAAAGGTATAGTTAATCCTTTACTCTCCAACGACCAGGAAAAGATGGCACACTAGAAAAGAGACAGATACAGCTGAATGCCTTCATTTCTTGGGGACGGACAGTGCTTGGTATTAATGTCATGGCTGCCAGTGAAATTGTGGCAACTAACATTGCTCCTGCCTCATACACTTTTTCAAGCCCAACTCTAAGTCAACAATCTGGTGTGTAAGCTGTGTAACCAGGCAAATCCCACTTTCACTGTCAACACCCCCCCCCCCCCACCATCCCTCATATCAACTCTCCGTTTGTGCATTTATGCTCTCAGACCAACAAGAACTGCCGCCTCATCAAGAAGGAACAGCAGACCTCTGAGGAAGAAACACAATCACTTGATCTGACATTGACAGCCACCATCCCAGACACTGGCACCAGGTCTACCTTAGAAGATAGTGTGGAGATAGGATCTGCACATGGCAAGCCATCAGTCATGAATGATTTGCAGCAAGGCCATCGAGAAAGGATTACATTTGTGATAGCTCCCCAGAGGCAAGTTCTTCTGCAGACATTTCCGATAGGGAATTCAATGAGATACTAGATAGGAAAAGACAGATGGCATTGCATATCACAATACTTAATGAACTCACAGACTAGATTAGATTACAGTGTGGAAACAGGCCCTTCGGCCCAACAAGTCCACACCGACCCGCCGAAGCGAAACCCACCCATACCCCTACATTTACCCCTTACCTAACACTACAGGCAATTTAGCATGGCCAATTCACCTGACCTGCACATCTTTGGATGGTGGGAGGAAACCGGAGCACCCGGAGGAAACCCACGCAGACACGTGCAAACTCCACACAATCAGTCGCCTGAGGCGGGAATTGAACCCGGGTCTCTGGCGCTGTGAGGCAGCAGTGCTAACCACTGTGCCACCGTGCCGCCCACCTGTCATAGTCTGCAGTCTGTCAAATACCATGAAAGATTCCAGATCAAACCTGGCATAAAACTTTACACAGAGATCAAAAATTCATCATTTCCAGCTTGGAAGTGCTGATGAAAGGATGAAAGTGGGTGATGTTGCAGAGATGGAAATCCTAGGATGGCATGAATGCAGGATCAAAAGTTCATCTCAGAGTCAATAAGACATCAAGATTTTGAAATGGGTAATTTCGTCTCAGAAATGAGGAGACATATTCTGGTGAGTGTTGTAGTGCTCCCTCTTGACCAGTCCAGGAAGTGCAATGATTTATTTAAGATGTTGATGGACAATTTCATATAGCATGACTGTCAATTCTAGAACCACAACCACAACCGTGGTGGCACAGTGGTTAGCACTGTTGCCTCACAGCACCAGAGACCCGGGATCATTTCCCGCCTCAGGTGACTGTCTGTGTGGAGTTTGCAAATTCTCCCCGTGTCTGCCTGCGTTTCCTCCGGGTGCTCCGGTTTCCTCCCACAGTCCAAAAAATGTGCAGGTTAGGCGAATTGGCCATGCTAAATTGCCCGTAGTGTTAGGTGAAGGGGTAAATGTAGGGGAATGGGTCTGGATGGGTTGCACTTCGGCGGGTCAGTGTGGACTTGTTGGGCTGAAGGGCCTGTTTCCACACTGTAAGTAATCTAATCTAATCTAATCTAATCTAATCTAATCTAATCTAATCTAACCTGCATTCAGTTGCATGACAGAGGGGAGTCATTATCAGTCACGTATACAGTGTGCAGTTCTTGTTGCCAGACAATATATGCTGATTTGATGTGGCAGCTCAAAGATAGTTGAAATGGCTGATTGGTGCAATTTTTCTTAGAAAGCAGGAATGCATCAGATGATAATCTGAGCATTAAGCATCAGAAGGTTTAGTGAGTGAATTCCCTTCATGGTTCTAGTACCCCACTGAATTGAAGCACTTCAGAGATTACATTTGTGCAGTCAATAGGTTGCTGCCTCATGGAGAAGTCCATTAACCTGGCAGAGTCGTATTCATATACCTCCTGCTTCTCTCTGCTTCATATGCACAATGTCTGTTCTCTTGCTCTGCACCTGCTATCTAACCCTCTTGCACAGCACAGTGACTTCCAGAAGCTTTGCAGCAGCAAGTGGAAAGTCAAAAGTACCTCACCTAAAAGTTGGATGGCAATATCTTTGAATAATGCTAAGAGCATCCCTTGTGTAGGTTGTATTCTCATGTTGTTGGGGTTTAAGGGTCTAACAGAAAAAGTATGAGTCAAAATGACAAAATCAGTGCAAAATTAGCATCAGATGCTAACTGAATTAACAAGCTTTTCTGCCTTTACCATTCACATAGAGTACCTGCATCGGTGTTCTCCATAGCTTTATGATCAACACCAGCCTAGCTCTAAGCCATCCGAAGTGAATCCCCTGCTATTATTTATTTTGTGGGGTCCTGTTGTGCTGAAGTCAGCAGCATCACACAGCCCAGTTTTATAGCTGCAGGCATTAAAAAATGAATGAGAATGTGGTCGGCATCAGAAGGGGCAAATTTCCTCACAGCGATTTGCCTTCATAGCACAACTTCAACAAATGCCCCACTTACATGGAGGTTGTTTTTAAATGCAGTACCCAGCAGAGGAAGCAGTAGATCATGGTAATTTTAACTGTTGGGATCCAATTAAATACAGTCAGACTATTTTTCACCTGAAACAGCTGTAGAGAGGACAGAGAGCAACCACTGGAAATTAGAGGTGGTGGGCATTGGTTATCCACCACATTTAAAATAGATGGCAGTAAGAATGGTTTCAGGTGGTAGGAGTCTGAAATAGGTGACATAATGATTTTACTTGGTGGGGAGGAAGCAGCGTTTAAACAATCTCTGGACTTCAGAGGATGGTTTTGCATTTACCTGATGAGTCTCTTGTGCCCAGAGAACTGCTTCTGTATGGGAAAACTACAGGCAGGAGGCTGGAAGAACACAGCCAGTCAGGCAGCATCAGGGGGGTGGAGAAGTTGACATTTCGGGTGTAACCCTTCTACAGAATTGGGGTTGGGTATAGGGGGAGCCACAGATAGAGGGAGTGGTGGTGAAGTGGGGATAGGTGAAGACAGGTAGAGGGTACAAACTGGTTGGTCAATAGGAGGAATGAATCTGTTAGGTGGCAGGGAGGAGTGGAAGGGAGGGGGAGGAGCTGGAAAGGGAGTCGGGGGATAGGAAGGGAGGTTATTTGAAACTGGAGAACTCAATGTTGAGTCTTCTAGGCAGTAGGCTGCCCAGGCGGAAGATGAAGTATTGATCCACCAATTAGCAGTTTGGTTTGTTGTGGCAATTGAGAAGGCCAAGGATGGTCATGTCGGAAAGGAAATAAGAAGGGGAATTAAAATGGACGGTGACTGGGAGGTCAGGTCAGTCCCTGCAGGCCCGGCTGAAATGCTCGGCAAACCATTCCTTAAGTTTACATTTGGTCTCCCTAGTCTACAGGAGACTACACTGGAAGCAACTGATGCAATAAACTAGGTTGGAAGAGAGGCATGTGAACATCTCTCTAACTAAGTTGGAAGAGATGCAGGTGAACCTTTGACTAACTAGGTTGGAAGAGAGGCAGATGAACCTCTGTCTAACTAGGTTGGAAGACAGGCAGTTGACTCTCTGTATAACCAGGTTGAAAGAGAGGCAGGTGAACCTCTGTCTAACCAAGTTAGAGACAGGCAGATGAACCTCTGTCTAACTAGGTTGGAAGAGAGGTAGATGAACCTCTGTCTAACCAGATTGGAAGAGAGGCAGATGAACCTCTGTCTAACCAGGTTGGAAGAGAGGCAGATGAACCTCTGTCTAACCAGATTGGAAGAGAGGCAGGTAAACCTCTGTCTAACTAGGTTGGAAGAGAGGCAGGTGAATCTCTGTCTAACTAGGTTGGAAGAGAGGCAGATGAACCTCTGTCTAACCAGATTGGAAGAGATGCAGGTAAACCTCTGTCTAACTAGGTTGGAAGACAGGTAGGTGAACCTCTGTCTAACTAGGTTGGAAGACAGGCAGGTGAACCTCTGTCTAACTCGGCTGGAAGAGAGGCAGGTGAATCTCTGTCTAACTAGGTTGGAAGAGATGCAGGTGAACCTCTATCTAACCAGGTTGGAAGAGAGGCAGGTAAACCTCTGCCTAACCAAGTTGGAAGAGAGGCAGATGAACCTCTGTCTAACCAGGTTGAAAGAGAGGCAGATGAACCTCTGTCTAACCAAGTTGGAAGACAGGCAGATGAACCTCTATCTAACCAGGTTGGAAGAGAGGCAGGTAAACCTCTGCCTAACCAAGTTGGAAGAGAGGCAGATGAACCTCTGTCTAACTAGGTTGGAAGAGATGCAGGTGAACCTCTATCTAACCAGGTTGGAAGAGAGGCAGGTAAACCTCTGCCTAACCAAGTTGGAAGAGAGGCAGATGAACCTCTGTCTAACCAGGTTGGAAGAGAGGCAGATGAACCTCTGTCTAACCAAGTTGGAAGACAGGCAGATGAACCTCTATCTAACCAGGTTGGAAGAGAGGCAGGTAAACCTCTGCCTAACCAAGTTGGAAGAGAGGCAGATGAACCTCTGTCTAACTAGGTTGGAAGACAGGTAGGTGAACCTCTGTCTAACTCGGTTGGAAGGCAGGCAGGTGAACCTCTGTCTAACTCAGTTGGAAGAGAGGCAGATGAACCTCTGGTTGGAAGAGTGGCCACAATGAACCAAACTGCAAATTAGAGGAATAACACCTCATCTTCCGCCTGAGCAGCCTACAGCCTGGAGGACTCAACATTGAGTTCTCCAATTTCAAATAACCTCCATTCCCACCCCCCACCTCTCCTCTGAGCCCCTCCCTCTCCCCCCCACTCCTCCCTGCCACCAAAGTATTCATTCCTCCCATTGACCAACCAGGTCGTACCTCTACTTGTCTTCACCTATCCCCACTTCACCACCATGCCTCCGCCACCCCCTTTATCCGCAGCTCCCCCTACACCCATCCCTGTTCTGTAGAAGGGTTATAGCCGAAACATCAACTTCTCTGCCTCCTGATGCTGCCTGGCTTGCTGTGCTCTTCCAGCCTCCTGCCCGTCTACTTTAGATTCCAGCATCTGCAGTTTTTTTATCTCTAACCAAACATGGAAAAGCTACAGAGGTCTCCCTGTTCACTTCCTGATTAAAACATCAAAATAGGTCCCAGAATTTGGAGTTTCCACTTGCTTTCCGTGGCATTTCAGTTGCCTGCAAATCACTGTTGATCAACATCAGAAATAACAGTTGCAATCTGAATGCGTAAATTATCTGCTTTTTATTAAATGCACAATTAGTGGAGAGTTGGGAAAGGGTTAAGTCGAACCCCAAGCTCTCTATGTAAATAATGTCGAGCAGCAGGGGAAGTGACAAGAAAATTTGTATCTGAAGGGTTTCAATGTTGTTTAGAGTCTTACTCCAGTACTAAAATGTCTGCAAAGTTAATGCACAAAAAAAAGTGAAATCAAGGGAAATACATGCATTTTTCTTTAGTGTTGGATAAAGTGGAACAAATTCATTCATCCCTCTTGGAATTGCAACACTGGATGACCTTTAAGGAAGGGATGTTTCACCTACTGATCAAACACATTCCAACAAGAGGAAAGGAGAGGCAAACCAAAACCAGAGCTCCTTTGATGGCAAGGAAGACTCAGGGTGTTTGGTACATGTCAAGTAAATTCTAGATTAATCTGGATTTTTCTGTTCTTCATGCGAACTCATATATGCCTGGGTTTCTTTTAAATTGTATATAATCAATATCTACATGATGGTAAGAATGCAGAGTCCCATCTTCGGGTTTGTACAAGTCCCATTCTTCTAACTGAGCCCAACTCATAACCACTGGGATTACAGTCACATCATAGTATATTACAGACACGCATCTATATTTTCATTAAATCCTACATTTTCCACTTTCTCATTTTCAGTACACTATTTCAGGTCAAGGTCATGTGCGGTTTAGAGGTTGGCTTGTAGGTGGTGGGATTCCTATATTCCTGCTGCCCTGTCCTTCTCAGGGGTAGAGGATACGAGACTGGAAGATTTTTCCAAAGGAAGCTTGGGGAATTGGGTGAAGATGTACTGCTTGCATGAAAGTCATCCCTAGACCATCAAGGCTTTCAGGGATATTACTTTTGGTGGAACATATTCAAAATAAAGGAATCACGTACCTCCCTCACATGTCTCTTCGTGGACTTGGTATTTTATACTGAAGCCCTAATATGCCTGTCAACCTGCTCACTTATAATCTCCCCATTCTCCCCATCTAAGGATTGTAGCAGACCACAAAGTTACTCACCACTTTTCAAGACACAGCTCTGCCGTGGCTGAGGTACTGGAACCTCATCTTCAACAGTGTGCTCAATTGTTAGTCTTGTGGAACTACAAGAAGCTCTGTACCTCACCTCAGCCATGTTTTGCAGATACAGGAGTGATAGCATTAGCCACAATTTCAATGGAGAGCCCTACCAAATAGAATCTATCTCTGCATGGATCTTAAATAGTTTTGAGAGCAGTGAGTTCCAGAGAATGGCACAAGGGATTTCTGGAAAAAGTGCACAGATCATTCTGAAGAAAAGTCCTATTGCATTTGAAACCTTGATTGTCTTCTCTCCACAGATGCTGCCAGACCTGTGGAGTTTCTCCAGCACGCTTTGCTTGTATTTCAGATTTACAGCATCCACAGCATTTTGCTTTTATACACCTGGAGGATTTCTTTCTGGTGGTTGTAACACATTTGAGCATTGGAAGAGTAGAAACCTTTTGAACTTCTGCATTGAGCTGCTGCAGGCTACTCCCAAAGAGCTCTGATCACCATCTAAGACAAAAACCCTGGGAAACCTGCAATAATTCCAAACCCACAGATCTTGTGGACTGGCCCTCAGAATCTGTGTTTTACCTGTTCAATAGGGCATTGCAACCTTCCTGATGCAATGATGTGTCATTGCCTGGGATATGTCACACTGATTCACAATAGAGCTCTGGAAATATCCACTAGTGAAATATTCAGTGTTACTGTCATCTTCAATGCCAATCACAGTGAATTACCTTCCAAGCCATTGGGTCACAGGTCATCCTGAAGTAGTTCAGTGAATACGTCCCTCTGACATCAGCTCTCCTTCACCTGCTGATAGTTAATGTGTGTTCAGAGCATTCTGCAATGTGCCAGTTCTCATCATGCACAGACCTCAGTTGTCTCAATCCTCAGCAGCCTCAGTATCTGATGCAAAGCCCTTCATTAGGAATTCCTGAAGGGCTTATGCCCAAAACGTCGATTCTCCTGCTTCTCGGATGCTGCCTGACCTGCTGTGTTTTTCCAGCACCACACTTTCGACTCTGATCTCCAGCATCTGCAGTCCTCACTTTCTCCCATAAACTCAATGAGCCAAATTCACTTCTGTGCTGTAAATGACTGACTCTTTGAGACCTGAGAGTTAGTTCATGGAAGAGGCAACAATTCAGAAGTTTCTGCTTGATGCCAACAGACAACATTTTCTCAATCCCCCAAATATAAGAGCAGTTGCCTGTGAATTATTCCAGTCTGAAGACATAACAGTTTGGGAACATGACACAGAACAAACTGTCCTTGGGAACACATCTACCAAAACAAGAGCAGCTTCCTGGGTTCCACAGACAAATAGAACAAGCAAGGCCCAGACTAATGAAAGCAAAATACTTTGGATGCTGGAAAACTGAACTAAGAAAGTGCTAGAGAAACTCAGCAAGTCTGGCAGCATCTCTGGAAAAAGAAACACATAACATTTCAAGTCTGAGATGACTTCTCTTCAGAACTGAAAGAAGCTGGAAAATGGTAGTTTTATGTTATTGGTTTACATTCCATCTCATTTCTCCAGCTGCTGTCTGGACCTCTGAGGTCTGTGCATGGCAGTGGCTGGAGGATCCAGAAGTGAATGCATCGGTGTGGCAAATGCCATACATGGACCTTGAGAGCATTTAAGGGAATGTTGCTGTAAACAGAGAGAGGAGGATGAGTGGAACAGATGGTGAGGGTGCTGGTACCAACAATCAAAGGCAATGTTACTGACGGTAAAGAGAGATGGAGATAGGTGTAAAGAAAATGGAAAAAATGGTTCCTCTCTGCTGAGAGCAAAGCCAACAAAGTATAAACAAGACATTGAATGTTAAGTAGTCATTGGTCATCATGCCAGAATTTGGTTAGCATTGTAAGGGCCAACTGCAGTCTCTACTCAGAGTAGCGGTGACTTAGAGAGAGTGTGTTTTCGGGATGTAGCCGTGGACAGGTAAACTCTGTGGCCTGGTGGTTAAACAGTGTCTAGGGTGAGAACATAGGGTTGCATTTGCGAGGGAATATCAGCCACACTTGCTGTGTGCAGCATAGCTTTGCAGCTGCTTTACCATTATGTTGCAACACTTATCCAAAAGACTTTGAAAGGTGGCAAAGTGCTAGGATGCTGGTCCTTATATCTGCTGAGTGGTGAGCAACATTCCCTCAAAGCTGCACAGTGTCAGCATGCTGATTGCAGCATTGACTTCTGGCTCCGGGTGTATCTGCCATGCACCAGTTTCGGAGGCCTGCTGGAGAAAATTAGATGGAACATTAGTGATGAGTTGTTCCAGGAATGGCCTGTGGTAGGATGTTAGCCATGAGACGGAGATGCCAGCATTGACTGGGTGGACAAAGTTAGAAGTCACATGACACCAGGTTATAGTCCAATACGTTTATTTGAAATCACAAGCTTTCGGAGTGTTGACTTCATCTGATGCAGGAGCAGCGCTCTGCAAGCTTGTAATTTGGCTCAGTGGTTAGCACTGCTGCCTCACAGTGCCAGGGACCCGGGTTCAATTCCCACCTCGGGCAACTGTTTGTGTAGAGTTTGCACATTCTCCCCGTGTCTGCGTGGGTTTCCTCCGGGTGCTCCGGTTTCCTCCCACAGTCCAAAGATGTGTAAGTTAGGTGAATTAGCCATGCTAAATTGCCCGTAGTGTTAGATGCATTAGTCAGGGGTGTATGTAGGGGAGTGGGTCTGGGTAGGTTACTCTTCGGAGGGTCGGTGTGGACTTGTTGGGCCGAAGGGCCTGTTTCCACACTGTAGGGAATCTAATCTAATCTAATTTCAAATAAACCTGTTGGACTATAACCTGATGTCATGTGACTTCTGACTAAGTGGTAAGATGAGGCTAGGATCAAATGTGAGGGCTTCGATAGGGGTGGGGTAAGTAGTTAATGAGACAAGTTTGGTCAATTACAGGACAAGATTTCGTTGGGTATTGAGGTGAAAATCCCTTCAAAAACTCAATACAAATATACAGCCAAAGAAATGTAAAATTCAGCCCATTAAACTAGTTTTTAAATTTAAGAACACATGTTTATCCAGGAACTAGTTAACCACCCAAGAGGCCTATCTCCTCAACTTGCTTAAATCAGACAATTTTTCTGTCTGTTTCTTTAATTAACGATTGTTGCTGCAGCTATATTTTTTCTTCAAATTCCTCATTTCCCTGTTAAAATTTAATATTTTCCACTTCCTTCTCTGAATTTTTTGTTCAGTTTTTTGTTTTACTTTATTTAATTTCAATTATACTTTTCTTCTACCATATTTTGATTTCTCTTTTTTTTTCTGAAATCGTGTGTAAAGAAGGAAAAGTGTGTTTCTGACTGGTGTAAGACAGCAAATACAAGTGAGAACCAAACTGAACAGGTGCAGATAGCATTCGATATAGAGAAGTGTGAGGTGAGGCATTTTTGTATGAACAGAAAAGGTCAGAATACAGGTGAAAAAAACAGGTTCATAGCTCCTTGAAAGTGGAGTCGCAGGTAGATAGGACGGTGAAGAAGGCGTTTGGTATTCTTTTATTGGTCAGAGTACTGAATACAGGGGTTGGGAGGTCATGTTGTGGTTGTACAGGACATTGGTTAGGCCACTGTTGGAATATTGCATGCAATTCTGGTCTCCTTCCTATTAGAAAGATGTTATGAAAGTTGAAAGGGTTCAGAAAAGATTTACAAGGATGTTGCCAGGATTGGAGGATTTGAACTATAGGGAGAGGCTGAACAGGCTGGGGCTTTTTTCCTTGGAGCATCAGAGGCTGAGGGGTGACCTTACAGAAGTTTATAAAATTATGAGGGGCATGGATAGAATAAATAGACAAAGTCTTTTCTGTGGGACTGGGAGTCCAGAACTAGGGGGCATAGGTTTAGGGTGAGAGGGAAAAGATATAAAAGAGACCTAAGGGGCAACATTTTCACACAGAGGGTGGTATGTGTATGGAATGAGCTGCCAGAGGAAATGGTGGAGACTGGAACAATTGCAACATTTAAGAGGCATTTGGATGGGTATATGAATAGGAAGGGTTTGGAGGGATATGGGCCGGTTGCTGGCAGATGGGACTAGATTGGGTTGGGAGATCTGGTCGGCATGGACGGGTTAGACTGAAGGGTCTGTTTCCTTGCTGTACATCTCTATGACTCTATGACTAAAAAGAAATTATGAGAAAAAGCTGGCAGCTAACAGGGGCTGTTCAAAGTCTGCTATCAATGTACAAATAGTAAAAGAGTGATTCAAGGAGAAGTAGTGCTGTTTAGAGATCAGAAAGCCACATAGGGAGATTCCACCTAGGCCATAGAGGAAGGAACTCAGTCACTAGACGCGCTCAAAATTAATAAGAAAGAAACTTTGGATTTACTGGAAGTGTTGGCAATTCAAGTTGATAAGGAAATGAGACTGGATGAGATACATCCAAGGAAATGAGAGCAGAGGTTGCAGGGGCTCTAGCCACAATCCTTCAGTTTTCCTTGGACTCAGGGATGGTCCAGAAGGTGGGAGAATTGCAAGCATTATGGCCTTGGTCAAGAAAGGTTGTAAGGATAATCCCAGCAATTACAGACCCATCAGTTCAAATTTGGTGACTTAGAAATTTCTAGAAACAATTATTCTGGATAAAATTAGTGGTCACATGGTCAATGTTGGCTTGATTAGATAGTCAGCATACATTTAACCAACTTGCTGAAGTTTTTTGAAGACATAACAGAAATGCTCAATAAGGATAACACTGTTGATGTGGAAGGCTTGTCGTGGAGTTTTCTAATGGGATTCTTGCTTTTATTGACATACATTAATGACCTAGACCTTGATGTGCAGGAGATAATTTCAAAGACTGAAGCGACACAAAACTTGGATGAATTGTAAATAGTGAGGAAGATGGTTTGGAACTCCAAATGGACACAGACAAAGAGTGGGTGGACAGGTGCAGATAGCATTCGATATAGAGAAGTGTGAGGTGAGGCATTTTTGTATGAAGAGCATTGAAATAGGGGATACAATTCTAAAGGGGAAGTAAGAACAGAGAGACCTTACGGTATTTATGCACAGATCACTAAAAGTGATAGGACAGGTGAGAGAACAGTTTATAAAGCATACAGTGTTCTCGGCTTTATGAATGGGGCGTGGAGTACAAGAGCAAGGAGGTGATGTTGAACTTGCCTAAGATACTTGTTAGGCCTGAACTGGAGTCTTGTGTACAATTCTACATGCCTCATTATGGGAAGGTTGTAAATGATATGGAAGGAGTATAGAAATGGTTTACAAGGATGGTTCCAGGGATGAGAAATTTCAGTTACAAGGATAGATTAAAGACGTTGTGAGTATTCTCGTTGTAGAGAAGAAGTCTAAAAGGAGATCTGATAAGAGTTTTCAAAATCATGAGTGGGCGTGATATCTCCATAATTATTTGAAGCCCTCAGTCTCCCAGTTCTTCCCTCCACCTATTGTTTCACAACCCTTTTGCCTGAAAGATACCAACTCAAATTTCTCTGTGTGAAACTGCATCTGCCCTGACCTAACTAAATCACTTGACCACTTATGTCTCATTGCAATTTCTTCCTCATAATTTTCTATTCTTCATAATTTGAGCTAATTAACCTTTCTTGAATATCAGCATGTAGGTATATGATAAACAAAGAAAAAGGTTCAGTATTGATCCCTGCTGCAAACTACTATCAGATTCCATTTTCTTTGGCTGTGGAACATATTGTCTTTGATCCCAGTTCAAATCTGAACCTTGTATTGCATTATCTTCCATTCTTGTGCAACTGATGTTTCCAATGAACTATGCTGGGTCAGGCCCTTTTTAATTGCACTGAAATAAGACAATTGACAGCCATTTACAAATGGCTATTGTTTTCCTTTATTCATTTGCACTCTGAATCAAATCAGGTTTTCGTATTCCCAAATATTCTGCAAGTCACACAATCATTGCAGCAGCAAACACTGGTGATCAGACCAAATGAGAATTCTGACTCCAAAGGATTGCCTGGGAAATTGGACATTCCATTTGATGATTCCTGTGTATCTGAAACCCTCTTAAAAGCCATTCAAGTCAGAGAATTTGGAGAGTCCTGACTCACTTAAACATAATACAGGTCATTCTGCTATAAAGCATTTTTCGTTAATGCAAATTCACTACAATGCGATTGAAGAATTGGAGACACTGTTTCTAAAGCATCAACTTGTAAAGCATGTATTCATTATAATGCAATTCCAGCCCCGTTAGTTTAAATGCTGCTGCTATTACGCGATTTTCTTATACATGGGATTGCCTGAGAATGGAACTACTGCGTTATAGCAGAACCGACTGTAGTTAGCCAGGAAAATTAGAGGACTAAAAACCTGCTCTAATTCCTGGTAAACAATTAAGCAAACCCCTGACTCATTTCTGTTCATCCCTCTAATCCATTCTCCAATCTACTACAAACCTCATAGCTCCTGAAACACCCCAGACTTCTCCCAGCCCTGTAGTAAAGGCACCTAAAACCCCCAAACTATGTTGGATCAAACACTGCATCCCTCCTGACCCTATCCCAATGATTTCAGCCCCTAAACTCTCCCTACCTGCTGATCTCCCCTTGATTGACAGGTCCCATCAGACCAAACACTGCTCCCAACCTGACCAACAACCCCGTCCCTAACTCCCAAACCAAATCCCTCCTGACTTATTATCAAGGACTCATCTGTTTACCTAGTACCATGGCATCCTACCAACTTGGCACCCTACCATTTCACCCAAATAGCAGACTACCCAAGTGATAAAATACTCCCTCACACTTCTGACATCATAGTCCCCTTACCAATATGGCACCTTTGCTCCTTTCCCACATGGAACATTACTTCCTTTCATCCACCTGTACCCTAAACCCTCACATACCTGGCATCCTAATCCCTCATTCACCTAAAATTCAACCCCCTTATATACCTTGCCTCCAATGCAGTGAACACATCTGCTCTCACCTGGCACCATGCCTCTTCATTCACATTTCCTTCCTACGACCTCACACACTTAGCCTCAGCCCACTCACCTATCTGATATGCATTTCCACAGCACTCTCACTTGGCAACCTAATCCCTCGCTTGGAACCATAGTCGCCAATCAACTACCTTTACTGCTCTGGTGTAAATTGTGTTTGCATGAAATTTATTATTCTTAAATTTGCCCTAAAGAGTTCAAAATGAAAAGCATTAGCAACCTGCCTCTTTTTTCAGCAATATTTAAGTTCTGTGTGACCAAGTGATTACTGCAAACCAGTTTAAATTTTCGACAAATCTATTTATCTTCACTTTTGTGTGGTCTCTAATACCATTTCAACATTATAGCACAATGTTTTTCCATTGTAATCATGCTTCAAGTTCTCCTATTTTATTTCTAATGTATGTTATACATAACGGCACTACACTTCAAAATATTCAAATTTCTTTGTACACATACTCTATTTTAACATAGTCTTTCCTCCCATTGCTCTTAGTTTCTTTTTATTCTGCATATGCTTCTCCAGTCTATACTCCTTCTCAAGCTTACCATCACAGATCTCTTTACTTACATGTCCTTACAAAAACTTATAAATCACTTGGCCAAGTGCAATCTTCCTCTAAGTCCACTTCTTGTAATGGCATGACCTCTGCCTTCACATAAGCCAAGTGACTTATAATCTGCTTGTTAAAGAAGGTCCTCAAATGACAGCACAGCCAAAGTAATATTAGGCAAACTCCCTAATATATCACATTTCATGCACTGAAATATGTAAAAGTGTTGTTCAGTTGAAATTTGATTCTTATTTTAAAAATCACAAATTATTTTTAATACAATGACAATGTAAACTTTTCTTTTACTTGTGGGATGTGTCTGGTTGGGTCAGCATCCACTGCCCGTCCAGAGTTGCCCTCGAGAAGGTGGCGGTGTGCTACTTTCTTGAACCAATTTGCTGTTTGTACACCTGCAAAGCTATTAGGGGGAGAGTTCCAGGATTCTGACTCAGCAATACTGAAGGAATAGCAATATATATCTAAGATAGGCTGGTCAGTAGCTTGGAGGGGTACTTGATTGCTGGTGTTCCAATGTAGTTTCTGCCCTTGTCCTTCTTGATCAGTGAATTTCAAATGGTCTATCATGACAAGATGAGGAGTGTGCCATAAAATGTTCTGGATATGGTACTCTTTTACCTGAGCATGGAAGCTGCATCCATACTCCAAACTCTTCTGGAGGCTCAGTGTCTATTATAGAAGTCAGTATCTTTTGACACCTGGCACCTCTATCAACTGTGCATGTGCAAGCTTTCAGCACCATGTGTTTTTAGACTTCTAATATCACACATGCAGTATGGGTAATGTGCATGTGCCAGGGAATTGTTTGTCCCATTGAAGTGCACCATTGACACTGAAAAGGGTAGAAACCATTATTTTAGGTAGTAGTGTCTGTAGGTTTGGAACATACTGCCTTAGGAGCTTTGGTGAATTTATGTCATAAATCCTATAAATAGTACACAGTGCTGCATTTGAGTGTTGGTGCTGAAGGGAGTAATGTGGCTCCAATTAAATGAATCACTTTACTCTGGATAGTGTCAAGCTTCTTGAATGTTGATGGAGCTGCAATCATCCAGACAAGGGTAGAGTTTTCCACCACATTCTGACTCATGTCTTCTAGATGGTAGACAGGATTTGGGGTGTTAGGAATTGGGTTATTCACTGCAGGGTTTTTAGTATCTGATCTGTTCAAGTAGCCCCAGTGTTTAAATGGCTAGTCCTGTTCAGCTCTGGCCAATGGTAATGCACAGGATTCAGTAATGGTTATGCAGTTTAATGTCAAAGGGTAATGGTTAGATTCTCATTGTGGACACTGTCATTCCCTGGCAGTTGAGTAGTACAAATGTTACTTGCCACCTATCAGCCCATGCCTAGATAATGTCTAGGTCTTGCTACTTTTTTGCCTCATTATCTGAGGATTTGCAAATAGTGCTGAATGTTATGCAATCATCAGCCAACATCCCCATATGATGCAGGGAAAGACATTGATAAAACAGCTGAAGATGGTTGGATCTAAGGTACTAACCTGAGGAACCCCTGCAGAGATGTCCTGGAGTTGAGATGACAGATCTCCAACAACCACAATCATCTTCCTTTGTGCCAGGTATGACTCCAGTCAGAGGAGAATTTCCACTCTCCTCACCTCTAAATCCAGTTTTGATAGGATTCTTTTATGCCATATTTGGTCAAATACAGTCTTGATGTCAAGGACAGTCACTCTTCCTTTGGAATTCAGCTCTTCTATCCATGTTTGAACTAAGAGTGCAGGAAGGTCAGGAGTTGAGTGGCTCTGGTGGAGCCCAAACTGAGTGTCCGTAAGATGCTGCTTGATAGCTAAGTAAAATAAAGAACTGTGAATGTTGAAGAATGCTGGAGAAACTCAGCAGGTCTGGCAGCATTTGTGGAAAGAAAGCTTTTTGTGTATAGGATACAATTGGGCAATTTTCCACGTTGTCAGTTAGATGCTAGTGTTGTAACTGCACTGGAAAAGTTTGGCAAGGGATGTAGCAGGTTCTGAAGCACAAGTCTTCAGCACTAATGCCAGAATGTTGTCAAGGACTACAGCTTTTGCAACATCCAATGTTTCCAATCGTTTCTTCATATCACGTGGAGTGAATTGAAGACTGGTATCCATGATACTGGGAACCTTCAGAAGAGGTTGAGATGGATCATCCATTTGACACTTCTGGCTGAAAGTTTTTGCAAATTCTTCAGTCTTATCTTTTGCACTGATGTACTGGGCTCCCATTGAGGGTGGGAATATTTGTGGAGCCTCCTCCTGTTGTTAATTATTTTAATTGCCTACCACCATTCTTCGCTAGATATAGCAAAATTGCAGACCTTAGATCTGATCTGATTGTTGTGGATTGTTTATTTCTGTCTATCAGTTGCTGCTTATGCTGTTTGACATGCAAGTAGTCCTGTTTTGTAGCTTCAGCAAGTTGGCACCTCATTTTTAGGTATACCTGGTGCTACATTTGGCATGTTTTCCTGAACTCTCATTGACCCTGGGTTGATGGTAATAAAGTGGGGACTGTGCCAGGCCATGAGGTTGTGGATCATGTTGAGAATCTACTGCTGCTGATGGCGCACAGTGCTTCATGGATGCTCAGTCTTGATCTTTTCAAAGTCTATTTAGCACGGTGAAATTGCCAACAATATGGTGGAGGGTATTCTCAATGTGAAGACGGGACTTCCTTTTGATAAGGGCTGTATGGTGGACTCTCTCACTGATATTGTCATGGAGGGATGCATCTGCAGCAGGCCAATAGGTGAGGCTGATTTCAAGATTGATTTTTCACTTGTTGGTTCTCTCACAACCTGCTGCAGACCCACTTTAACAGCAGTGTCCTTTAGGACTCGACCAGCTTAACCGGTAGTGGTGCTACTGAGCCACTCGGTGACAGACATTAAATTCCCCCAACCAGATTATTCCGCCTTTGTGTTTCCTCTAGGAGCTGTTAAATATAATCCATTAGCTGAGGAGACGTGGTATGTGGTAACCAACAGGAAATTTCTTTGCCCATGTTTGACTTGATGCCAGAAACTTCATGATATCCAGAGCTGATGTTGAGGAAGCCCAGGGCACCTCTCTCTTCTGATTGTATCACCACCTGTGCTGAATCTGTCCTCCCAATGGGGCTGGACATACCAGGGCTGGAGATGATATTGCAAGGTATGATTCCATGAGTATGTCAGGCTGTTGCTTGATTAGTCTGTTTGGCACTTGTCCTCATCTGTTTGGAAAGAGGACTTTGCAAGATTGACAGGCATATGTTTGCTGTTGTTGTTTCTGGTGCGTTAGGTAATACAAGGTTTTCTGTCTGGATTCTAGTGATTGTTACAACTGAATGGCCTGCTAGTCCATTTCAGAGGACATTGAAGAGTCAACTGCATTGCTATGTGTCTGGACAGGGTATCATTCCTAACAGGCATTAATGGACCATATGGATTTTTACAACAAGCACCAATGGTTCGGTGATAATCGTTGGACTTTGAATTCCCGGATTTTTAAAAAAGATTGGATTCAAATTCCACCAGCTGCTATTGTTGGATTTGAACCCAGGTCTCCGAAACATTACCTGGGTTTCTAGATTTGCAGCAGTAACATCAACTCCCTCTGCTAAGAATGAATACATTTGATACTTTGCATTCATGTTATATTCAAAGTATGATCAGTATAAATTTTGTGTACTCTATTTAATGATGACAACTTTCACCTTCTATCAATGCAGAGGTCTGGGTTCAAGACTTGCTCCAGAGGTATGTCATAATAGCTCTCAACAGGTTGGTTAAAAAAATTGGCTCAGTTGGTAGAACAACCTATCTTTGTGAACCTCATCAATTTCCACCTGGTTGAAATCAAGATAAGTAAACTAGCCGAAGTCTGCTACAGGTGATTGTGCTATTTGCCAAGTTACCAGCTGGGCAGTGAAATTGAGAATGATCCCTGATGATTATACTCAGTCGATTCTCTTTGTTGGTTCATTTATGAATGATAATTGCCACAAGAGGGTCTGACATAACCAACTTCAGGGCTGATAAATACAACTGTGTGAATGACTACTCTCTTTAGTATTCTGCCATCTTCTGTCAGTCAACATGAAGTTAGAATGAACACAGCTGGTGCATTAGAAATTAGTGCAGAGTTAGATACAGGATGAGTAGCTAAAGGGTTGGAAAAGTGTATGTGATAGCATGGATGGGCATGGAGATATGTGGAGATAGGGAAGAATGAATCAGCATGGGGATGTAAAATAGCACGAGGGGGATGGGGGACATGAGTTGGCCCTAGAAGGATTTACTAACACCAGCAACACAATACATTGGATTACGAATTGCACAAGGGATGCAATATGGATCCAGAATGGATCTGTAAATTCAACTTCCAATCCCAAAGATCACCCCACCAAATGACCTCATTTTTTTCTCCAGTCTCCCTCTGCATCTGCTCATGTTATTACTGCAGGATATAATAAACCTCCCATACCCATCACAATACCTGCCTTTCCCTCATTAGTGTAATGGAGTGTAGGATACTGAAACTGATCCACATATTGGTTGAGATCCTTCTAAAGCTACACGTGAAGTGTTTCTTCCTTTCACCTATGAATGGCCATACTTCCATGTGAGCTATATGAGAAAGATACATGGAGTGTAACACACCATGCAGTTTTGGGAGAGGAACTGGATGTGCCCTGTTTGTTCGACAATTCTCTCCTCCCCATCTATCCTACTCAGGACACCCCCATATTCACTGAAGTTTGCTGCATAGTACACAGGCATTAAAACCACACTATGCTTCCTCCGTATTATAGATCGATTTGGAGCAGACAATAGGCGTTTTTCCATTCTATACACCATCAGGGTAGAGCCTGATGTCACCTCCCCTGACTGTACAGCATAAGAGTGAATGTTGTTATATTCAGTGATGTCTCTCATGTATGATGCCAATATTTTCTACCTGATATAGCTGTTTGGGAATGTATTTCCCTGAAATGATCTGAATTGCTAACACTACTCCTATCAACATTTCATGTTTAATAAACAATCAGGCTTGGCCAAATACATATGGGTTAAACCCGATTTGGCAACTGGTCAAATTTGTTGATCCTGGCATTGGGTTCTTGAACTGGAAAGGGAAACTTTCACTCATGTATCTGTTGCAAATTTTCCCAGATCTGCCTCAGTATCCAACTACTATATATGGAACTGACATGATTTTATACCGGTTGCTTCCCATGTTGCTTCTGGACTTTGAACAATGTGATAATAGTTTTTGCAAATTGTTCCAGGTAGGGACCAGCATCTGCTGGGAGTACTGCCATCTTTTCATCTGGATTTGTTGGCCTGATCTCAACATCCCTTTTAACTGGGAAGCAAGGGTGTGGATCTTTTGGTCCAGACTTATCAAATTTTTGCAGTTATTAATCCTACTCCTGTATTAAATCCATTCATCAGATGATTAACCAATATCCTTCTTTCTTGTCATATTTTTCCCTTCCCTTGATTTGGTTTTAATGCAGACAGTTGCTCTCCAGACCAGAACCATAGCCTGTGATCCCTGCACCAAGTTCCTTGCCCAATTACTTGTTCCAGCAATTCCAGAAAGAGCAACTTGGTCAATTTAAAACACGAATCAGGTAACTGAATCTCTGAGACTTTTAAGATAATGAATGCCAACTCATGATGTACATTGTTTTTTAAAACTCTGTTTTTCTTGAATAATACCAGTCAATTGGGAGTCAGGGTATCTGTCTAGAGCATTGGACAGAATCACTGACCACCGCCATTGATGCAACCACATTTAGACTGAGAATAGGCTGTGGTAGTTCCCAACAAGCTAGGGCTATCCAGACTCCAAGATCATCCACCATGCCATACCTTTGCACAACCCTCAGCTTCGGGTTTTTGGTATGACTGCCACTATTTTGTCCTGAAATGTCACACGGTGTCAATTAACCTCCAACCCAATTCTGCAGGGATCAAAGGATTGGTTCCTAATTCCAGAGGTCCAATGGACACCAAGCATTCTGGGAGTGCAAGCTCAACTAACCATGTAACCTCACACTGAACATAAATCATCCTTATTTCTGGATTAATGTGAATCTAATCATTCCAGCAAATCTGTTGATCTAAATATTATCCCTAGTGGTGAAGTGACCTTGCCTGCTCCTTCAACCAGGTTCGTCCCCATCACTATGGTGACCATGGTTATGGCCATAACCTGATGCCACTCCATGTTCCTACAACACAAGAAGCACTGGGTAAGGCCTCACAACATGAACCATGCCGTTACAGTTCATTACAAATTTGAGACAAACATACTCCAGTTTTACAGAACTGGGGAGTTGGCCTACATTTGCGGACACTCCTTTGGATGAGAATGTAATTGGGATTTCTCATCCCCTCCTGCTTTGGGTTTCTCGACAATTTGGCTTCCTTTCAGGATGTTCAGGCAGTCACCCTTCTTATGTCTGAGTTCAGCACAGGCACTATCTTCATTTGGTTAATGTGGAACCATTTGACACGCTAAGGCTATTGGATAGCATAGACCATGTGGCTAGTGTCCACAATACTATATAGGCCTCCATATGAGGCCTCAAACACTCGCACTATTGCATCATTCTGTACCGCCACGTGATTCCTAAAATCCCACTCCTATGTTCTTTTTGGCATCAACAACATTTTAATGTGCTGGTGTCTCTACCCAACGTTACAGACTGCTTGATCTGTACAGTTGACATGGCCATTCCCACAAATCACATCTCGTGTCTGCTGGTCCGACAATGTCAGTATAAGAAGGTGTATTGAAAACCTGCCTGTTAATAATTCATGCCCTTAGACTTATTCCTCATATATTTATGAGGACCAGGGGTAATATCTCATTCCATTTCAGTGGCTGACCCATGAGCTCCTTCCACAGGAACGTTTTAATGGTTCTGTTCATGCACTCCACTGTTCCTGAAGATTCTGGGAGATATGCCACTTACCCACTATCCCTAACAACATTAAAGTGGTTGACATCACCTATCCCAGAAAAAGACTTCCCTGATCAGATTCCACTATATCAGGCAAATCCCATCTCAAAAACACTTCCTTTATGAGGATTCTTGCCATCCATTGAGCCATGGCCAACCTACAGAGAAAAGCCTCCACCCATTTTGTGAAATTATCCTCTAGGACCAGGCAATACTTGTTTCCTCTTTCAGTCCTGGCAGATGAAAAAAAAGTCAAACTGTATGGATCACCTTGGCCCCTCTGCCCATCAGGTAACTCCCAATTCAAACGTACTGTTCCAGAGTTATTCTATAAACAGATCAAACATCTCTTCATACAGGCCTCCATATCCAACCTTATTCCCAGTTACCATATAACCTATCTAAAATGTCCCCTTGTCCCCTTACTTCCTGGATGTTCCACACCAGGGCCTCCATGGACCAAGTGCATTACCTTGTTGGTAATCCTTAAACACCACTCACTTATTATGCTTGAATAACAATCCTTCCTTCACTGTGATATCACTAGTCTGCCAGAGTCCTTTGAAATCCTTTCCTCCCTGTTTGCCTCAATGATAGCCTTTAAAATTAGGTCTTTATGCTGGTCTTTTGTCAAGTCCAGGAGAAGGAGCATGGATATTGTGCCTTCCTCATTTGCTATGGTTAGCACAATCCCTGACTCATAGGGATCCCAGCTTAGCCCTTTTCCTGGCCAATTCGTCAGCTCTTTTATTCCCCTCCTTCAGCTATCAAGTGGCCTTTTTCTTATACTGGTTTTTCTTTTCTTTCCAATCATTTTTTTCTTTCTGCATCCGATTTCCTTTATTTCATTTTTGTTGGAGCTCCTTTGTTGGGCTTTACCTACTTAAACCTGTTCCTTTAAGAAATGCAGGGCTACTGTAACAAGTTTTGCATCTAGGTACCACTCACGCTAATTAAGCAAATGGGTTTAACTGTTTAAATTTGAAGAAACAATATAGTGAAACAAACCAATCTTTGGATACTGTAAGGTTTCTTTAGCTATATTTTCTTTCAGGAGAGCTATGCAGCTGGACAATCGGGAGAACTTTACTGCCTTTGTTTAAAAGCGGAACTGCAGGATGATGGGTTTGTTTTAAGGAGAGATGTCTTCTTACTTGAAAGAACGTAGATTTTAATCAGAAAGGAAGGAGGTGTTTATTCGACAAGAAAGCAAGCAAGATTCTTGAGTGAGCTTTTACCTAATGGATGTAATACTATTGTTCTGGGTTCTTGACGGGGTCAGAGTCGTTTTTCCAGAGTTGAAATGTCTAATACTAGAGGGCATGCATTTAAGGTGGGTGAAAATTAGTGCTGCAGTTGCTGGAGATTAGAGTCAAGACTGTGGTGTTGGAAAAGCACAGCAGGTCAGGCAGCATCCGAGGAGCAGGAAAATTGACGTTTCGAGCAAAGGCCCTTCATCAAAGGCCCTTGATGGGGGAAAGTTAAAAAAAAATGAACTTTTTTTTACATAGAGAATGGTAGGTGTCTGGAATGTGCTGCCATGGATAGTCATGGAGGCAGATACAGCAGGGGCATTAAAGGGGCTTTTAGGTAAGCACATGAATATGCAAGAGATGGAGGGATATGGACCAAGGGCGGGCAGAAGGGATTAATTTATTTTGGCATCATGTTCGACACAACATCATGGACCATAGGGTCCGTTCCTATGCTGTACGGTTCTATTTTTTTCTATGTTCTATTTCTAAAGTCATGTGGAGGATCAAGCTGGTCATGAGGTTTCCCTCAGCTGAGGTGACCTCTCTCTGGGTCCATATAGCCATATATAGCTCAGCACACTCTGAACACAGTCAGACTAGATAGCATGGGGAATTCTTAGGGGATATGACCACATAGGTTACTGCCAGCAGCCAACTTGGCCTATTGGACACTCAGAGTTGAGGGCAACCTCAAGGCCATACACACCTCTTTCTGGATCATAATCACCACATCCTTTCCCCCTTTACCACCGAGCTTGAACCATCCACAAGGATGAATCACCCTGCAACCAAACCACCTCTAGTGCCCCATACCCTTGCTACAGTAACAAAAACAGAACCAAATTCTGAAGAAGGGTGACTGGACCGGAAATGTTAATTCGGCTTTCTCTCTCCACAGATGCTGCCACCTGCTGAGTTTTTCCAGCAAATTCTGTTTTTGGTTCATTGAGTGGTTTAAGCTTTAGATCTATCCCATTCATGAACAAGGGCCACTGGGCTCACAGTGCCATCCATAATCCTGCCGTCCACTAAAAGTCTCGTTGGTGGGTGGTTAAGGTTACTCTGTATAATATGTCAGTTTTCAGAAAAGACCAGAAAGTGGCCAGGAGGTGTCGCTAACAGATAGGATATTCCTTCCCCACATCGACATTGTGTGGGAGGCCTACATGCTCTCGTCAGGCCGGTCCACCGACTTCCTGCATCAGTCCGCACGAAAGCTCGAGTCCAGGGTCTGGGTCCAGGGTGAGATCCTCGTGGAATCTACGGCCCCTTTGATGGGTGAAGTCTGTAAGTAGGATTTCAGTCAGATGAAGATATCTTCTCACTCCTCTGTTCATTCCCAATCCCCCTTTCCGGGGCAACTGAGACAGAGGGACCACCGTGTCTGCATCATCCTCGATAAATTCCCTGTCAATCCCTGAAACGATTGGACCCCAGACACACTGATGGGTCATTTTATATCCCGCACTGCCTTCCATTTCCTTTTCTCCATCGGCTCTCCTCGGATCAAACAGTCAATCCTATAAACTGAGCTCCCTCCTCTCTACCCCAGCTGAGTCTTCCTGGAGTTGATCTTTGAGTTGTAACATTTGCAGTAACTCCCGCCCCCGAAAGGCCAAGTGCTGCTTTTGACTTGCTGAGAACAGCAGTGAGTCAACCATATATTGCACTGACTCCTTTGGAGGAACGGAACTCCTCCATCCCTATGCCATGCACAGATGGGAGACGGAGGGACTATTGTGCAACCCTTAGAGCAAATAGCTCCTTTATTTTGTTGGTCAGTAAACATAAATGCAAACTTATACTGGCCCTTCTCCGTCACTAGTATGGTCTGCCAGAAGTGACCAATTGGCTGCACTCAAAGCCCTGGACTGACGGCAGAAATTAGTTTTGATTTACTATTTGAATGAAGGATCTCTCCCTTGGCCTGACTTAAGACTTTGAGAACTGGCCATTTGGCTGAAGCATCTTCAGTGTAATCTTTCATATGTTGTGGGCACACGGCGCAAGTGTGAGGGCGATGGAGCATGGTGCCATACACCACAAGTCCACCCTCTAGACTGAACATTTTTAATAAAAATAACAAACTGCCTGTCTTTGTACCTGTCTCTCTTTAAAACAAACCCAACATCCTGCAGTTCCGATTTTAAACAAAGGCAGTAAAGTTATCTAAAATTCAAGGCAAGAAAGAAGTACTGAGAGTCTTTAAACACTGGTTGAGGGGATAAAGTGCAACAAAGCAAGACAGAAATATCACGAGCCAGCGAGGGGTCTGAGATAAACCCTGGTTGAATTCATATCATGGGCGTTTGTCCGTGTCAGCAAAGTGTCCTGGCAACAGCGTTACAATGTAAGGCGCAAGTGTGCTCCCAGGTGCTGTACTGAAACGCAGGACTGTATTGTAAGTAGGTCAGAGACTTTTCATGAGGCTGCAGCGAGGCTGGTACATGTCCGATACAAACCTCTGGGATGGAGAGTATGGGTTGTTGCTTCCCATGGAGCATAATCTGGGATGTTAGGGACTGCTGTCCAGGATGCAGGAGTGAACTGGGAGCAGAGAGCAGATAGGCACTCTGCCTTTCAGTTACTGAATTTAGCTTCTATCCAGCGGATGGGAGAATATGAAACTGTGCCTCATTGACATGATCTTAGGTACTAATAATAGCATGGAAATGCACGCAAATGGGTGCAAACAGTTCTCTCGTACTTACGCGTGAGGTTCTCAGACCTTAAAATCTTGGTCGCAGAATTGGACTTCTTTTCTCAACGTCAAGAAACTTATTTTTATGATCTGATCGTAATTTCCGAACTGAGTCACCAATGCCGACGTCATTCTGGGGCCGGGGAGATTCTACCTATTACTAAAATTCTGAGGAAAACTTTGGTTACTTATTTTCCTTCAAGATCCAAAGCTGTTTTCCTCCACCCAAGTGAGATTTCATACCACTGAACCCCTCAGTGTTAGCCCTTTCAGGTGCTTACACGATAAATGGGGCTGCTAGAGGTGGGCGCCACAGGGAGTGGAGTGCATTATTTCCCCCTCCAACTCTATTTTGATTTAATCCCTGCCCCCACCCCACCCTCCAAACTTCACTGTTTGATCACACAGCATTGCCCTTTGATGTGAAGGGCACTGCTTGTCACTGGCCATTCGGGTGTTTCCTTTCTTCCTGGTGGTGGAAATTTGTATAAAGATTCGTGCACCTTGTGTCTCTCACTGTGTCTCACACCTGCACACACAAAATATGGGTGCTGGGGAAAAAATAAGCACTAAAAAAAAATAAATGGGGCTGCTGGAACTTGTTGCCTATCCATCCTGATTAATATGAGAATTTCAGGACACTGAATGGTTACTCAAGTTCAAGTTCCATCGGAACTTGAGAAGCAGTCTGAGTCATTGCAGTGCAGCTGGGAGTCTGAGAAGCTGATGAAACATATACTCCAGGAAATGGTTACCCCTAGTCTATAGAAGGAGCAGGTTGTAAGAAAATGAATAAACACTGGACAGGATAGGAAGAAGGTTCTGCAGAAATCCTCTAGCCAGTGGTACTCAGTAGTTATTATTCAGTTTGAGTAGCAGGGAGACTCACTCTTCCTTGGATAAACGTAAAGAAGAATCAAAGTGCTGGCACCGTAGGAGATTTGAGTGCAAATGGGAAAAAGAAAACCAGAACTACAACAGTCATAGAGGACTCAATGGTTCGGAGCATAGACCAGCATTTATATAATCACAGCATAATTCCCAAATTATCTGTTGCCTCCCACATGTCAGGGTAAAAGGGTATCACTGAGTGTATACAGTATGTTATGCAAGAAGGAGTACAGCCAGACACTATTGTCTACATTTAAACCACGTCAAAGCAGAAACAGGATTCAGGCGTAGTTTCAAGCATAGTTTCAAGAAATAGGGGAAAAAGAATCCAAAGTAGGACCTCAAAGGTAGTAACCACAAGATTACTACAAGTGTGACATGCCTGGTGCAGGAGGAAGGGGGTTAGATGCTTGGAACACTGGGAACAGATCTAAGGTAAGAGACACCTAACATAGAACAGAGAATATTGCAGGCCCTTCGGCCCTTGATATTGTGCCAGCCTTTTATCCTACTCTAAGATCAGACTAACCTACATACACTTCATTGTACTAACTTCCATGTGTCTATTCAAGAGTTGCTTAAATGTCCCTAATGCATCTCATAGTGCATTCCATGCATCCACCACTCTCTGAGTAAAGAACCTACTTCCCCTAAATCTTCATCTAATTACCTTAAAATTATGCCCCCTCATGATAGACAATTCTGCCATGGGAAAAAAGTCTCTGGCTATCCACTCTATCTATGCCTCTCACCATTTTGTACACCTCTATCAAGTTACCTCTCAATGAGAAAAACCCTAGCTCCCTCAAACTTTCTTCATAAGACATGCCCTCCAGTCCAGGTAGTCCAACATTTCAACTCTCCCTCCCACTCAGCCAAGGACATGGAGGTCCTGGGCCTCCTTCACCGCCGCTCACTCACCACCCGAAGCCTGGAGGAAGAACGCCTCATCTTCCGCCTCGGAAAACTTCAACCCAAGGGCATCAATGTGGACTTCACCAGTTTCCTCATTTCCCCTCCCCCTCCTCACTCCAGCTTTAAAATTCCAGATGAGCACTGTCCCCATGACTTGTCCTGTCTATCTTCCTTTCCACCTATCCACTCCACCCTCCTCTCTGACCTATCACCTTCATCCCCACCCCCATTCACCTATTGTACTCTATGCTACTTTCTCCCCACCCTCCTCTCATTTATCTCTCCACCCTTCAGGCATGCTGCCTGTATTCCTGATGAAGGGCTTTTGCCCGAAACATCAATTTTCCTGCTCCTTGGATGCTGTCTGAACTGCTGTGCTTTTCCAGCACCACTCTAATCCAGAATCTGGTTTCCAGCACTGCAGTCATTGTTTTTACCCAGCATCCTGGTAAATCACCTCTGCACCCTCTCTAAAACGTCTACATCTTTCCTATAATGAGGTGTCTAGAACTGAATGCAGAATTCCAAGTGTGGTCTAACCAGGACTCTGCAGAGCTGCAGCAAAACCTTATGGCCCTTAAAACTCAATCCTCCTGTTAATGAAAGCCAACAGACCATACACCTTCTTAACAATCCTCTCACCTTGGGTGGCAACTTTGAGGTATCTATGGACATGGCAGTATGGAGGAAATTTGGGGACCAAGATTCTTGCCTTTAACCCTGTATTCTGCATTCAAATTCAACCTTCCAAAGTGAACGATGTCACACTTTTCCAGGTTGAACTCCATCTGCCACTTGACAGCCTAGTTCTGCATCCTGTCAATGTCCCATTGCTCCCAACAATAGCCCTCCACACTATTCACAACTCCACCAACCTCATGTCATCAGCAAACTTACTAACCTTACTTCCTCATCCAAGTCATTTATAAAAATCACAAACAGCAGAGGTCCCTGCGGAACACCACACAGTCACTGAGTTCCAGGCTAAACACTTTCCATCTACTGCCAACCTCTGTTTTCTTTGGGCCAGCCAATTCTGTATCCAGACAGCCAGATTTCCCTGTAGCCCATGCCTCCTTACTTTCTGAATGAGCCTACCATGGGGAATCTTATCAAATGCCTTGCTAAAATCCAAGTACACCACATTCGCTGCTCTACCTTCATCAATGTGTTTTGTCACATCCCCAAAGAATTCAGTAAGGTTTGTGAGGCACTTGTACAAATGGATGGGTAGTACCTGAATAAAGCTGGAAGCTGAGAGGTCAACCAACTTTGTTGGCAAGGATTTAAACTAGTGTGATAGAGATAGGTACCAGAAAACAGATCAGGGACAGAAAGATAAAAATAGCTGTAAAGTTAGAACTATCCCAAAAATTTCAGGGTCTAAATTGAGCAATAGTGCAAAATGCAACAAAAATGTATTACTTTGCATGCATTACAATATCCATAGTGTAACTGATTAAGTTAATGAGTTGCAAGCTACATGAGATTGCTTCAAGTGATGTACATTTAATGGCTGCCACAGATTGCATGCAAAGGGTATTTACTGTATTCTGTGCAGGTGTGAGATTACTTCTTCCTGCACTCAATGCAGGCATAGCTTCTCTAGTGTATGTGGGTGTCTGTGGTTCCGATGCTTTAACTAGTTTTTTAAATTCATGACATAAGATAGAAGTTACAGCTGCTCTATTCAAGTCACAAGTTGCCTTCTGGGCAGACTTTTGTTGAAAGTACCAGTGCACGGAGAGTGCAATTGCCTTTCTCCAAACAGAGATTATATGGTGTTCCTTTAATAGAAACATAGTACAAAAACAGTTTGGCTATTTCTGATTACCAAGTCTTCAGGAATGATACCTGAAATAACTCCACAGAGGCTGGTATCCCGTTACCAAGTTACTCTTTACTTAGATGTGGAGAGTCCTTGAAACTAATCCAACCCCAACAAAGCCAGCTCTCAGAGTGAGCAGGATGTCTGACACTCCTGTTTATCTTTTTTTCTTTTTTATTGAACAGAGTTGGATTCAGTACAGTAATGCTGAAATAAATCCACACAGGCCGGTATCCCATCACCATGTCACCCTTTATTTACAGTCCTTGACACTGACACTCCTGTTTATACCTGTCAGCCCGGACCCCCTGATTGGACCAGATTAACAGCCCCAATCAAGGAACTAATATTCTATGAGGTCCAACTGGTTGACCTCGTTACAATCACTACAATAATGAATGATAAAAAGGACAAGGATGATGTTACAGTGCTAAATTAAAGAAAGGACTTACTCAAAGTTCCAGGACTAAAACTATTTGGCTTGTGCTGAGGAGTAGAGAGAGTGTCATTACATTGCTGTGAGTTTTTTTTCTCAACCTCCATGTAGTGAGATGGTGAGAGATGAGCAAATCACTTCAAAGTTTTTTTTAACAAAATTACTGATGTAATATAAAGAGACATGAATTATTTTAACATAGTCTTGGAAAAGAAAATGTAGGAAAGAAGAGCTTCTCATAACTGCACAAGAACATTTTCTTAATTAATATATTTCCAGTTCATCAAAGAAAAAAGCATTTTTGGAGTAAGTTAAGCGGACTCTAATATAGTGTTGATTATTTAGGTAACATTGACCACAATATAATCTGGTTTAAAGCAGGCATGAAAAGAAGTATCTAAAGTGAAATTGCTCAAATGGAGAAAAAATGTCAGTGATTTGAGACGGAGCCTAGCTCAAATAGAGATTGAATAGATGATTTCCAGGACAAAGCACTCAAGAATGAGTTAGTTCAGGTCTAAACTAGACTTTTTTTAAGGAAAAAGGTAAAGTATCTAAAGCTTACATGGTCAGAATAGTAATTAAAATAAAAATTAAGTTTAAAAAAAAGTCTCTTTCAATATGGTTAGATATCAAACCTCCCAGGCAAGGTGCCCCCCTACTAGCTTGCTGTTTCTGGACAAAATGAGGACAGTTCGGGAATGTTGTCAAAACCCAATAGTTATCAACACTGTTAAAGCATGGAGGGCAAATTGGCAGAGGGAAGGCAATTTTGGCAAAACATCTTTTACACCTACAGTAGGAATGCCAGGTTTTCAACCGGGGATGATAGAGTCAGAATTCAAATGTTGGGCAGCTAGGGGTGTGTCTTGCATAGGCGATTTATTTGAGGGAGACACAATGATGTCCTCCAATCAATTAGCACGGAAATACGAGCTATCTAACAGAGACCTCTTTTGTTTTTTTCAAGTTAGGGATTTTATTCAAAAAAAAGACTACACTTTTGATTGATCCCTACAAATTCGACATAGAGAGGAAGGTGTTGCATGCTAAGAGTACTCTTTCTGCTAGCACTTTATATCTTCAACTGGGGGTGCCTCTTCATAGAGTTCGATCGACTCTGTAGGGTGTGGGAGAGAGAGCTAGGTGTTGAAATCTTCTCAGAGCGATGGGAAGATATTTGAGAAAATGCAAGAAAGATATCAATTTGCAATAGGACCCATGCTTTAGAATTGAAGATTCTCCATAGGGTCCACTTGGCTCCAGACCTTTTGTCAAAATTCAAACCAGGGGTATCTTCAACATGACCTAAGTGCAAGGTCTGTACAGGCACTCTCACCCATTGTCTCTGGTCTTGTGGTAGGCTTCAAACATACTGGAGTGATGGATGCAATGGAGAGGATTTTGGGTGTAAGGGTGGACAAGGACCCAATCTCTCTTCTTCTGGGCCTGCCCAGTGTGTTCCCTGCAGACGTACATGAGAAAAGACTTTTCAATATCCTCACGTTTTGTGCAAGAAAGAATATCTTGCTAGGCTGGGTATCCGAAAACCCCCCTGGCCTGTCGGGGAAGATTGGTATGGTGCATATTCCCTAGGATTTTCTAACAAGTATGGTACACCACAAAACTGAGAATTTTTATAAGACATAGCAGCCATTTTTGGAATACCTGGACACAGATTTATCTGCTACACTACTAAGGGCTTTTATATAGCCTTAGTGATTGTGTTTTACGAGTCCAATAGGAGGAGGAACTGGGAACGTATGAGAGTCTTGTTTGGCTGAGTTGAGTTATTGCTATCTATTAGTTGTTGTTGGTTATTATTAATTTAGTTAAATAGTTAGTTGGGTTTTTTAATTATATATTTTTCTATATATAATTATACATTTGTACATGAGGCAGGTTGGTTTTCTTGTGTTCTTTTTTGTATTGTTTTGAATTGTATTGTTTTGTATTTGTTACAATATTTTAAAAATCTATTATTTTAATAAAAATATATTTTTTTAAAAAATGCCCTTGATCAAATATCAGAAGTAAAATCCAGTTAACAATCAGGAAGAATATGTAAAGGAAAAAATTTAAAATGATAATATAGGGAGCAAATACAGGTTCTAAGCAGAGAATTAGAGAAATCTTGTCTATATAAATAAAGGCTTAAAGAGAAGTTGAGAACCTGCTTAAAAAAGCATATGGGCTACTTGGATTTATATATATATAAATATATTATAAAAACAAACAGACGATGTCAAAACTACTTATATCACTGATTAGGCCTCAGCTGGAGCACCTTGGACCAATTGGGGCACTACACTTCAGGAAAGATGCAAAGACACCAGATATGAGGGACTTCAATTTTGAGAAAATTGGAAAGTTGGAACAATTCTTTTTGAAACACTGAAACTTAAGAAATAACCTCTTCAGTAATTTCAAGATGATTAGAAGTTTTGGTAGCAGGAATAGCAAAACAAACAAGATTCCTCTGGTAAGCGGATCAATAACTTAAAATGTTGCCACGGAGCTGCTTTCTCATTAGGGACAGACAACTGGTTTAACCTGCAGGTCACCATGCCTCAAGTAAAAGGAGTGATTGAGAAGGAGTGTCCTCCATGGTAACCTCAAATGGTACAGGAATTGAACCCACATTATTGGCATTACTCTGATTACAAATTAGCCATCCAGCAAACTGAGCTAAGCATCAATAATAGAGGTTGATTAAAGTCAAAATCATTAGAAAAATGTCGGAGCAGATGAAAATTATTGGCATTTGAAATACACTATCTGAAAATGTGGTGCAAGTTGATTCCATAAATAATTTTAAAAGAGAGTTATACAGGTGCTCGAGAATGAGGAACATACAGAATAATGGGGGGGAAAGGTCTTGCCCTGTGTTGGTCATATTTATTATTCTATGATTTTGATGATTCCATATTTAACCTAGATTGGCAGTATCAATTGGAAAAACAATAGGATGGCTGGTAGTAGAAATAGGGGATGATATTACACTGGTGTGGCATATCTTCTGTTGTTCTATATTTGGTGTTGAGGCATTCTAACAGTTATGCAGATGGAGTTTATCTAACCTAGAAATGCTTGATACTCACACTAGATGCCCAAAACACAGAATTTTCCATTTCTTATGCTAACTTTCTTATAAAAATACACAAAAAGAACAGTGGGGGAGAAGGTTAGATAAATGCAAAAATAAATGAATGACACCATACTAGTTTCAAGATCCATGACTGTGCCTTCAACAGCACGCAGACACGAAGAAAAAAACAGGACTAAAGGCAGACAAGTTCTTTGAACCTGAGGGTTTGCACTCTCAAAATAAGTGGTTACAGAGATAGAAACCTTACAGTGACTGTCGTTGGGAAAATGCTAGATTCCATAACTGATGAACTATTTGCAGGACATTAGAAACTTATAACACAATCATATATAATCATAATGGTTTTATGAAAAGGAAATAATGTTTGCCAAATTTATTAGCGGTTTCTGAGAATGAAACAAGCAGATGGACAAAGAAGAACCAACAGATGTGTGTACTGGATTTCTAAAATGCATTTAATAATGTGCCATACAAAGTTTAGTGTCAGAGATAATATGGATAGCTTATTTGCTAATTAAAAATACGAGTAATGGGATAAATGGATAATTTTCAGGTTTACAAATTATAATTAGTGCAGTGTTGTAGGGATCAGTGTTTGTACCTCATCTGATAATTTCTATATTCATGATTAGATGAAGAGAGAGTACAGTGTAGCCAAAATTTCTGATGATGAAAAGTTGTGAGGACACAGAATCTGCAAAGAAATATAAATAAGTTAAATGAGCAAGCAGAAATTTGGCAGATCGTGTATAATTTCGATATGTCCAGTTTGGCTGGAAGAACAGAAAAATATGTTGTTTAAATGGAGAGAGACTGTAGAATCTTGTGGTAAAGAGGGATCTGGGAGTCCTTATACATTAATCAAGATGGCATTCATTTCTAACAACTAATTAACAGATTAAATACAATGTTAGCCATTATTGTAAGGGGCATGGAGAATAAAAGTCAGAAAGTATTGGTCACTACGACTGATACTGCCACGGACAAGCATATGTGCAACAGGCAGATCGGTGAGGGTGAGGTCATGTATGATTTCCTCTCCTGTTGGTTCCCCCACCATCTGCTACAGGCCGAGTCTAGAAGCTCTGTCCTTTAGGACTAGGCCATCTTGGTCAGTAGTGGTGCTACCAAGCCATAGCTACTCCACTAAGAGTACATTCTGTGTCTTTTCCACCTTCAGTGCTTACATCGTGATGTTCAAAATGAAGGAGTACTGATTCATCAGCTGACACGGGCTTGGGGAGGGTGGGGGTGGGAAGGAGTTGCAGTATATGGTAATCAACAACAGGTTTACTTTTCTACGTTTGACCTGGTACCATTAGACTTAGTAGAATCCAGAGTCAACATTGAGAACTCCAAGGGCAACTCCCTCCTGACTATATATGGGGCGGCACGGTGGCACAGTGGTTAGCACTGCTGCCTCACAACGCCAGAGACCCTGGTTCAATTCCCGCCTCAGGCGACTGACTGTGTGGAGTTTGCACATTCTCCCCGTGTCTGCGTGGGTTTCCCCCGGGTGCTCCGGTTTCCTCCCACAGTCCAAAGATGTGCAGGTCAGGTGAATTGGCCATGCTAAATTGCCCGTAGTGTTAGGTAAGGGGTAAATGTAGGGGTATGGGTGGGTTGCGCTTCGGCGGGGCGGGGCGGTGTGTACTTATTGGGCCGAAGGGCCTGTTTCCACACTGTAAATAATCTAATCTAATATACCACTGTGCCATCACCTCTGCTAGGACTGGATCTTTTCTGCCAATGGGACAAAACATACTCAGAAATGGTGTTGGTGATATCCGGGGTATTATCTGTAGAATATGATTCTGTGAGTATCATGTTACTGCTTGACCAGTCTGCAGTACTGACAGTCAGCAGCAGCTTCTTTTCATTGCATGTAATTTCCCCTAAAGAACTGGCAATTGGCTAGATGTTTGCCTAAAAAGCTATTAGGTCAGCCAATACTGTAGGTTCAGCTTACCTGCAAACTACAGTTATCAAGAGGATTGTGCTACCTTCCTTAATGGACCAAGTACAGGTAAGTTGTCATCCCTGCACCTGTTAAATTTAAGCCCACAGTCTCTTTCACAATGTGTCATTACATAATTACAACATTTAAAATGCATCTGGATGAGCGTATGAATAGGATGGGTTTACACTGCTGGCAAATGGGACTAGATTAATTTAGGATATCTGGTTGGCATGGACGAGTCAGATCAAAGGGTCTGTTTCTGCGCTGTACATCTCTATGACTGTATGTGCACGTTTCTCACTTGTTACAAAGCATGTTCTCAGTCTCACGGGAATGAAGTGGCAGAACATGAAACTAAACTTGATGACTTCAAGCTTTGCAATACAAATGGCAATGAAGTCATCATTAAAAACGTCCAGCTGTTGGTCTGGCCATGTCACTCGTTGCTTGATTATAAATTTCCCAAATTTATCTCTAATGCCAAGATGTAGTACATATATTGGAATAAAGGTAGGCAGAGAAAACTCAATTAAGATACACAGAAGTTCATCCTCAAATGTTGCAATATTAGTTCCAACACCTGGCACAACATAGTTAATATCGCTAGGGGTTGATTTGAATTAATTTAAATGCAGGTTGCTTGATGTGTTAGTTAAATACTTGGTGTACAAGATAACATGGCTGTATTTCAATGAGATATTGATCATTATGTGCATTCAAAATTAGCTCTTGTGCTTCTCAGCACATCACATCTGAGACTCATCTGTCGATTTGACTGGCAATTTGATCATCACAACTTGATTTACTCTTACCACTGGAAATAGGTGAAATGGCATCTAGTGGGTCTGCTTCACAAATCTATTTTCGTGTCTGTCATTTTACAATTGTAGGGACATTAGAATTATTGTCACATGTACTCAAGTACATGGATTCAGGAGTACTGTGAAAAACTTATAATTCATTTGGTGCAAAATCTTAGGTAAAGAATAGAAAAATAAAGAAACTAAGTTAAATGTTCAACATTACAGTTCTTGTCGAAAGTAATAAATAAGAAATAAAGTTAGAAGTTCCAAATTACTATCCTTCTTTAGCCATAGGTCTGTAGTCACCTCCATGCCGGCTTTCCCCGTGAGGAATAGATTTCTCTCCTGCACTGGGCTCAATCTCTTGATCCCCGTACCTCTGTGCTGCTGCATCACCACTGCCTGCATCTAGGCTTTCAAACTACATTGACACAGGCTGCCAGAGTCACCCCTGGTCCCGTTCCAGGTTCCCAGCCACTTCCACGATGTTCCGATTGCCAGAGTTCTGTTTGGGCACACCAATCACCTCGTGGCCAAACGGCCAAGTCCCCGCTCTGAGCCCCCAGCCATTGCCATCACCGCTGCTGCCTCCCAATACTACTAAACACAAATGAATTGGGTAAAATGGCTGCGTTATTATCCCAGCCAGTGTTATTATGGGTCAAGTCAGATCCCAGACTAAAATCTGGCTTGGTAGATGATATTGTATTTTATTTTTGGTTTAACAAGGTTGTCTTTCACAGAAACCCAAGCATAGAATGCTGTAGATTTGGTTTTGACATTAACACAGAATTTTATTACACATAAGAAATGAAAATCAAAATGGAATAAACCAAACTATTTACACAAAGCACAAATGTAAAGATTTCAAAACAAACAATAAATAAAATCCCATTAATCCAAAAAGCACTCCTTCACAGTATTCACACCATGGAAAATTCCCTTTTATATCACAGTGAGAATTTGACTGAACTGTGGCTTCCATTCCCATCTCAATAATTTGTTCAACTTTTCCTTCAATCTTCATACAAATAAGCTTAGTCTTTCTCAGCTTAAAAAACAAACCCTTCAGGTTTTTAACCAAACTGTTCTGGTCTAGAACTTCAAACTCCGTACACTGAGTCATCTTTAAAACTACCTCCTTTGTTTAGACGAAAGTGTCTTACACATCAAACTTCAGCCAAGACTTCTGTAAAACTGAAACCAAAAGGTTTCTCCAAGATATGGATGTTCCCCAGCACAAAACAAAAATTAAGGAGCCTTCTACCTGAAACTTGATGTACAACAGTTTACTCTGTTTGCTCATAAAATTCTTCCAATGAAGACAAACCTTATTACTTTCCAGGAACTCTCTCTCTCACACATTGTGTTTTAAACTAAATCACTGTGGCTTCAGAAGTACCTGTGAGTTAACCATTAAACCTTTTCATAGATGCAGACCAAATTCACATGCCACTAGGTCAAAATTCCAACAGTAAAACAAGTAATATTAAAATGTACATACATCATGCATTTTACATCAGAGCTTCAGGAATAATGGGATTGGTAAGACAAATAACCAATGCATACATGCTTATCTCAATGACCAAAATCAGCATCTTTCATCAAAATCAATTCAAAAATTGAGTTCTATAAATGTTGTATTTAATGAACTGATTATCAATGACTGCTTATGATTCCCACAGTGTTCATATCTGAACCTGGTAACAAGAGCATAGTATTGCATATCAAGGAATCAAATCTAACAGTAGGTATTCTTAAAACGGAATCCAGGTCACATATCCTTTGTTTCTTCTATTGTTGGTGTTGACATGGCCAAACAATTCCAAAGAATCTTTTATGTCAGAAAAACATTAACAGTATTACTGAAAAATATATTCACTGTGAAATTAAAAACAAATGAGATTTAACCTGCAGAATTCCTGTTAAAACAAATTGTTGTGAGTAGGTAGTCAGCATTCACATTTTTTTCTGAAAATGTGTTACTGGAAAAGCACAGCAGGTCAGGCAGCATCCAAGGAGCAGGAGAATCGACGTTTCAGGCATGAGCCCTTCTTCAGGAATGCAGGAGAATCGACGTTTCGGGCATGAGCCCTTCTTCAGGTTTCCTGAAGAAGGGCTTATGCCCGAAACGTCGATTCTCCTGCTCCTTGGATGCTGCCTGACCTGCTGCGCTTTTCCAGCAACACATTTTCAGCTCTAATCTCCAGCATCTGCAGTCCTCACTTTCTCCTATTCACATTTATTTTACCAATTAAGCACTTGATATAAATATTTCATTGAAAACTCATTATAAGAAACCTGCAGGATCTCTTTGACCTCATAGAAAGCACTTGTGAAATGTCTGTTCAACACTCAAGCTGCTACCTACTGTTTTGTATTGTATAATCACGTGGCATTAGACAATCTGGTCACCAAATTCACTCTACATACTTTGAACTGTTTTTCAGTAAATGGAGATCTTTCATCAAAATAAAAATTTACCAAAAATGAAGTCTTAAAATTGGAATTTATCTAATATCAGGCATAGAATTGATACTTTCCCCAGACTCATATTTTTGTAACTGCATTTATACCCAGCTTTTATGAACTAGGCCAGACCTCCTCAACACATTTCAAGATAGTAGCCCAAACCATATCTTTGCTAGTTGCTTTAAGCAAGTGTATGGTGGATATTCCAGGAGTGATGCAGCCGGCATTACTGAATTTATTTGCAAAATTACCAAATCAAACACAAACAAAAGATAAAAGAATATAGAATAACTTACACTATCCCAACGTAATGATGCTGTTCCAAATTCTTGCAACAATCCAGAGGAAGTGGTGAGGGCTAGTACAATTGCAACATTTAAAAGGCATTTACCTATCACATTTCCGACGCCCCTCCCCCAAGTCCCTCCTCCCTACCTTTTATCTTAGCCTGCTGGACAAACTTTCCCCATTCCTGAAGAAGGGCTTATGCCCGAAACGTCGATTCTCCTGTTCCCTGGATGCTGCCTGACCTGCTGCGCTTTTCCAGCAACACATTTTCAGCTGGATACATGAATAGGAAGGTTTGGAGGGATTTGGGCTGGGTGCTGGCAGGTGGGTCTACATTGGGTTGGGATATCTGCTCTGCATGGACGGTTTGGACCAAAGGGTCTGTTTCAGTACTGTACATCTCTATGACTCTATGACTATAACATCCCTTGGCAAAGAAAGGTAAAATCAAACACAGGGTCTTACAGGAGAAAGAGAGGGAGATGGCAGAGAGATTCAGCATGGAACACCTTCTTCAATGTCGCTACTTCTTGGACCAGCAGTTTCAAAACCGACTGACTAGCACCTCTGAACCCAAACCAAACCAGAGAAAAACGGAGATTGAAAAACTGGCCACTCTGCCTTCATTGTACAAGTGTTTTTTTTAAAACTTGAAAGTCTTTTGCTTGAGCCAGTATTTGTTAGCTATTGGCCCTAAAACCCATCCAAGCCAGACTTCTCGGCAACTCTGCATTTAATACCCTTCTGAAAAAGAAACTAAAGACAACATAACCTTGTTAAAGGTGCAGCATCATCACACCAGCTGTCTAACAAAAGTGTGCTACATTTCTCCACTAGTCTAGAGAGATCATGCTAGAGTTTTGCATTAAAACTTGCTTTTCCAAGAATGTTATTTTGTTTCGAGATTAAAATGACTGCCAAAGGCTTGAAAAACTTCATCCAAAGCATCTGTTGCTTGATTTAGCCATTGGTAAGCTATGCATCATCTATACTTCCAAATGTGTACAAAACTATTTATTTACTCAGCTTTAGATTAGATTAGATTAGATTAGATTACTTACAGTGTGAAACAGGCCCTTCGGCCCAACAAGTCCACACCGACCCGCCAAAGCGCAACCCACCCATACCCCTACATTTACCCCTTACCTAACACTACGGTAGCACAGCCAATTCACCTGACCTGCACATCTTTTGGAGTGTGGGAGGAAACCGGAGCACCCGGAGGAAACCCACGCAGACACGGGGAGAACGTGCAAACTCCACACAGTCAGTCGCCTGAGGCAGGAATTGAACCCGGGTCTCTGGCGCTGTGAGGCAGCAGTGCTAACCACTGTGCCACCGTGCCGCCCGCAGCTTCTGATTTACTATCTTGTTTGGAAACAATTATATATCTTAAAAATGTTTTATCTGAGATGCCAAATTCTGTTTGCCCCATCTTATAAATTAAATCTTCCTTTGAGCAGTGGTAGTAAAGAAGGCAATTCATGACTCTCAGCAAAAATACATCCCAGTAAGGAGGAGAAATTCTAAGAGAGGTTTAAACCAACCATAGCTAACTAAGGAAGTTAAGGACAGTATTAAGTTGAAAGAAAAAGCATACAATGAGGCCAAAGTGAGTGATAGCCCTGAAGACTGGGATAAATTCAAAATCCAGCAAAAATAGGACTAAAATGCTAACAGACAGAAAATAATCTTTGAGGGCAAACTAGGGAGGAATATTTAAACTGATAACAAGAGCTTTTTTCAATATAAAAAAGGTAGAGAGAGGTCAAAATGAAAAAAAGCCCTTTAGAAAATGAATGTGGGGACATGATTATGAAGAATAAGGAAATAGTAGAGAAGTTAAGCAGATATTTTTCCTCAGTCTTTATGACAGAAAATACCTCAAACATACCATTAATATTAAAGAACGGGGGGGAAGAAATAGGTATCATTACCATCACTAGAGAAGTAGTATGAGACAAAGCAATACAGCTAAAAGCAGGTAAGTGCCCTAAACCTTGCATCCTATGACCTTAAAAGAGATAGCCACAGAGATAGTGGATGCATTAATTGTAATTTTCCAAAACTCCTTGGATTCTGGAGGAGTACCAGGGTATTGGAAAACGGCCAATGTGACACCTCTATTCAACTGGGAGGAGAGTACAAAGCAGGTAACTGTATGCCAATTAGCCTAACATCTCATGTTGGAAAATTATTGGTATCAGTAATTAAGAAAGTAGTAGCAGACCATTTGGAAAATCATAATCTAATTAAGCAGAGTCAACAATGGCTCATGAAAGTGTCTGACTAATTTATTAGAGTTTTTTGAGGAAGTCTCAACCAGAATGAACAGAAGGGAGCCAGTAGATGTGTTGCACTTGGACTTCCAGGAGGAGTTCTATAGGGTTAAATCATAAGAGCTCATAGTGTTGAATGTAGAATATGGCATGGATAGAGAATTGGCTCATGGGCCGCAAACAGAAAATAGGGATAAGGATTTGTTTTTCGGGTTGGCAAACCGTAACCATTGCGGTTCCACAGTGATCATTGTCGGGATTGCAATTGTTCACAATAGATATTAATGACTTGGAGGAAGGAAGTGAATGTATTGTAGCCAAATTTGCACATGACACGAAAATAGGTGGAAAGAGGGGTACAAGCAGTTTAGTGAGAGATATCAGTAGATTAATTAAATGGGAATAGAGTATAATGTGGGAAAATGTGAAGTTGTTCATCTTTGGAAGGGGGAACAAAAGAACAGAATATTATCTAAATTTAAAAGAATTGCAGATAGATGCAACACAAAGGAACTTGGGGGTATTTGTGCATGAAACATAGAAAGCCAACCCACAGCTGAAGCAGGTAATCAGGAAGGCTAAGGGAATGTTGGCCCTTATTTCAAGGGAGTTGAAGAATAAGAATAGGGAAGTCTTAACTGCAACTGTACATGGTGCCGGTGAGACCAGTTCTGAATTTCTGTGAGCAGTTTTGGTCTCTTATTGAATAAAAGTTATTATTTCATTGAAGGCAGTCCAGAGAAGGTTCACTACGATGGTCTCTGGTATGCAGCCCTTATTTTATGAGCAAAGGTTGAACAAGGTGGGACTTTATTCATTGAAATATAAAAGAATGGGAGATGATCTTATTGAAATATATCGGATTCATAAGGCATTTGACAGGGTAACAGCTGAGAGCATGTTTCCTCTGATGGAAGGTTTTAGGACCAGGCTCAGAAAAAAGGGGTGCTGATTTAAGCCTGAGATGAGAAGGAGCATATATTTTGACTTGAATCTTCTTCAATGGTTGAAGGCATCAACTTAAAGATAGTAATCAATTGGTTACTGAACATCCAGTCATGCAACAACTGGTCAAAGAACAGGCAGATGATTTTAGGGCTCTCTAGACTCGGGTCAGAATCCAAACAAATGTCAGAATTTATCAAGATTAATAATGTTGGCAGAAATTCATTTTACAGCGTCAGCAAGTTGGAAACCTGCAACTGTACTGAATTGGTCGAAATGTTTTCCACTATTATTAACAATGAAGAGAGTTCAGATTGCAAAAACTAGTAAGGTATGTGCAAACACACAAGCAATCAGACAGCCAATAATACCCAGCTTGGGTATTCTATACTGCACTAGGCCAAGTAGGCCCTGTAGATTCCAACCAAGAAAGAGGATGGTAGCAGCAAATCTGCCAAACAGCTCACACAACGTAATTATGAGGATACATCTTACAACAATAAAGACATTAAAAAGTTACAGCCCAACTGATTTTAGCTCAAGAGGGATGCATGAATGTTACAGGCTGGTACATATAAAAGCATAAACTTCTTATCTCTGTGCTTGGTAAACAGCAGCTTTGAGGTTCAAGTTGTCCATCTGTTGCCTTTTGTTGATCATTGGCTTCTCAGACAGGATGTGACATTGGATTGCTCTGTTTCACGTGGAATTATAACCATACTCACATGACAGTTTCAATAATATTTTTTGCAAAACATTTTCAGATGCAATATAATATTAATATAGTTCCGCCCAAGGGTCTGGCCTGTTATAAACTAATTGAGCCTAGTACTGAAATTTATAAACCTTTTCCTTAATTTTTTCATTCACAGCATATGGATATTAAGGTCAGCATGGGAGCAAGCTGGAGAATTAAAATGATAAAGCTCGGGGTCACACATTCAGACTGAATGAAGGTGTTCCACAAAGCATTCACTCAGTCTGTCGCCGGTCTCCCTAATGCAGAAGACACCAAATCATGAGCAGCAAATTAAATTGAAATAAGTACAGTCATTCCTCCGTATCCGGGAGGGTTCTGTTCCTGAGAACCCGTGAATGATGAAATTCACGAGTAAGAAGCTCATTTAAAAATAAGTTAAAAATTGCAGATGTTGATTTTTGTTGTTAATTATTTTTTGGCACAGGTAGGCAAATTTGCAATTTGCAGATACAAAATTTACAAGCAAAAATCTGCTTCAAATGCAAGGAGCAACTTGGGGCCTTGGACAATGAGAAGGGAGGAGATGAAAGGCCAGGTATTGCAAGTTCTACACTTCCAAAAGAAAGTACTGTAGAGAAGATTTAGATTTTATTGTCACACGTACTCAATTACTGGGGTACAAGAGTACAGTGAAAAGTGTACAATGTCATCACACATAGTGCCAACTTAGGGACCAAGTATTTAGGTACAAAAAATTAGTTGCTGAAATAGAAAAGTAAATAAATAAATTAAAATGTTCAGCACTACAGTCTTCTTAGTATCAAGGTAAAAAAATAAAGAAATGAAGTTTAAAAATGTTAAACATTACAGTCCTTTCCTAAGCCATGGGCCTGCAGATGTTCCCAGCTGGCTTTCCCCAAAAGGGTTTGCTCTCCTCTGTGCTGGGCTAAGACATGCCTGTGGAGAAAGTGAGGACTGCAGATGCTGGAAGTCAGAGTCAAGAGTGTGGTGCTGGAAATGCACAGCAGATCAGGCAGCATCTGAGGAGCAGAAGAACCGATGTTTTGGGCATACGCCCTTCATCCTGATGAACAGCTTATGCCTGAAATGTCAATTCTTCTGCTCCTCGAATGTTGCCTGACCTGCTGTGCTTTTCCAGCATCACACTCTCGACTAAGACACGCCTGTGCTTGCCTTCACTGCCGCTGACCTTGATCAAGCATGCCAGGCTTCACCGCTGCTTGTAAGGCTTCTGCCACGATCGTTGCTGCCATCTCTTGCCACAGCCTCAATGTTGACCGGCACTGCTGCCATCCTTCGCCACCAGCCCCAGCCGCTGCTACATTCTATTGCTGCGTTAACCACCTTGCTGCAGAGTCCAGCTCTGGTACCACTTCGAATATCGATAAAACTGCAATGTCACTGACTGATCAATCACCTCGTGACCTATCGTCAATGTCCCCCAGCCACTGCTGTTGCCTCCATGACTGAGCTCTAAAGATTAACGATCGAAAAAAAGAAAAAAAAAGTGCAAGAACAAAGAAAAGCGGTTTGAGTGGATGACCTACAGTGAGGAGCCCTACTCAATCGCCAACTTGACAAGGTAGGGGGTATTGGGATGATTGAAAAGTTGATTGATGTACATGATGGAATAATCCTTACAGAATGCTGTAACTGGAGGGCAGGAGAAAATCTGGTAGTTGCACCATGCTGGAGTTGACTGAAAAGGCAAAGGCTGACCCATTGAACATGGAGGCTGATGGGTAAAAAGTGAGGACAAGGTAAATCCTATCATGGTTCTGGGAGGGAATGGAAGGGATAAGTGTAAGTGTGAGATGAAGGTTCATAGTGCATTGTTATTAAATGGAACATGTCTTCTAAACTCGAATTCAATGGATTTTTGTTTTTTGAGTTCTTTAAGTGTCATGAACACTTTTTAGCATTGAGTCGAAAGAATATTTCCAAGATATGATGCAACTAAGCTAAATGTTTAGAAAAGCTATCTGATGAGATAATTGTAGAAGACCATAAGATCAACTGTTTACTAAGTTGAGCTTTTACAACCGAGAGAGACAGACAGATGAAAAGACCAGAGATCAGAAACAGATTCGGTTCAGAAGATCCATACTAGCAGATGTGCTGTTTAGAAACTGCCAAGCAGTCCACGTAAATGGCGGAAGCCAAACGTGTGAAAAGTTATTCAATATTCCTGTGTCCACGTCTCGAGAAGAGACAAGAGTGTCACACCCTAGTGAACACACAAAAATTCACTGAAAGGAAAGGCTTGTGACCTTGTTTGTTGAGAAAAAAATTAGAGTGCAGTTAGGTGTTTTACTTAACTGAGGTTGCGTGTCCATAAAGGATACTGTTGGAGAAAAGGGCTGAATCCTTATTTTGCTGCAAGGTTTGTGAAGGTTTGTAGCTCAGGTTGAAATGATATCACCACAAACCCCAGGAACCCCATCCCATCCAGGACAAACATATAAATAGAAAGCAGGAGACAACAGCTTCGCTTCACTTGGAGGTCGCCACTGATGATGTTACCTAGCCAGGTAATGAAACGCCTGGATATCAAACCTACAGCTCAGCTTCACCCTTATTTTGATGTTTATGATAAAATATTTCAAAATTGTTTTCTAAAAAATCATTTTTTCTTTTATTTTGTGATCTTTTATTAAAAGCTGATTAGTATTTTTGTCTAAATATGTTCAGTAACTGACTATCACAGTAACCAAATTGCAAAAATAAAACTTTTGTTGTTTGAAGTCAGTAGTATTAGTATTATTTAATTAAGTATTTCCAGTATTACCATCAATGTGGCTCATAATAAGTGCATGAAACAGAAGGATTTACCTTTCTACACATGGTCTGCTATAAACTGCAGCGAAGTAGTTAAATTTGGAAACTGGATATTCTCTGAGAGAAAACAGAAGGAAAAGAGACATTCAAAATCATTAAGAGTTTGGACAAAACAGTTAACAATAATGTGTTCCCTTCAACAGAAAGGTCAAGAACCAGCAGATACACTATTCAGGGTGATTGCAAAAAGAAGCATTGACAACAAGGACTCTCAGCAACTTTTATAAATGCACCACAGAAAGCATTCTAACTGGATGCATCATGGCTTGGTATGGCAACTGCTCTGCCCAGAACCATAAGAAACTACAGAGCTGTGAGCACCGCCCACTCCTTGATACAAGCCAACCTTCCATCTATTTACTCCATTTATACTTCTCGCTGGCTCGGAATGACAGCCAATATCATCAAAGGCTCCTCCCATCCCATATATATTCTCTTCCATCCAAAAGCTCAAACACACGTACCAGCAGGTTCAAGAGCAGCCTCTTCTACGATGTTATTAGACTTCTGAATTGACCTCTCAAAATTTCAAATGTAATGTTGACCTTGCTTTTTGCACACATTCTTTACAGCCGTAACTTTGTACTCCTTGTTCTGTTCCGTCAGCCTTAGATCTTTGTATGGCATAATCTGCCTGTATTGCACGAAAAACAAAACTTTTCAATGTACGTAGCACATGTGACAATAATAAATAAATCCAAACAAAATCAATGAGAACTTTTTGCAATATGTTGTCAGGATCTGGAGTGCACTGCCTCAGAGTATCCTGGTGACAGATTCAACTGAGTCATTCGAAACAAAATGATTATTTGAACAATGAAAAACGATGTGCAATTATGGGGAGAATACGGTGGAAGGGGATGAGATGAGTCCCCATTGAGCCGACACAGATTTAATGAGTTAAATGGCGTCCTCCAGTATAATCATTTTGAATGTGTGATACCAGTTTGACAATGGCACAAAGAGGAGAGAGTCTCTGGATTCGTAGCCGCCATCACCTGGGAAACGACCATCTGTTTGAATCTGAACCCAACCGTCACCACGTGCACAGAGCATGCGCCTCTGCTTCGGTTTGGCGAGTGGGCCGGAAGTTACGTTAGTCAAGGAGGGAGATTCGAATGTTGGGGTTAAACATTCAAAAATCAAACGGGTCAGAGAGCCAGATAAACGGAGCGGGGTGAGCCCGGGAGCCGGATAAACGGAGCGGGGTGAGCCCGGGAGCCGGATAAACGGAGCGGGGTGAGCCCGGGAACCGGACAAACGGAGCGGGGTGAGCCCGGGAGCCGGATAAACGGAGCGGGGTGAGCCCGGGAACCGGATAAACGGAGCGGGGTGAGCCCGGGAACCGGATAAACGGAGCGGGGTGAGCCCGGGAGCCGGATAAACGGAGCGGGGTGAGCCCGGGAGCCAAGCAAAAGGAACGGGTCAGGTTGGTTTGGTGAGCCGCGGAGATGGGCTTTGGTCCCGGGTAAACAGAGCGGGACCTGAGATGTCCCGTTCGACCCTACACAGAGAGACGTTCCGGGCTGGGGTGCAGTGGCGTTTCAGGGGCAAAGTAGGTAATTAGCGTTACTTTCCTTCGGCCATTGGTGCCGGGCGAAGGGAGGGGACGATGTGTCTGCTCTCGGTTTATGGATGTGGTTGTTTGGGGAGTGGGGTGGGTGTGAGAGAGAGAGAGAGACGGAGGCACTCTGTCTACATTGAAGCAGGATCTGAGGTCCAAGCGGTTCTACCCCAGTATGTTTTTGAAATGGGCGGATGAAATCCCGGCTTAGCAATGATGGGTTAAACCTGGCTCTGTTTTCGGTCTGTCAGGAGTGTCTTGTTCGTAGCTTATTGTCTATCGCACTTTCGGTACTCTATAATGTATGAGTTGCTCGTTTAGGAGAGCTGTCATGTTAGTTTTATGGGATCCACCAGAGAGGGCGAAGGGGCTCTCGGACTAATCGGGATCCTTCAATAATACACTGAATACCACCAAATGAAGACTAACCATGAATGATACTGCCATAAGTTCAATAATGACCCTGAATTCATAGCATGGTTACACAATGCCAGGGTTTTCAGCCCATCTAGTCTTTGCCAAAATGTTGCGTTATTCTAAATTGAAGAACTATGGATGCTAGAGATCTGAAACAAAAGCAGAATTTGCTCAAGAAACTCGGGCAGCATTAGTAGGAAGAAAGCAAAACTACCCTTTCGAGTCTGGTGACTCTTCTTCTGAACTGTTAGCAGCTAGAATTTGTTTTAAAAGCGGCTAGGAAAAACTTAACTCTGTTTTCTCCTCACAGCTGTTGAGTTTCTCCAGCAATTTCTGTTTCTGTTGAGTTGTTTATGTTCCAGGACATTAATCACCTTCTTGTTCGAGCAGCTAGTCTTTGCTTTTGGGATCATTCATTGGTCATGGGCTGTGCAACAAAGATATAAAACAGAATCTTACGTTCTACTTGACTTCTGCTTTTTTTTTGCCACATTCATTTTTGCATTTATCCTGACTTTGGTGCCTTGTTGATGTTACATTTTGGACAACTGAAAACTGTCAATCATTCTGAGATCGCTCTCTGCTCTTCCTTCAATCTTGTACTCCAATGGACAAAACACTTGACCACAAACTTTCTTGACACTGTAGAATTATCCAAGAAAATCTATGTTGCAACTTTGTGCTGCTTTTTTTAAAAACCTTAACTGCAGGAAAGGTAAGAGAGGTAGGCAGGTAGTGCAGGAGTCTTCTGTGGCTATCCACATTTCAAACCAAGTATGCTGTCTTGGAAAATGTAGGAGGTGATGGACTCTCAGGGGAGTATAGCATGAACAGCCAAGTTTCTGGTATCCAGGCAGGTTCCAAGCGATCGATTGTGATAGTCAGAGGCACAGACAGATGTTTCTGTGGCAAGCAGCAAAAAATCAGAATGGTGTGTTGCCTCCCTGGTGCCAGGATCAAGGATGTCTGAGAGGGTACAGAATGTTCTCAAAGGGGAAAGGGACCAGCAGATCATTGTACACATTGGAACCAATAACATAGGAAGGCAAAAGGATGAGATTCTGAAGGGAGAATATAGAAAGTTAGGTAGGAATTTAAAAAGGAGGTCCTCTAGAGTAGTAATATCTGCATTGCTCCCAGTGCTATGACCTAACGAGAGTAGGAATAGGAGGTTAGAGCAGATGAATGTATGGCTGAAAAGCGGGTGCATGGAAGAAGGGTTCACACTTTTGGATCATTGGAATCTCTTCTGGGGTAGAAGTGAACTGTACAAGAAGATGGATTGTACCTGAATTGGAAAGGGTCTAATATACTGGCAGGGAGTTTTGCTGGAGCTGCTTGGGAGGATTTAAACTTGAAAGTTTGGGGATGGGACCCACTGAAATTGTGAGGAAAGAGATCAATCTGAGACTGGTACAGTTGGGAAAGGGGAGGAGTCAAACAGTCATGTCAGGCAGGAACAAAGCAGAGAAGAAGGTAGGACTGATAAATTTAACTGCATTTACTTCAATGCAAGAGGCCTGACAGAAAGCCGGTGAACACAGGGCACGGTTAGGAATGTGGGACTGGGATATCAGCAATTACAGAAATGTGGCTCAGGGATGGACAAGACTGACAGCTTAATGTTCCAGGATACAAATGCTATAGGAAGGATAGAAAGGAGGACGAGAGAAGAGGGGGAGTGGTGTTTTTAATAAGGATAGCATTATAGCTGTATTTGAGGAGGATATTCCTGGGAATACATCCAGGGAAGTTATATGGGCAGAACTGAGAAATAAGAAAGGGGTGATCGCCTGATTGGAATTGTATTATAGACTCCCTAATAGTCAGTGTGAAATTGAGAAACAAACTTGTAAGGAGATCTCCGTTATCTGTAAGATTAGTCAGGTGGTTATGGTAGGGGATTTTAACTTTCCAAACATAGACTGGGACTGCCATAGTGTTAAGGGTTTAAATGGACAGGAATTTGTTAAGCTTGTACAAGAAAATGTTCTAATGCAGTATGTGGATGTACCTACTAGAGAAGATGTTTAAAAAAAACCTATACTTGGGAAATAAGACAGGGCAGGTGACTGAGGTGTCAGTAGGGGAGCACTTTGGGGCCAGTGACCACAATTCTATTAGTTTTAAAATAATGATGGAAAAGGATAGACCAGATCTAAAAGTTGAAGTTCTAAATTGGAAGAAGGTCAATTTTGACGGTATTAGGCAAGAACTTTCAAAAGCTGATGGGGACAGATGTTCGCAGGTAAAGGGGTGGCTGGAATATGGGAAGACTTCAAAAATGAGATGAGAGTGCAGAAACAGAATATTCCTGTTTAACGGTGAAAAGTAAGGCTGGTAGGTGTAGGGAATGCTGGATGACTAAAGAAATTGAGGTTTTGGTTAAGAAAAAGAAGGAAGCATATGTCAGGTATAGACAGGATAGATAGAGAGAATTTGTAGAAGAGCATAAAGGCAGTAGGAGTATACTTGAGAGAGAAATCAGGAGGACAAAAAAGGGACATGACATAGCTTTGGCAAGTACAATTAAGGAGAATCCAAAGGGTTTTTATAAATACATTTAAGGACAAAAAGGTAACTGGGGAGAGAATAGGGCCCCTCAAAGATCAGCAAGGCAGCCTGTGTGTGGAGCCGCAGGAGATGGGGGAGATATTGAATGAGTATTTTCCATCAGTGTTTACTGTGGAGAAGGACATGGAAGATAGAGAATGTAGGGGAATTGATGGTGACATTTTGAAAAATGTTCACATTACAGAGTAGGATGTGCTGGATGTCTTGAAGTGCATAAAAGTTGATAAATCCCCAGGACCTGACCTGGGACTTCATGGGCGGCTAGGGAAATGATTGTTGGGCCCCTTGCTGAGATATTTGTACCATCGATAGTCACAGGTGAGGTGCTGGAGACTGGAGGTTGGCTAACATGGTGCCACTGTTTAAGAAGGGTGGTAAGAAAAAGCCAGAGATCTATAGATTAGTGAGCGGTGGTGGGCAAGTTGTAGAGTTATAGAGATGTATAGCACGGAAACAGACCCTTCCGCCCTGGTTGAAGGAAATCCTGAGGGACCAAATTTACATGTACATGGCAAGGACTGATTAGGGATAGTCAGCGTGGCTTTGTACATGGGGAAATCATGTTTCACAAACTTGATTGAGCTTTTTGAAGAAGTAATAAAGAGAATTGATGAGGGCAGAGTGGTGCACATGATCTATATGGACTTCAGTAAGGTGTTTGACAAGGTTCCCCATGGGAGACTAGTGAGCAAGGTTAGATCTCATGGAATGTGGGGAGAACTAGCCAATTGGACACAGAACTGGCTCAAAGGTAGAAGGCAGAAAGTGTTGATGGAAGGTTGCTTTTAAGACTGGAGGCCTGTGACCAGTGGAGTGCCACAAGGATTAGTGGACATCACTGGGTCCATTACTTTTTTCTAATTTTATAAAATGATTTAGATGTGAGCATAAGAGGTATAGTTAGTAAGTTTGCAGATGACCCCAAAATTGGAGTTGTAGTGGACAGCGAAGAAGGTTCCCTCAAAATCCAACAGGATCTTGATCAGATGGGCCAATGGGCTGAGAAGTGGCAGATGGAGTATAATTTAGATAAATTAGGTGGTGCATTTTTGGAAAGCAAATCTTAGCAGTACTTAGGGAGTGTTGCTGGACAAAGAGACATTGGAGTGCAGGTTCATAAGTTCTTAGAAAGTGGAGTCACAGGTAGACAGGATAGTGAAGAAGACGTTAGGTAAACTTCTCTTTATTGGTCAGAGTATTGAGTACAGGAGTTGGGAAGGTCATGTTGCGGCTGTGCAGGACATTGGTTAGGCCACTGTTGGAATATTGCATGCAATTCTGGTCTCCTTCCTATCGGAAAGATGTTGTGAAACTTGAAAGGGTTCAGAAATGATTTACAAGGATGTTGCCAGGTTGGAGGAATTGAACTATGGGGAGAAGTTGAATAGGCTGGGGCTGTTTTCCCTGGAGGGTCGGAGGCTGAGGAGTGACCTTATAGAGGTTTATAAAATCATGAGGGGCATGGAAAGGATAAATAGAAAAAGTCTATTCCATGGGGTCGGGGAGTCCAGAACTAGAGGGCATAGGTTTAGGGTGAGAGGGGAAAGAGATAAAAGAGACCTAAGGGGCAACATTTTCCTGCAAAGGGTGGTGCACGTATAGAATAAGCTGCCAGAGGAAGTGGTGGAGCTGGTACACCTGCAGCATTTAAAAAACATCTGAATGAATATATGAATAGGAAGCATTTAGTGGGATATGGCCCAAGTGTTGGCAAATGGGGCTATGTTCTGTGAGGATATCTGATCAGCATAGCCGAGTTGGACCGAAGGGTCTGTTTCCGTGCTGTACTTCTCTAAAACTCTATGACTCTTTGGAAACTTGTTTTTTTATATCATGTATACCCTGCATTTGTGGATATGGGGACAGCTGTGAGAAAGGGAACAGTCGACACCGCTCTGAGGTTGTTGTATTTCAATGCACGTGGTAAACAAAACAAGTAAATGAGTTTGTAGCGCTGATTGAAATTGGTAGGTATGATGTTGTGGGTATCATGGAAACATAGAAAGCTGTAAGGGAATCAGGGCTGGAAACTAAATTTCCCAGGTTCCATGTCCTATTGAAAGGACAGCTAGATGGGTCAAGGCCAAGAGGTTGCCTCATTGGCAAGAAGTGAAATTACTTCGATAGCAAGAAGTGATAGAGTCCAAAGGCATAGAATCTGTGTGGGTAGAGTTGAGGAACTGCAAAGGAAAAGGGACCATGATGGGAGTTGTTTACAGGCCTCTTCGCAGTAGTCAGGATTTGGGGAAGAAAACAAATCACGAGATAGAGAAAACATGTCAGAATTTGACCTTGATTAAGGAGCTGAAGTTGGAGGAACATTAGGGGGCAGTGACCAAATATGATAGAATTCATCCTGCTGTTTGAGAGGGAGAAGCTGGAATCTGATGTAACTGGATTACAATTGAGGTAAAAGTAACCACAAAGGCTCAAGAGGGGAGCCGAGCAGGAAAGACGGTGGTGCTGCAATAACAGGACTTTCTGCTCCGCCTCCCAAAATACCCCCAGAAAATCATTCCAAGGGAGAAACAGTATACTAAGGGGAGGATGAGGCAACCATGGCTGACAAGGGGGGGGGGGGGTGGAGGGTTTGAGAGAAGGTGAAAAGTCTGAAGGTGGTCTACAGAGTTTGAGGGAGATAGCTGAAGAGATTGTGAAGTTATTGATGGTGACCTTTCAAGAATTACTGGAGTTGGAGTGTGTCCCAGACAATTGGAAAATGTCTAATGTAACACCCCTGTTTAAGAAGGGTAGGAGGCAAATACAGGAAACTATAGGCCAGTTAGCCTGACCTCTGTCGCTGGCAAGAATTTACAGTCCATTAAAAGAGCTGAGTCAGCACAGCTTCATCAAGGGGGAGGTCATGCCTGACAAATCTGTTAGAATTCCTTGCGGAGGTAACAAACAAGTTAGACAAAGGAAAGCCAGTGGATGTCATCTATGTGGATTTCCAGAAGGTCTTTGACAAAGTGCTGCACAGAAGGCTGCTAAATAAGATAATAGCCCATGGTGTTAGGGGGGGAAGGTGCTGGCATTGATAGGGGATTGTCTGAATGGTAGGAGGCAGAGAGTAGGGATAGACCGGGCCTCTTCTGGATGGCAGCTGCAGAGGTTAGTACTGTTCACAACTATTCATGGATACATTGATCTGGATGAAAGACCTAAGAACATTGTCGCTCCGTTTGCAGGTGACACGTATATAGGTGGCAAGACAGGTCATGTTGAGGAGGTGACTAGGCTGCAGAAAGATTTAGGCAGACAGGTTAGGAGAATGGACAAAGAAGTGGCAGATGGAATCCAGTGTGGGGAAAGTGTGAGGTTTTGCACTTCTGTAGGAAGAAGAGGCATAGATTATTTTCTGAACTGGGTAAGGCTTTGGAAATCTGAAGCACAAAGGAACTTGGGACTCCTAGTTCAGGATTTTCCTAAGTTAACATGCAGGTGAGGTGAAAGTGGCAGCAAGGTTCCATTAGACAATTTGGCATCAAGGAACCCTTGCAAAATTGGAGTCAATGGATATCGGGAGTAAGCTCTTTGGTGGTTGGAGTCATACCTGGCACATAAGAAGGATAGTTTTGGTTGTTGGATGTCAGTCAGTCACCTCAGCTCCAGGACATCTCTGCAGGTGTCCCCAGGGACTGTCCTAGGCCCGACCATCTTCAGCTGCTTCATCAATGACTTTCCCTCTATCATAAGGTTAGAATGGGCACACTGGTTTCTCTTCAGAGACTGAAGAGGTCCATGTTCAATTGCAACAAGATTTGGATAATCCAGCCTTGGGGGCTGGCAAGCGGCAAGTAACATTCTTACCACACGAATGCCAGGCTGTGACCATCACCAATAAGAGGCAATCTGACCGTCGCCCTTGACATTCAGTGGTGTTACTATCTCTGAAACTTCCACTGTCAATATTCTGGAGGTTATCATTGACCAGGAACGCAACTGGACTCACCATGAAAAAGCTGGCTACAAGAGCAAATCTGAGGCTAGAAATACTGCAGCAAGTGACTCCCCAAAGGCACAAGTCAGCAGTGTGATGGAATGCTCCCTATTTGCCTGGATGAGTGCAGCTCCGGCAACATTCAAGAAGCTTGACATCCAGGACAAAGTTGTCAGCTTGATTGGAACTGTACCCATAGGCATCTACTCCCACAACACACATACTCCGTAACAGCTGTGTATACTATCTACAAGACACACTGCAGAAATTCACCAAAGATCCTCAGACTGCGCATTCCAAACCCACGACCACTTCCATCCAGAAGGAGAAGGGCAGCAGATAAATGGGAACACCATCACTTGCAAGTTCCCCTTTGCCACTCACCATCCTGACTTTGAAATAACAACAGTGATATATTTCCATGTTGTTGAGTCAAAATCCTGGAATTCTCTCCCCAATGGCATTGTGGATCAACCTACAGCAGGTGGACTGCAGTAGTTCAGGAAGGCAGCCCTCTACTATCTTCTGAAGGGCAACTGGGAATGGATAATAAATGTTAGCCAACCACCGATGCCCACATCCCACAAATGAACTTTTTTTAAAAACCCGTTCAGTTGACAGTTCGGAAGGCAAATACATTCTAGTACTCTTGAAAGGAATGTGAACCTTGTAAGAGTAGAGATGTATTGTCAAGGCTTTATAATGCTCTGGTCAGACCGCATTTGAAATCTTGAACTGTTTTGGGCCCTGTGTCTAAGGAAGGATGTGCTGATGTTGGAGGGGTCAAGAGGAGGTTTACAAGAATTATCGCGGGGATAATTCATAGTCATATGAGGAGAGGTTGAGGATGTACATGACTGAGGTTTGAGGGTAAGGAGTGATCTAACTGAAATTTACATGATACGGAGTCCTGGGTAGAGTGAACGAGGAGATGTTTGCACTAGTAGAAGAAATTAGTACCTGAAGGCACAGCCTCTATGAAAGAACAATTTGATTTTGATTTAATTTATTGTTATCGAATGTGCTTAAGTGCAGAGAAGTTTTGTTGTTGTGTGAGCAGTATAGGTAAATCAGAACATGCAATGACATACAGATCATGGGGTGTTTAGATAGGTTAGGGCTGCATAGGAGGTGCACAAAAGCAAGATTAACATTGGATTTGAAATTAGAAATCTATTCAGTAGGGAAGAAGCTGTTCTTGAATCCATTGGTAAGTGTGTTTAAGCTTCTGTATGTTCTGCACCCTTTGAACTAAGTTGAGGAAGAATTTCTTCAGCCAGAGAGTGGTTAATCTGTGGAACTCATTGTTGCCTAAGGATGTGAAGACTAAGTCATTCAATGTATCTAAGGCCAATGGGTTCCTGATTTGGTAATTGGATCAAGGGTTATGGGAGAATGGGTTTAAGAAACATATCAAACGTGATTGAATAGCAGAGCAAACTTGAAGGAGCAGAATAAGGGCATCTGGCTCAAAGTGTTATGATCTTGCGGTGGATCAGCTAAGTCCTTCCACAAATTTGACATTAGCCGCTTGTTCTTGTCAGCTTTAGCTCTGTTAGAAATGTTACAACTGCCTAGATAATATCACATCAATATTGTATCCAATATTATCATTTCTTAAAAGCTCCACAACGCAATTTTTTGGGTGATAAATGAGGCTGAATGTGGAACTCTTGGGATTCAATGTACTGCACTGGATTTGGTGGTTTAGACGTTTATCCTTTATCCTGTTTTAAGCTTGGGTGACTGCCAATACTATCAAATTGTGCAATTGGATAAATCGAAGCTAGGTTTCAGTTGTAAGAATCTGTTTCCTCTGTCAGCTTATGGAAGCGTTTGTCTATGTTTTGGAGCAGGTAAGGGAAATGGGCTTCCTTTTCTGGTCACTGTGTGAGCTGAGATTTTATTAGTGTCTCTCTTCTATCCATGACTGTTTATTGCCACCACTCTGTAATTCTGTTGGTTAATTGCTACTTTTCTCAGATTTCTTCTTCTTCAGATGTTAACAGTCCTTCATCAGGCTGTAACAAATGCTGTTTCACTGTTCTACAGCTGAGTGGAACTGCACTGGCATGGTTCTTTTTTATTAACAAGTTTCTAATCAAAATTTCCTGCATTACTTCACCTTACTCTTGAATCTATCAGTTACTGGGGTTTACCAAGGAATTAGGAGAAATTGAGAACTGCAGAGATCAGAGTCGCGAGTGTGTCGCTGGAAAAGCACAGCAGGTCAGACCGCATCTGAGGAGCAGGCAAATCGACGTTTTGGGCATCCGGAATCTAACCTTGCCAATATTTCTTATCTATATTCTAGTCTTTGATATCATCCGTAAAACAGCATTAGTTTTTAGAAGTTCCTATTAGCTGACTATCACCATCTCTTCTGGTGTTAAAGACATCTTGACCAATGAGCAGAAATTTGCTCTAATTAAATATTTCAAAGATTGAACTTTGGTCCCTGCTACAAACTGTTTCCTAGTTACTAATTTCTTGCTTCTGCCTAGAAATTGGAACTATGGTGTTATATTTGATCCCAAGATGAGTTTATATTTTCATATCCACAGCATCATTAAGATTGCCTGTTTCTACTGCTATTCAATCGCCTAACTTTGTTCTGCTTCATCTACTGCTGCTCGTGTTCAAGCTTTTGTCTTTCTTCTGGATTTGGTAATTTGTATATCCCTCTGGCTAATTTTCCCAAATTTTAGACTTAAGTTTGTGGTAATCAAATTCTGCCTGTTTTTGAATTGTGTCCCACTTCCCCATCACTCCATATGTTTACAAACTGAGAAGGTAACTGGCTAACTACTAGAGGTCTGAAGAGAGGAATATAGTCTAAATCAAGTACAGCAACCCAATGCAGTAGAATAATCCAAACTTCAGTATCCTTGTTATCTCTCAAACTGAATTCCTCCAGCATTGCCCATTTTTACCATTGATGAACCATGAGCAATTTCCACCCTGTCCTAGTATTTGAATGCTAGGAACGCAAGTAGACCACTTAGCCCCTTGAGCCTCTTCTGCCATTCAATGAGAGCATGGTTGATTTGTGACCTAACTCTTAAGTACCTACCATTGACCCATTATCCCTCAATACCTTCGCTTGACAAATACTGATCTCTCTGGTTTGAAATGAACTGATCTAGCATCAGCTGTCATTTGTGGAAGAGAGTTCCAAATCTCTACCATCATTTCTCTGTAGAAATGCTTCCTAACGTGTCCTAAACAGTCCATATCATGATCGTGAGAAGCACTCACTGGCAATGCATATAAGCCAACAAGTTCCTTGTGGTTTAGCTTCTCGACAAATAGCTTCCAATTAGCATAATAACCACCTTCTCTTTAGAGCAGCATGATACTCACCTATGGTGAGACAATACAGATTTGAAATTGGCAAAGAATCTGAGGGGAAGTGAGTTTTTTTTTTGTGGTAAGTTATCTAGAAGCACTGCTTGAAAAGGTGTAGAAGCCAATTTAGTTAACTTCAAAAAACTCATATACTTCATGCCAAAAGAAAACACTGTGGTGAAAGAGCTAAGAGTGTGACTAATTAAGCATTTCTTTCAAAGAGACAACACAGGCATAGAGCCTGAAAGGAGTGTGTGCTGTAAATTGTTTAATATTGTGATAACATTCGTGTATGTTAAAACAAAAGTAACTGAGTAAGGTGGATAATTCATTGTAATAATAATTTTGCCTTTACTTTGCCAGTCTTAGCCTGTCATATTTATTATTTGGAGGATACCCTACTGTTGGGACAAATCAGCTAAACAGTGGATCTGGCTTTAAAGTCAACTAAATGCTGACCATTTATGTTTATTTCAGGAACTATTTAATATTTCTGAGGGAGTTTTGTCCATTTTCCTGCGGCTTTGTGTTAATTAGACATTTTGAGAAAAAATAGAATTTCTGCAGCATGAAACTATTCTAACGTATCCTCAAAAATATTGCAGGTGCTGATTATTTTTGTTGACTATGGCCATTGATTATGAAGAGCTGCTGAAACACTATGAACTACAGGAAACTATTGGTACAGGTACGCATTTCCATACACAATTGCCATTGGAATGACACTATATGTGTTTGAAGTGAAGCTTTTTTTTAAACCAAAGGAGCACAGGTGTAGCACTGATGTGTTCTTGACATAAGGAGTTTTGATTTTAAGGTTTGACAAATGTATGCTCAAGACAGTTCTTAAAACCTAATGTGGTATCTGGCATTACATGACCAAGAGTTCTTGAGTAAGAGAACTTATGACCGCGTGATTGTTTTTTTTTTGGGAAAGGCAATCATTTTCAGTGTCACTTGTTGAGCAATTATTAGGGAAACTGCATAATTTTTTCCAAAGCTGACAGCTTGGCTTTCAGCCTGCAAATGAGTCTGCACATCATTATTCATCATGATCAGAGACTCAACAGGAGTATTGATTCTGTTCACATCTTGCACCCATCCTCCAGATACCACCAATTGTACTGTACAATTACAATGCCAAATTTCCTGATTCTGATCTCAATCTAGTGCTGACTACTTTGTACATGTAATTTAGGTGACTACAAATGGATTTGCCCTGAGTGTTCAGCCCTCAAAAGATCTTTGTCCTCTGAATACAGTGTTCTCAATCTCAGATCTTTTTTAGGTGTATTCTGTTTTGTAGCTGGCTTGATTTTAATAAAGTTACACTCTCCTGAGATGTCTCCCAACTGCCATACTATTTCAACGTTTTCTCAAGTATTTTATGGGACTGGCTTTCTTTTCATAGTTTGTCTGCCCTATGAACCCATCTAAATATTTAGTTTTTGTTTTCCTTTTTGGATCTGCTTTTTCTTATTTGCATATTGTCTTCTCTTTTCCCTCTATACTTTTTGTTTTTTTTGGCACTCTAATTTTGTTTTCTTTATATACAGCAGGATGTACATGCATTTCTCTGTTCAACTAGTCCTAGTTTAGACTACTTTTGAATTGAAATAGGAAAAAGATAACTCTGATTCAGGGTTTTAATTTTGTAAACTCATTAGCCTGAATGGTTTCTTAGTTCAAACTGCTCATGTTCTTGGCCTTTGTACATAAGAAATGGGAGCAGGAGCAACTCTTGAGCCTACTTTACAAACATGGCTCATCTCATGTTGGCTTCAACTCCACTTTTCCTGTCTATTCCACATTAATTCTTTATGCCATTATTAATTAAAAATCCATTTCTTCAAATCTATTTCCTCAAATTTATTCACAGTCCCAGCATCTACTGCATTCTGTTATAGTGAATTCCACAGATGCACAATGCTTTGAGAGGAACCATTCCTCCTCCTCTCTGTTTTAAATCTGCGATACCTTTTCCTAAAATTATGGCTCCTCCTTCTAGAATGAACCAGAAGGGGAAATATCTGCTTTATGCCTACTTGGATCCTCTTTAGCATCTTGTATGCTTCAATTAGATCTCCTTCCATTCTTCTAAAGTCAAGCAAGTACAGTCCTAAACTACTTGATCTCTCCTCACAAGAAAAGCCCCTAATTTCTGGAATTCAACTAGAGAACCTCCTCTGAACTGCCTCCAGTGCAATTACATTTTTTTTTCTCAAGAGGACCAAAATTGTGTACACTGTACTCTAGATGTGATTTTACCAAAGCTTTTTATGGTTGCATCAACACTTCCCTATTTTTATACTCCATTCCGTAATAAATGCTAACATTCCAATTGCCATCATTATTACTAATATTTATTTTGAGGCATCTGTTTTGGATGTCTTTGAATGAAATGACAATTTTAGTGCCGAAATGTTTGTGAATTTTGTTGGTTTACCATCAGATGATCACAGTTACCACTTTAGGTCATCACTTGCGCTTCTTAAAAATCACTCGCCCATTAAGGTCTCAAGTATAACAATCAGACGTTGGAAGTTTAAAATTCAGTAATTCATATTTACTCTTATTATAACACTACAGAAGCTTTTCTTTTATCTTTTTGCAGTAAGCCTCTTTTCCCATTGATCACCAAATCCAACCAAGTTGCTCCTTCCTTTCTCCTGATAACTGGCTCTTCTAGATCTCCTCACTAGAACTGCTGATCTGAATTATACTCCATCATTTTAAGAACCCCATTTTTTGGTTCAATTATTCTTATTTCTCCCCCCCCCCCCCCCCCCCCCCGCCAATTCTGTTTAACATGAAAAATTCCACTGATTTCTTACTAAACGTGTGCCGCTTGGAATTTGCAAGTGTTTATTCAAAATATCCGCGGAAGACTAAACTATTTGAGGGATAGGTTGTGTATGGTTAGAAAGTGATAAGCTTCATGGGTTAAAGATCAACTTCAGAATAAAGCTTGCTGGTCCTTTTGGAGAAATATCAACTAGCTTGAATTTTCTTTATCCCCTACAGGGGGGTTTGCTAAAGTAAAACTAGCTCGCCACATATTGACGAGGGAAAAAGTTGCCATAAAGATCATGGACAAAGAATTACTTGGGGTAAGTTGCCTGAAATAATGATGGATGATGTAAGCTGAATTAGTTCACTCCCTTGAGAGTTTGATTAGTAATGACAGATTTTAAAGTATCATTACGAACTTCAGTTTTTACTGCCTGTTCACTTCTCTTTAAACTCTAATCTTAAATAAGAAAAGCTTATCAAACTATGAGCAATTAAAATAAGTATGCTCTTGATGTTTGTATTTATCTTTTGATAGGAAGACTTGCCTCGAGTTCAAACGGAAATTGAAGCAATGAAGAATTTGAGTCACCAACATGTTTGTCGTTTATACCATGTTATAGAGACAGCACAGAAAATCTTCATCATCCTGGAGGTGACTGGCTGAATAAATTTATAATTCTATGTATATTTTTGACTGAAATTGTGAAATAAATTTTCATCCTGTATTGATCGTTTTAACAAAGCCGTTGAAGATGAGCTTTAATTCTAATCCAAGATTTTATCTAGACCTTTATTTTTTTCCCCTTGCCTTTTCAGCCAAATTAATTATTTAATGCTTTTAATTAAAAGGTAGAATGAAATATTCTTTATGCTTGCTTATCTTTCAGTTAGGTAATAGATACAAATTGAGCTTCCAGCTGTTAGTCTCTGATCAGTAACTTGAATGCAAATAGAGCATACAATCTTGAATGGGAATGAGGAGCAGAAGTTTTACTGAACTAACCTGCACCAAATCACATTCGCCTATAATCTCCTTTCTGATTATCGAACTGGCGGAGCTACAATTCTTATAATTTGCTGCATACTCATCACTTCCTGTCTTCGTAACCTCCTCCAGCCCTCTAAACTTTTGAGATCTCTGCATCTCTTTGCACATCAACAATTTTAATTGCTACAGAAATTCACAGCTGCAGTTACATCTGCCTGGGCCCTAATTTCCAAAATTCCCTGCTTAAGCTTGTTAGCTTTTAAGCAAACGTTTTAAGATGCTGATTTAAATCCAGCCTCTGAGGTTTTTGTTTACCTGCATAATATCTCCTTTATAATACTTCTATTGCATTATCATGCTGATAATGCTCCCGTGAAGTATGTATGCAAAGTCAAAGACATTCCACAAATGTAAATTATTATTCTATCACCTATAATAAGTCCAACTTTGAAGTTCATCCGAAATACATATTGATTTTCATCTCCAATTTATGATTTGAGAGCATTTAAGATTTATCTCTGCGTGCTTTTTTCGAAGCAGTTTTTAAGTACATACAAATATTTTTATTCCAGTACTGCCCTGGTGGAGAGCTGTTTGACTATATTATTGCAAAAGACCGATTGTCGGAAGAAGAAGCTCGGATCTTTTTCCGTCAGATTGTATCAGCTGTGGCTTATGTTCATAGCCAGGGCTATGCTCATCGCGATCTAAAACCGGTATGTATTGCCAGAAAAGGAATTATTTGTTCTATTATGTACCTGATATTTGAAATAAGTGAAGTTAATGTGTTGTCAGACTTTTTTTTAACATGTGCAGAAAGACTTAATTAATTCCCCATATTACACTGGCTTGCTAAGTATCAGATTACATTAAGGACTACCAACTATTACCAACTGCTGGAGTTGCATGTCGGTCATGGGAGACATCCACCCACAAAGGCCAATTGTGAACCAATGGAAGTTTACATCAATCCCATAGCTTTTATATTTTATCTACAGTCTGCACATGAATTAAGATTTATTTACTCAACTCCATTTGTCACCATTGATATTGGAATTCAGGACACTTGACATCTGTTCCAGCAGGATTACCATTACTCCACCACCTGGTAAGGTCAATAGAATAGTGATCCAGGGCCCTGGGCTAATGTTCTATGGGCGTGGGGTTGAATTCCACCATGGCAAACATTCAAGTATGAATTAAATAAGATCTGAAATTAAAAGCGAGCCAAATGATGAGGTACTCACCATCAATTGTCATGAAAATACATCTGTTTCACTAATTTCCTTCAAGGAAGAAAATGTGTCATTCTTGTCTGGTGGTCATGTGACTCCAGACCCACAGCAGTGTGGTCAACTCTTAACTGCCCTCTGAAATTGCCCAGGAAGCCACTCAATTGCAAGGCAATTAGGGATGTGCAACACATGTCCACCTAGCCCAGCTCTGTGCATTGTTGGAGCAGACTACTGCAGATGGTGGAATTTGTACTGAAAACAAAAAACGCTGGTGATCACAGTAAGTCAGGCAGCATCCATGGAGAGAAAGCAAGCTTATGTCCCTTCACCGTGGCATGGTGTCTCATTCGTTAGCACTGCTACCTCACCACCAGGGACGTTGGTTTGATTCCACCCTGGGACATTATCTGTTTGTGTGGAGTTTGCACGTTCTCCCCATGTCTGCGTGGATTTCCACCGGGTGCCCTGGTTTCCTCCCACAATCCAGGGATGTGCAAGTTAGGTGAATTGGCCATGCTAAATTGTTCATAGTGTACAGAGATGTGTAGGTTAGCTGCATTAGTCAGGGGTAAATGTAGAGTAAGAGGGTAGGGAAATGGGTCTGAGTGAGTTACTCTTCAGACCGTCAGTGTGGACTTGTTGGGCAAAATGGCCTGTTTTCTCACTGTGTAGGGATTCTATGATTCATCTGATGTACATTGGTTGTGGGATCACTTTGCTGTATCAATTGCATGATGCTTCTGTTCAGTTTGTATTTTGTTGCTTCATCAGATTGTGACCATATTCCAGCAACCTAAAGCACCCCCCACCAACACTTGGATCAGTGACCCTCCTTCAGATCCAAAATATTTAACTCTGCTTTCTGTCCACAGGTGCTGCCAGACTTGCTAAGTTCCTCCCTGAAATTTTTATTATTCTGTGAGCATCAACTAGGAATGCAGAACTTTGATATTTTGACAATTTTAAGGACACTTTACCTGAACGCATGAAGTATTCACATCATTTATGTGGAGGAGCCAATGTTGGACTGGGGTGGACAAAGTTAAAAATCACAAAACACTAGGTTTCGTCCAACAAGTTTTGAAAGCTAGTGCTTCAATTAAACCTGTTGGACTAAACCTGGTGTTGTGTGATTTGGAAATTTATTCACAGCAAGGTAGATGATTTAAAGGCACATCAATATATTAATAAGGCAAAATCTCAGATCAGAAGAACATTATAGGGAATCTGCTTAGGTGGGAGTTGCAGTAAGGAAACAAGGGGCAGCAAACACTGAGTTCTTCATGGGACACTAAGCAATAATGGTCTTGGATGACATGGTATTAATTAGAATAGACAAGCAAGTATATTGAGTAAGTACGGTAATCATGGGAGACATTCAATCTGCATGTCGTCTAGGTAAATTTGAGAGCTAAAGCTGCAGGCAATGAATTTCTGGACTGTGGTCGGGATGTTTTTCTTTTGGTTTTGAACATTATAAAGCCATACTTCGCAAGAGCAGCAGTAAGCCAATTCACCCATTGAATATCCTCTGCCTTTCATGAGATCACAGCTGATCTGATAATGCTCAACTTCACTTTCTTACCTTATTCCCATTACCCTTGATTCCATTGCTGGGTTAAGAATCTGCCTATCTCAATTCAGCTTGATAACCCTCTGGTAAGGAATTTCACAGATTCACTACTATCAGAGAACAAATTCCTTCTCATCTCTGTCTTAAGTGATGACCCGTATTCTGCAATTGTGTCCTCTGGTCTTTGATACTTCCACAGCAGGGGAGAAAAAACCTTTCCACGTCTATCCTGTCATGTCCTTTGAGAATCTTGTCGTGGACCTAGCAAGGGAGTCGTGGAAGGAATGATCTTTACGCAACGCAGATAGGGGTGTGGAGGGAAATCTCTCTCTGGTAGGGTCAGTTTGTAGATGGCGGAGGATATTGCAATGCATATCATGATGGAGGTTGGAAGGTGAGGACCAGGAGGGCTCTGTCCTTGTTGCGGTTGGAGGGGTGGGGTTCGAGGGCAAGATAGAGTATTCCAAATCTTCATAACTGTGTGTAAGATGAATTTTGCCAAGTATGAAATGGCATTCTCTGTATTTTTAAAATGGTGCCCCAGGGTTCTAGATTCCCCAGCCAGGGAAGCTATCTTATCTGCATCTATCCTGGATCTAGAGTTGGGGGCTAAATGTAGTGTCACAGCTTGCAGATGGCACTCGAGTGAGAGAGCAAGGTGTGCAGAGGACACCATGTCTGCAGAGAGATATGGTTAAGTGAGTGGGCAAGGGTATGGCAGATGGAATATGATGTTGGTGAATGTGAGGTCAACAATTTTGATAAGAATTACAACAGAATGGACTATTATTTATGTGGTGAAAAATTGAACATGCTGCTGTGCAGAGGGACCTGGATGTCCTTGAACATGAATGACAAAAGGTTGGCTTGCAGGTGTAGCAGGTAATTAAAAAGGTAAATAGAATATTGTGCTTGTGGGAGATTAGAAATGTTGTTTTTGCAGGTGGGGAGGGGAAGGGAAGGGGAACATTATACAAACGGTCGCGGAAATCTTGTAGCATGTAGCATACTTAAGGCTAAGACTTTAATAAATATAGAGGGTCTTTTAAAGAAAATAGTTTTAAGTTAGAAAATAACCATGAAGGGTTGTAGCTGACCACAAAAAGAAGCAGCAGGGGTATTTCACACTAAAGCTTATAGTATGATAAGAGAAACTGGATAAAAGAACAAGCTGTAACAAACAAGGAACAAAGAATGCAGACAAGGACAGCAGGATGGCCAGATAAGAAAATAACTAACAAGTGAGGTAATCGGCTTATAATAGGATGGGAAAAGGGAGGCGTCATTCCGCAACTTGTAAATTAAATAAGAATGTTAACAGGCTCTGTTTTTGCGCACATTTCTGCTTGATTACAGAAGCGTCCAGTTCTTGCAAGACTGTAATAAATTGTTCTTGTTTCCAAGGCTATGTCTCAGGCTGATTGATTTGTGAGTGAGTTCTGTTTCTCACAATTGTGGGCTCGTCCGGGATCCAAAACTCCGACCGCTTGACACTCTTGGGATGACAGGGGAGGTGCACCTTGCTGATTTCGGTGATCTCCGACTCCCTTGCTTGTCGTTCGCGGTTTGGGCGAGTACGATCCGGACTAGGAGACCCTGGAAACAAGGCGGGCAGACACGGCGGGTTCGGTCGGGCAACTCTTGTGCACAAGACCCGTGTAGGGAAAGGTCTTAAATGATATATCCAGGCGACCGGGGGCAGCGGTGTTTGCTGCAGGAATTGCCGTGGGACGGGGCACACGAAAATGACCAGGTAACTCTGTGCACAGACCAAGGTAAGAAAAGAGACCTTTAAGTATTGCCTTGGTGGTCAGGTGTACGAAAATACGGGGAATTGGCAATATATAAAATTAAGCAGATGTCCATGGAAAACAGCCCGTGTCAGAAGGGCTAGTAGCTGAAGGGCTACTGAGGGTGCACTTCGTAACTAACTTATGGCCAGACGTCCAGAAAAATATTCAAAAGCTAGAGGAGTTGTTGCGGGAAGCTCAAAGTGTCTGAGACGTGTGTGTGTCTGTGTGTGTGTGAGAGAAAAGAGCTGTACAGCAAGTAGAAAGTTTAACCCTTTGTGATTCTGTTTGAATGCACATTTGTTTGTTGGTGATTGAATGTTTGTGCTTTGTTACCTGGAGCTTGAGATCCAGGACTGTTTTGAATCTGTTTTCTACTATGGAAATTTTAACATTTCTTTTAAGGTTAAGGATTTTACAGATTATGAAATAAAGTGTTAACTCCTGTTCTTTTTACAGGTCATGACTGCCTTACTATCAGTTTCTAACTAATCTCTTTTATCCTTACAAAAGTGATTTATGGAGAACAGTTGAAGTCTCAAAAAAAAGCATATAATTGGTCAGATTAATCGGACGAGTAAGGTGTCTAGTCAGGACCCTGAAGGGGTGTGGAAGAAGGTGACACCAGACCTCATTAATTAAATTAGCAACAATGGGAGGCACGGGGAGTTGCCTGTGTAACGATGGATCTGTAAATAACATTAAAGGGGGATATATCCCGCCCAACAGTTCTTTGGGGAGAATGTTGGGTAATTGGGAACACAACTCCCGGACACGGGAGAAAGATAAGGCTACAATGATAAACTATTGTTGTTTCGTTTGAACTAGAGAAAGTATTAAGGCGCCTTGTATTTTTTTGGCCCAAATATGGGTCCGATGAGGGTTGGCTGTGTCAAGATATAAATATATATGTCAATCGGAAAGAAACATACAGTCAAGAAGAGTCAGAATATGCGGCTTATTGGATAGGGAGTGCGGGAGTAAAATTATGTCCCATGAATACGGAGGAATCTGGGAAAGAAAACAAAATGGAAAAAGGGAAGCCACAATGGGATCCCTTAACGTGTTTGCCGTCCCCATATACTACTCCCCGGAGCGAGCCTACAGCTCCCGAAGTAGAACCGAGTCCAGACACGTAAAGGAGGGGCAGAGATAATGGAAAATGTAAAATTATGTCCCTTACGAGAGGTTCCAATTGGAGAAGGTACAATCGGATATGTAAACGCTTCCTTAACTAGCAGTGAAGTTAGGGTCTTTAAAAAGGAAATGAAAAGTTTAATAGATGATCCGGTTGGACTAGCCGAATAATTAGAGCAATTCCTAGGGCCTAATTTATATACCTGGGGAGAACTGATGGCAATTTTAGGAACGTTATTTTCAGGGGAAGAATGAGGTATGATTAGGAGAGCAGCTTTATAGGAATGGGAAAAGAAGAACCCAGTTGGGGAAGAAGGGGCCCCAGCAGAACAGAAATTCCCAAATGTTGACCCTCATCAGGAGAATAATGACAGAAGAGATAAACAGATAGCACAGAGACTCTTGAAGGTCCAGTTTGTAACTAAATCATGGCCGGACATACAAAAGAAATTATAGAAATTAGATGGATGGAGTGAAAGACAGATGGAAGAACTGTTATGTGAGGCACAGAAAGTGTATGTGAAAAGGGAAGATGAGAAGCAGAAACAGAAAGCTAAAATGATGGTGGAGGCAGTAGAAGAAATAACAAAAAGGAGACTGGGATCAGGGGATAACAACAGGAAGGATACGAAAGACAAAGATTGGACACCTGGGAAAGGAGGCAACAGGCAGGGTGTTAACATTGCGGGAAAGTGGTGCATTTTAAACGGGAATGCCCGGAATTAGCACGAGAAAGGGAAGCCGTTTCCCTAATGACCTTAGATGAAGATTAAGGGAGTCAGGGGTTCCTTCCTCCTGAGACCCTCTGGGAACCCTTGATAAATTTAAAGGTGGGACCTGAAGGGGAGTAGGCAGTATTTTTGGTGGACACAGGAGCAGCACAGTCATCCCTAAGTTTTAGACCTACCGGTGTTAAATTGACTAACAAGAATCTCTGTTTCCGGAGTAAAAGGCGAAGAATTCTTGGTTGGCTCAAAAATAGGCACCCTGATTAGAAGAAATGATGAGGAAGTGATAGGACCGATTACTTCCAATGTCAGGAATATATAGTAATTATTAGGTAGGGATTTGATTATATTGCTGGGCTTAAAAATTGGGGTGGAGGATAGTGCAGTGACTGTAACGATGGCTAAGACAACCCAAGGAAGATGGATCCTTCCGGATGGAAGGGAGTTATTAAGTAAACCAGTCATGAGAAACATCCTAACCACGTTGCACCAAGGCAGTCATTGGGGCTCCCAAGCTATGTGTGACGTAGTGTTAAGGGAGTACGGATGTAAAGGGATATACACATTAGCCAAGCAGGTATGAGCAGGATGCCCGACTTGCCAAAAGATTAATAAGGAAGTAACGAGAGGAGGGCCAAGAGGTGGAAGAAGCCCTGGAGTAAGACCTTTTTCAAAGAATACAGGTAGATTACACAGAATTACCCCCAGTAGGGAAACAAAAGTATTTATTAGTCCTAATGGATCACCTAACTGGGTGGGTGGAGGCATTTCCAATGTCCTCGGCTACCTCGAAGGGAGTAGTGAAAACTCTTTTCGAACATATATAATTCCTCGATATGGAGTGGTGGAAAGTATAGATTCAGACCAAGGTAGCCATTTTACCTCTAAGATCTTACAAGAAGTAATGGCGTGATTAGAAATCTCTTGGGAATTCCACACTCCTTGGCACCCGCCTTCCTCTGGACGGTGGAACGAATTAATCAAACCTTAAAGAAGCAATTGTCTAAGCTAGTCCTAGAGACTCAATTACATGGACAAAATGTTTACCTATCGCGTTGCTACGCATTAGGACTGCGCCTAGACGTGATATTGGCGCCTCGCCTTATGAGATGATGTTTGGATTATCTTTCTTGGATGGAAGAGGGGAATTACCAACTGTAGAGTTCAATGGTAAGTTTTTAAAGAACTATATTGTGGCCCTCGGCTCTGTCTGTCCTTAGGAAGAAGGGTCTGTTGACCCAGGCACCTCTACTTGAGTTCGCCATACATCGGATGCGACCGGGTGATTGGGTCCTGATAAGGACCTGGAAAGATACCAAACTGCACCCAAGTTGGGAGGGACCGTTCCTAACCTTCCTGACTACTGAAACAGTTGTCCGAACTGCTGAAAAAGGGTGGAGTCATCACACTCTTGTTAAGGGCCCGGTGGACACTCCTTCACCTCCGACAGTGACAAGCTCATCCTACAGACAACCCTCTGAAAATAAAGCTGAGCAAAAAGAATGGACTGAGATAAAAGACTATTAAGTATTGGTTAAAAAACTGTATCCAAAACAATTGTCTCCCTGGTATTTAAAGGGTTAGGGAATAGACAGATAGGGTTGTGAGCTGAAATGAATGGTCAGCTTTATGTTGTCATGATAATATTGGCGCTAGCTGCCAAGGGGGGTGGGGAAAATCATTTTACCACTTTGTCAGAATTATGCTAAACTAAAGGGGCATACCAACTGTTGGGTATGCGTGGAGATCCCACACCATGGGAAATCCGGAATTCCTCTCTCGATAATACACTTGCCAAAGAAGAACAATTTGACTTGGGCTCAAATGATACAACTTGGAGATTTGAAAAGGGTAATTATAACTTTGCGGAATGGTTCCCTCGACCAGCCCTGAAAACTCTGGGTGCTATTGATGGCCTTAGAGTTCCCACCCCCCCCCATCTCCCCCACCCCGAAAGGAGCAGTAAATACCACTTGTTTCTATAATCAAAATGATACTGCACCCTTCTGATTAGGAAAATCATTTTGTGTCTACACCAGCCAAGCCACTGCCATGACCATTCCCTGAATAGTAAATGGGACATATTGGGTGTGTGGCTTAAAGGCCTACCCATTTATCCCCGGCGAGAAGTAAGTTTGGAGTGGTGGATGTAATGGGAATGGGTGCTGGGTCCATCCAGTTCAGACACTGCCTCAAAGCCAGAAAGGCTGGAGTGGCTGCTGCTATCTTGCCTATGTAATTCCCCACTTGAGGATGTTAAAGAGAGCCCCAAGAATACCTCGGAATAAACAAGGAAGAAGGCGAGTAACCCGGAAAGTAACCAAAGGAGATCGCCTCCTCTGGACTTTGATACCTATGTATGGGACCGCTCGAGCAGGAGTAGAAATCCAAAAGTTGGCGGCTTGCCTGGAAGAGTTGGCCAACAATACTGCTGATGCGTTGGCCGAAACCCAATCTCAGGTAGCAGCTTTTGTCTCAGGCTGATTGATTTGTGAGTGACTTCTGTTCCTCACATGCTTCATTGCTAGAGGGATGGAATTTAAAAATAGGGAGGTTATGCTGCAGTTCTATAAGAGTTCTGGTGACGCCATACTTAGAGTACTGTGTACAGTTTTGATTTCTTTACTTGAGGAAAGATGTACTAGCATTGGAGGAGGTGTAGAGGAGGTTCACTAGGTTGATTCTGGCGTTGAGGGTTGGCTTATGAGGAGAGATTGAGTATACTGGGACTGTACTGTTTGAAACTTATAGAAACATATAAAATTATGAAGGGAGTGGGTAAGATTGTTTCTACTGGAGGGTGAAATTAGATCTAGGGAGCATAGCCTCAAAATAAGGAGGAGTGGATTTAGGACTGAGTTGAGGAGGAACTTTACCCAAAGGGTTGTGAATCTTTGGAATTCCCTGTCCAGAGAAGCAGTTGAGGCTACCATGCTGAATATTTTTAAGGCAAAGATAGATTTTTGAACAGTAAGGGAATTAAGGGTTACAGTGAGCGGGTGGATACGTGGAGCTGAGTTCACAGAAAGATCAGCTGTGATTTTATGGAATGGTGGAGCTGGCTCAAGGTGCCTGATGGCCTACTCCTGCTCCTATTTCTTATATTCTTATGTAATAGCAAGGTAAGTAATATCCTGTGCATGTTATTCAATTGATGCCAAATAGACAAGTCCAGGTTTAGATTAATTCAGCATGCTGCCTATTTAAACAACTGGAACTCTCCGAACGGGGAAAAAAGTACTATTCTTTGCAAAATTCCAACTGGGATTATTTTACTTACTGAAAGGTACTGAAAAAAAAATTTCATTCTCTTTGATATCACAATTGTTTAAATAGTACGTTACAGGTGAAGTGTATTTAGACTGACCCTTTTGAAGTGCTTTAATTCTGAGCTTCAAAGGGTTGTCCTGTTGAACATTTTTATATAATGCATCTCATTAATTTTTTTTTAATGCATTAGCCAGATTGGATTTAGAGTTTGTGAATTAGAATCCCTACAGTGTGGAAACAGGGCATTAGGCCTAATAAATCCGCACCAACCCTCTGAAGAGAATCCCACTCAGACCTATTCCTCTACACCTATTACTCTACCTGCATATCTTTGTGACTGTGGGAGGAAACCGGAACACCCGGAGGAACTCATGCAGGCACTGGGAGAATGTGCAAACTCCACAGGTGGTCGCCCAAGGTTAGAATCGAACCCGGTCCCTGATGCTGTGATGCAGCAGAGCTAACCACTGAGCCAATGTGCTGTCCTGTGGTTTAGCTGCACACATTTTAATATGCTTCTAGTAGAATGAGTCTGACTTTCAGTAGAATGTAGTTGGGAGAGGTGAGTATTCATGTGAAATTTCAACTGTGCAATTATGAAATACTGGAAAATTATAAAAGAATTATCATTTATGAACTGTGGTAGGAAGTTTGCTTCTAAGAACAAAGCAAACAATATTTTTAATATTATTTACTTGTAATTTTATCATTTGTTTAATTCCCTGGGTAGATAATTATGATCTCCAGCAACCAGAATATAGCTTGTTTTGTTTCTTTTGTATTCACAGCCTCTAGGTTCCCAGTATTGTTACTGTGCTGCAGCACATTTGCAGAGTAATATGTGGCTCCTGCATGCAGGTTATTTAATAAAATGCATCAACTTGCCAAGCAGGTTTAATAAGATGGGGATTTGCATGTTGGAACTGCAGTGATTGACCAGCATTCTGGTTCATATGTTTCTCTTGGGGTTTGAGATATGTTTTCTGTCCTCTCATAGGACTCCTGATTCAACTCCTGATTTTCCTTCAGCTATTAATCGTGGTGACAAGGTCAGCATTTCAGTTTCAGCATTCATAATAAGTATTGTAACTTTTTTTTGTTCCCTGTAGGAAAATCTACTGATAGCTGAAGATCATAGTATAAAGCTAATTGATTTTGGTCTATGTGCAAAACCAAAGGTAAGTGCAGTTGTCACTACAGAAGTTTGTGTTATCCACTTTAATTTTCTGAAGCTGGCCTATTTTAATTTCAAAGTTCTGGCAACAATAAGTATTCCAGAATTTGTGGGCGGCACGGTGACACAGTGGTTAGCACTGCTGCCTCAGCGCCAGAGACCCGGGTTCAATTCCTGCCTCAGGCGACTGACTGTGTGGAGTTTGCACGTTCTCCCTGTGCCTGCGTGGGTTTCCTCCGGGTGCTCCGGTTTCCTTCCACAGTCCAAAGATGTGCAGGTCAGGTGAATTGGCTATGCTAAATTGCCTGTAGTGTAAGGTAAGGGGTAAATGTAGGGGTATGGGTGGGTTGTGCTTTGGCGGGTCAGTGTGGGCTTGTTGGGCCGAAGGGCCTGTTTCCACACTGTAAGTAATCTAATCTAATCAAAACAAACAATTCAATTGGCAGGGTTTATAGTTTGTTTATCGAAGTCCAATGGATTTTCTATGCTGATACTATCTCTGCAGTCCAGATGATGTTATTTGTGTGTACAACCTGCTGACCAGCCTTGAGCTTGAAGGCAATTAACCTCTTTCGTACTTTGAAAAGTTTGTGTTCAAGTGTTATTTGCAGCTACTGTGACCCATTGTGGTCGAAGTATTTTGAAGGCTAACCTCGCTAGTGTTGACAACAATAAAGATTTCTGGCTGGAAAATTTTTATTTTGTTGACCACTGGTTCAACCTAGTTGTAGAATAAGTCTGAAATATTGTCTCCTCGACAGTTCAACATAGTATATTTTTATTTTCACAAACTATTAATCCTGCTAGTTAATTAATTAATCTTCCTGCTTTACTGTTAAGTTATTTTATTTATGTTATGAACATAAGACTTTCGTAATCTAGACAACACAAAGTACTTTGTAGCCAATTATACACTTTTTTGTTACTCTTTGTAATATGGAATTGGTGAAAGACCATTTGCACATAGCCAGGTCCCATACCAGCAATTAATTAAACAGATCATTTCTGTTTGGTATGGGTGAAAGAGTTAGCATTAGGCAGAGCACAGGGAAAAGTCCCCAATTCTGGGGAAGGTGGGGCCTGTTTATGAAGGAGAGGTTGCACCTGAACTGGAGGATAACCAATGTCCTGAGCAGGAGGTTTGCTAGAGCTCTTCAGGAGCGTTTAAACTAGATTGGCAGGGGTGTGGGAAGCTGAGGTATAGATCAGGTGATGGAGTAGTAGTAAACAGCCAGATACAGCATGCAGAGAGTCTGTAAGGAGGTATATGCACTTGATATGCCAAAGGTGCAGTCAGTGTGATGGGTTGATGTGTGACTATTTTAATGCAAAAAGTATCAGGCATAAGGGTGATGAGCTCAGACCATGGATCAGTACTTGGAACTATATGTTCTGGCCATTACGGAGGCTTGGATATCACCGTGGCAGGAATGGTTGTTGGATGTTCCAGGGTTTAGATTTTTCAAAAGGAATGGAGAGGAGAGACAAAAGAGGGTGGAGGAGTATCACAGCTCCAGAAAGGGAGGTTGTCGAGGAGGGTTTGTCTAGAGTCAGTATGGGTAGAAGTCAGAAACGGGAAAGAAGCAATCACATTATTGGGAGTTTTCTACAGGACCCCCAATAGCAACAGAGGCACGAAGGAAAAGATTGGGAGGCAGATTTTGGAAAGGTGCAGAAGTAACAGGGTTGTTGTCATGGGTGACACTTACTTCCCTAATATTGATTGGAACCTCCTTAATTTAAATAGTTTGGATGGAGCAGTTTTTGTCAGGTGTTCCTGACGCAATATGCAAAAAGGCCAACTAGAGGGGAGGCCATACTGGAATTGGTGCTTGGCAATGAATGATGCCTGGCGTCAGATCTCTCGATGGGAGAGCATTTTGATGATGATGATCATCATCATCACAACTTCCTGACCTTTATTATACTCAGAGGGATAGGGGCAGACAGTATGGGGAAAAAAATTAATTGGGGGAGGAGAAATTAAATGCTATCAGGCAGGAACTGGATTGCCTAAATTGGGAACAGATGTTCTCCAGGAAATGCGTGAAGAAATGTGAAGGTTGTTTAGGAAACACTTGCTGATAGTGTTAGATAGGTTTCTCCCACTGAGGCAAGAAAGGGTTGATAGGTTGAAAGAGCCTTTTGGATGACAAGGGATGTGGAACATCTATTCAAGAGGAAGAAGCAAATTTACTTAAGATTAAGGAGGCAAGGATTAGACAGGGCTTTAGTGGGTTACAAGGTAGCCAAGAAGGAACTGAAGAATGGACTTAGAGCTACGAGGAGGGCATGATAAAGCTTTGGCGGATAGGATTAAGGAAAACCGTAAGGTGTTCTACAGTTACGAGAAACAAGAAGATGGTCAGAGTGAGCTTGGGTCGTTCAGGATAGTGGAGTGAGCTTGTACCTGGAGTCGGAAGAATGGGAGGTCCCTTGATGAAAAGTTTGCTTCATTACTCTCTACTGAGAGGGACATTGACGTTTCTGAGGATGGCATGAAACCGATTGATATGCCAGAACAAGTTCACATTAGGAAGGAGAATGTGCTACAAATTTTTAAAGATAGATCAATCCCCCTGGGCCAGACGTGATATACCCTAGGTTACTACAGGAAGTGAAGGAAGAGATTGCTGTGCCTTTGGTGATGATCTTTGTGTTCTCACTGTCCACTGGAGTAGTGACAGATGATTAGACAGTGGCAAATGTTAGTCCCTTGTTCAAGAAAAAGAATAGGGATAACCCTGGGAATTACAGACTAGTTGGTCTTGCGTCAGTGGATGGCTAAGTATTGGAGAGGATTCTGAGAGACTGGATTTATGATTACTTGGAATACCATAGTTTGATTAGAGATAGTCAGCATGCCTTTGTGAGGAGCAGGTCATGCCTCGAATCTTATTGAATCCTTTGAGGATGTGACAAAACACGTTGAAGATCGAGCACTGCATGTGGTGTCCAGCAAGGCATTTGATAAGGTTCCCCATGGTAGGTTCATTGAGAAAGTAAAAAGGCATGGGATACAGGGAAATCTTGCTGTCTGGATACAGAAATGGTTGGCCCATAGAAGACAGAGGGGGGGTAGAGATGGAAAGTATTCAACCTGGAAATCTGTGACCTGTGGTGTTCCACAGGGATTGGTTCCAGGACCTCTGCTCTTTGTGATTTTTATGAATGACTTGGATGAGGAAGTGGGAGGGTGGGTTCATAAGTTGGCTGATGACATGAAGGTTGGTGGAGTTGTGAATAGTGTGGAGGGCTGTTGTAGGTTGCAATGGGACATTGACAGGATGCAGAACTGGGCTGATAAGTGGCAGATGAAGTTGAACCTGGAAAAGTGTGAAGCCATTCACTTTGGAAGGTCAAATTTGAATGCAGAATAGAGGGTTAAAGGTAGGATTCTTGGCAGTGTGGAGGAACAGAGGAATCTTGGGGGTCCATGTCAATAGACCCCTGAAAGTTGCCACCCAAGTTGATGGGATTGTTAAGAAAGCATGTGGTGTGTTGGCTTTCATTAGCAGGGGATTGAGTTTAGGATCTGCAAGATTATGCTGCAGCTCCATAAGAGTCCTGGTTAGGCCACACTTGGAATATTGTGCTCAGTTCTGGTTGCCTCATTATAGGAAAGTTGTAGAAGTTTTAGAGTGTGCAGAGGAGATTTACCAGGATGCTGCCTGGACTTGAGGGCATGTCTTATGAAGAAAGTTTGAGGGAGCTAGGGTTTTTCTCATTGGAGCAAAGAAGGAAGAGAGGTGACTTGATAGAGGTGTACAAGATCGTGAAAGGCATAGATGTAGAGTGGATAGTCAGAGACCTTTTCCTATGGCTAAAAAGTCTTTCACGCGGGGGCATAATTTTAAGGTAAATGGAGGAAGGTTTAGGGGAGATGTCAGAGGTAGGTTCTTCCCACCGAGATTGCTGGGTGTATGGAGTGGTGGTTGAGTCTGATACGTTTGGAACATTAAGTAACTCTTGGATTGGCACATGGAAGTCAGTACAGTAAAGGGTATGTAGGTTAGTCTGATCTTAGAGTAGGATAATATCAAGGGCCAGTGGCGCTGTACTGTTCTATGTTCTTCTGTTATAAGAGCTTTTAGGGCCAGCTGAAGTGGCAGACGGCCTTGATTTCAAATCTCATTTTTAAGATTAATTCCAACTAAGCATACCGTAAGATCCTTTATCCAAATAGTTTACTTTGTGCTGTGGCCTTCTAGGCTCGCTCACATTTAAAATGCTACCCTGGGGTATCAGCAGTCATAATCTGCCAAAAGTCCATAATCCATTTAAGTTAGTTCTTTAATTAATGAAAAATACATTTTTCAAAAGCTCCACATCTGAATTTAAACCAGTTCAATGGGATCTTGCATTGCAATGTGATACTGAAGGAATGCTGCATTGTTGGGCAGTGCTGCCTTTGAGATGAGACATTCTGTTTCAGTGACCATGAAACATGTATTGGCATTTTCTGAAAAATGTAGTGAGTCCCCCCAATAGCCTCACCACCAATCCTCTTTGGTTAATTGTTTCTCTACCATATTGTTTCAATCAAATTTTCTATTTGTGGGACGTTGTTCATAAAATAGCATATTTACCTTGCCTCTAAAACAAGTGTTTGCTCTGAGAAATAAGTCTTTACTGAAGTTGCTACACAATTCTCTTTTTAAAAAAGCTTCTCTTGGTAACTATGCTCAATCCTAAGCCCTCTTACAACTAAAATGTATTAATATGAGCCTAACAAAAATATGCACTGTTGAGTATGTCAAGGTACTGAGATGTCTGGTGGCATTTATGGTTTACTTTTGATAATAGTAAAAAGCCTGTTCAGATGACTTCTCCTAGGGTGGGTGATGTTTGAACCCAGGCTGCCGCTTTCTGTGTCAGAAGAGCCTTTGTAACTTGTCTTAAGGTTAACCTAATGGGATTTCAGCACTTGGTGACAGTAAGAAAGAACTGATTGCAATGGAATTAGTATTTCGGAGGTAATTGAGCATTGTATCCCTCTGTGATGTCACTTGACTATGTTTGCTCCACTGTTTGCCAATCAACTGGATTAGGTTGATTGCGATTTAACCCTTTCAACACAATAAAAAAAAAAGTACTTGAAGTTTCAGTCTTCAGATCCCTGATTTAATTCAATCAGTGGTTGCCTTTATGCTGAAACCAATCACGTTTTGATTGTCTTCAAAAGATGGCATGTTGTTCAGTATCTGAAAATTTACAAGTGTAATGTTTCTCTATGGCTATTTCAAAAATAAAATGTACTGATCTTGGCATTTCAAGAACATAGAGGGGAGTTATCAGTTAGATTTTTGTGTTGCTGCTGGACCCTGGAGAGTTTGGATAAAATAATCCGTAAATTTGAAGAACAGCAACTTGGAGGTCTGCAAAAATGATCAGTGTGCTTTCTAATATTAATGAATTTAGGAGAGAGAGTTGAAATAAAGTATAAAATTAGCTAAGTAACTGAACATTGCTTGAATTAAATGGTTTCCATTTGGCATATATAGACCTATTACAGTTTCAATTTTATCTGTTGCAGGGTGGTTTAGATTATCCTTTAAAAACGTGCTGTGGTAGCCCAGCCTATGCAGCACCTGAACTTATCCAAGGGAAAACTTACATTGGCTCTGAGGTGAGGTATTTTCTTTGAATAGTAAGTAGTAATTAATTTGTTTTAAATCTCAAATTAAGGGCTGTCTTAAGCAGGTTGCTTCCTCAGTCTGGTCCTACGCGAGAAATTGAACATGCATTTACTACTTTGAGACTCTTCAAATGTGGAATACAAGCTGACCGTGTTAATCCAATGTCTTGTTGCTATCTATTCATCTTTTGAGCTGAATTAGAAGTCATCTATTTGGCTCATCACTCCTTTGCCTTGAAGAATTGATTTTTGTTTTTTTAGTTCCATTCCTTTACCCTTTCCCATATCCTTAAGAAGTGAAAGCTAATGACTTTGAATTTGTTCATGGGATGTGGATATTAATGGCTTGGTCAGAATTTATTGCCAATCCATAATTTCCCAGAGGCAATTAAGAGTATACTACAATGCAGATTTTCTTTCCTAAAGGGTACTAGTGAGCTAGGTGGGTTGTAAACTCTGCACACGATAAAATATTCTAGTCCTTTTACTTTTTTGGATGACGTTGTTCTCTGTGGTTACTAATTCAGAGATGATTGGAAATAAGGAAAATTTATTTTCTTCATCAAAATCTCTAAATTTCAAAATCCTCTTGATAATCTTGTAACTTTTCTTTGGAATGAAGTTAGGTAGTCTTCACCATTCACCAAGATGCTTATTTTGTGTCCTCGTCAAAATTTGATAGTCTTGTCAACCTAATATCTAGATAATTAACAAGGATCCCAACATTCGTACTGCAAATAGCCCATTTAGATCTCTCCAGAGTGTATCTGTTAAGTACAAATCTTTTCTCTCATTTTGCCAACTTCGAAGCCGTGGAATCATATGCCTTTAATTTTATTAACAAGCCTCCAATGTAGCAGATTCTCAACGTTCTTTTCATAATTCTGCTGCATTCTGTTATAAATGTGGACAATTAAGCTACAGGAGCTGGACACTTTACAAACATGAGGGAGGAACTCAGCATGTTCCTGCAAAAAATAAGGCTCAAGTTATTGTAGCTGGGCTTAGCCTGAAGTGCCAAGTGGATGATTCATGTCCGTTCCCTCTTGAAGTCGGTAGCTTCTCCCATCCCAGGTTGAAGGGATTTCATGTCATTGAGTCATTATAGCCATCTGCCTTATCAAGGCTATGAAGGCCCTCTGTAAAGCAATCCAGTTAGTCCTAATGCATGTACAATTTCCTTTTGAAAGCATTGATTGTCTTTGCTGCCAACACTAAGCAGCGAGTCCCAAGTCTATTCCACTCATTGAGCTTTGTGAACGAAATCTTCTTCCTCAAAATCCCTCTCTTGTTTTTAACCCAAATCCTTAAGTGTGTGTTTATCTAGTCCCTATACTGTCAGCTAACAGTAATATTTTTTCTATGTCTACCTTATCCTAACCTGTTGTCTTTAAAAAAAATTAGAGTTTTACAGTATAAACAGGTCATTCAGTCCATCACATCTGTATTGGTTCCTGAAAGAGCTCGTCCCATTCTCCAAGCCCTATCTATGTTGCTCTCTAAATTAATCATTCATCTTGTACATTCCCATCAAATCATCTTTACCCCAAAGTAGAGTCCCAACATCTCCAACCTCAACTGGAACCATTTTAGTAAATTTTCTTTAATTTCTTTTGAGGATCTCCCAGCCTCACTTGATGTCATATTTAATGGCTGTGTATATGAGATACTACAAAGGTTGTGGGCATCAACAATGCTCCAGTTGTATTAAAGACTTGTACTCCAGAGGTAGGCATCCTCTATACAACTGTTGCAATATAGCTACAACACTAGCATAAACTCATAATTGCAGAAAATTGCCCAGGTATACCCTGTCCACAAAAGGAAAGACAAATTCAATCTGGGCATTTACTACCCTTTTAAACAGTTCAAAAATCAAAATGATGTTATTAGCAGTACTGCTCAGCAATACTTTGTCAGCAAAAACCTATTCACCAATGCTCCGTTTAGGTTCTGCCACAGATATCTGGCTCTGGATCACATTGCATCCTTGGTCCAAAGATGGCCAAGTGTTGAATTCCAGAGGTGAGGGCAAAATTACTTTCCTTCTCATCCAGACCGAATTTGACCAAGTGTGTCTCAAGAAGACGTGGTAAAATTAGTGCTGAAAATGTGTTGCTGGAAAAGCGCAGCAGGTCAGGCAGCATCTAAGGAACAGGAGAATCGACGTTTCGGGCATAAGCCCTTCTTCAGGAATCTGAAGAAGGGCTTATGCCCGAAACGTCGATTCTCCTGTTCCTTGGATGCTGCCTGACCTGCTGCGCTTTTCCAGCAACACATTTTCAGCTCTGATCTCCAGCATCTGCAGCCCTCAGTTTCTCCATGGTAAAATTCGTGCAAAGAAGCATTGAAGGAAACTCTCCATTGGTTGAAGCCCTGCCTAATAGAAGATGGTTGATCAGTGGCTAAAATGTTTAGCCCCAAGACATGGCTGTAAGAGTTCTTCAGTTTTATTCTTAGCTGAGCCATCTTTGGCTTCTTCACAAATGGGGAGAAAGTGAGGTCTGCAGATGCTGGAGATCAGAGCTGAAAATGTGTTGCTGGAAAAGCGCAGCGAGTCAGGCAGCATCCAGGGAACAGGAGAATCGACGTTTCCTGAAGAATCGACGTTTTCCTGAAGAAGGGCTTATGCCCGAAACGTCAATTCTCCTGTTCCCTGGATGCTGCCTGACCTGCTGCGCTTTTCCAGCAACACATTTTCAGCTTCTTCACAAATGGCCTTTCTTTCATCATAAGGGCTAAAGTAGAATGTTCCCTGATGATTGCACAATATTCAGTCCTATTTGTTACTCTTCAGATAATGAAGTGGTCTCTACCAATGTCTCGACCTCAGTGCGTCGTGGCACAGTGGTTAGCATTGCTGCCTCACAGCGCCAGAGACCTGGGTTCAATTCCCGCCTCAGGCAACTGTCTGTGTGGAGTTTGTAAATTCTCCCGGTGTCTGCGTGGGTTTCCTCCAGGTGCTCCAGTTTCCTCCCACAATCCAAAAATGTGCAGGTTAGGTGAATTGGCCATACTAAATTGCCTGTAGTGTTAGGTGAAGGGGTAAATGTAGGGGAATGGGTCTGGTAGGTTGCTCTTCGGAGGGACGGTATGGACTTGATGGGCCGAAGGACCTGTTTCCACACTGTGAGCAAAATTAGATTAGATTAGATTACTTAATGTTTCAATTAAATCATAGCTAATTTGATCCACAACTTCTCTTTCCTGTCTTTTTTCCCCATAATCTTTGATTCCCTCACTGATTAAAACATCTGTCTCAGCTTTGAAGATCCTCCAATGTCCAGCTTTTTGCAGTAAAGAATTCCATAAATTCACTAACCGCCTGAAGATGTTCCTCCTCATCTGTCTTAAAATGCCAACTTTTTCTCGAGGGCAACTAGGTATGCCAGCAATGCCTATGTCCCAAGATTTAAGCACAATCACACTGGATGAACTTGGGTTTTCTTTTGTCGAATAGTTCCACAACTAACTCCTTGATATACTTGTCTTGACAATGAATTTTCAAATAGTTACATAGTTTTACTTCAGTTGAGCAAGGTTTAGAGGGAGATGGGCCAAGTGTTGGCATACGGGACTAGATGAGGTTAGGATATCTGGTTGGCATGGACGAGTTGGACTGTTTCTGTGCTGTACATCTAACTGTGTATGGTGGGGACTTGGGGAGCTACACTATATTATGATTATCACTTAAAATACTTCTAGAAATTTCTTAACTGTGATATAACTGCTTGCATCTTTTGCTTTAAATTAAGATTTATACTCTTAAGATTTATGATTTTCTTTAATAGGCAGATATCTGGAGTATGGGAGTTCTTTTGTATGCACTTCTCTGTGGATTTCTCCCATTTGATGATGATAATGTGATGACTCTTTATAAGAAAATCATGGTATGAATGTTTTCTTGTGTTATCTGTATGTATTTGCATAAATATTATTTTTGTCAACATTCTCCATCCCTCCCTTTTCCTCTTGCTCTCTCCTTCCCCCACTCCCCCAATCCCGCTCACTCTCTCTCCTCCTCCCCACCCCAGTCACGCTCTTCTGCTTCCTCACACACTCTCCCTCCTTCTTTTTCTCCCCCTCTCATGTCCATAGTATTTTATTTTGGCCAATGGAGTAGACTCAAGTTTTTGGTGCGCTTTTGCAAAGTTGAGTTGTTCAGTCACCATTTAATTTACAGTTCAATTGATGAGGCAGAAGGATGTTGTTAGAATTTCCATTATCTTGGATAATTTGTGTATAATGATAAATGATCTGTACAACACCATGGGACAGAATCCCACTTAGAAATCACATCCTGGTCAAGACCCAAAAATTTGTGTAAGTTGTCATTTTCTTAAAAAAAAAATGTAAGAGTTTGGCTTGAATGAATGTGACACCCGCAAGAAGTACTTCCTTGTCAGATTATGGAGTGCAGCTGAAGTCTTTTTTTCAGAATTTGTTAGTCTTCCTTTAAAAAAATTGAATGTGTGCTAAAAAGATGCACTTGATTTATAAACGTTTATCTTGTAAACTGAGCTGTGTTGGTCACTGTCTTATTTTGGAACAGTGTTTAAAGAACACTATATGCCAAATATATGGCCATGCCACATTCTTTCTGATATTAATTTGCCAGAATATAATTTTTACGTGGGGCCTAGCTGGACAGGAAGCCAACCTGACTTGCAGCTCTGCAATTTTCCTTTGAGCAGTTTTAATCATTTTCACCTCTCTTCTGTTTCCCATTGATCTATCACCCTCTTGTGACAAAAATGATATATTTTATTTATACATCAATGTATGCCTCTAACAAATTTCTCTTATGTTTCTAAGTAATTAGACATAGAAAAAGTGTAGACCACTTGGCTGTTTTGAGCTTGCTCACCATTTCTTATGTCAGTCCTATCATCCCATGAATCTGTCCGGTAAACCTTTATTGCACTTCCTCCGTAGCCAGCACATTCATCCTCTGATAAGAAGACCAAAAATTGAGCACAATACTCCTAGCTGTGGTCTCACCAAGATCCTGTAAAACTATGGCAAGACCGCTTCTGTACACAAATCCTCTCACTAAGAAGGCCAACATACCATTTGCTGCTTTGATTGCCTGCTGCACCTGTATCCTTATTTCAGCGACTGGTTTACAAGAACACCCAGCCCTTGATGCACATTCCCACCTCTTAATTTACAGTCATTCAGATAATCTGGCTTCTTGTTTTTCTAAATGGGATAACCTTATTTATCTTCATTATGCTTCACTTGCCATCTGAGTCAACTTGTCCAAAACACACTGAAACATCTCTGCATCCTCTCTCAGCTCACCCTCCCAGCCAGATTTGTCATCTGCAAACTGAGATATTACATTTGGTTCCCTCTTCTTATTCATTAATATAGATTGTGAATCAGTGGGCTCCAAGCACTAATCGCTGCAGTACCATGTTGGTCACTAGCTGCCACTCGGAAAACAACTTCTTTATGCCTACTCTTTATTTCCTGTTTGCCAGCCTCTTCTCTACCCAGTACAATACCCCCAATTGCATGCACTTTAATTTTACATGCTGAATGTAATTACATTTTGTGAAGCATGAAATGAGAAGAACTGAATGGCCAATGTTGCTGGTTGATTTTTACTTCTACTGTAATTTGAAGCTGCTATTTGTTGAGAGAGACTCTATATTATAAAAATTTTAACTTTTTTTTTCCCCACAGAGAGGAAAATATAATGTACCTAAATGGCTCTCACCGACAAGTGTTCTCGTTTTGAATCAAATGTTGCAGGTAGAATTCCCTTGTATCAGTTATTTTTGAATCGATTTTATTTTGGAATTGATTTTTAAAAATTGAGTCTTAAAACATTGTCTCCAAAGATCTGAAAAATTGATCAATTTACAAAGTTATTTGCTGTGTATTTTTGTTGGTGTAGCTGTGCAAAAATAATGACCACTGAGTCAGCTAGCACCATATCATAAAATGTGTTCGCTAAGAAAAGTACAATGGAATGTCATTTGTGAACTTCACATTTAAGAATACGTATGTAACCCAAATAGAAGAGGATTTCTTTTTCGATTTGAGAGTCTTTGTTCTGTGGAATTCTCTTCTCCAGAGAGTAACTGAGGCAAGGTGATTTAATCTAAGGTTAGATATCTAACATTCAAAGACTGTGGGTTCAAGAGACTTTACTACTTCAAATGCTGATCAGCTTTTCATTTTTGATACTTTATAATACAAAATCTAATTTTTTCATAGTCAGTAACTGTGTCATTACTTCCCTGACCTCAAGCTGATTACAATTATCAATCAAACACAAGAACTGGTATTAGATTATCCATTTTCTTTTCAGTGACTGTGTTGGAAATTGGACAGGAGGATTGTGTTTTGTCAACAAAGAAGGTCTCCATAGTGTATTGGGTCAGTCTCTATTTGAATTGCCTTATTTGTAGGTGACATTTAATTTCTTATTTCTTTAAATACCCTATTTGCAAGGGTATTTAATTATTAATATTATTGAGAGGGTGCCATACATTGTGCATTGGGTCTGAACAGCACCTGGAAGCTTGAATACAAGTACATCAATTTGAAATTTTAAATTCCATATACAATCCTGGAAAAATGGGTATCAAATGCATTTTATCTGAGTGCCTTTCAAAGCTGCTTTGACATATTCTGAGTGAACTTCTGGTCTTGTCGATCCAAACATTTTTAAGGAGTGTGATGGTGCATATTCTCTTTAAGAATTGGATTGAAGTGCAACTTGAGTGCTTCCACTTTTATTTCCTGATTTTTGAATCTTCAACAATCTTAGAAAATAGTGAAATTACTTTTTTTGTGAATGATGAAGTGATCCATAAGGATTTTCTTTAGCATGTTTTGATGTTTGTATTGAATAACTTGGAAATGTTTTGGTTCTATTGTGTTCTATGATCTGTTATCTTTTCTCCATTGGCACATGTCGGGTGATTTTCACCTCAGCCTTAAAAATAAAGTACCAAGGCAGTAAAACTTGTCCAATGTTGTGCTAATCATCTGTACTTCTGAGAATGATCACGTAACCAGGATTTCCACTTCTTTAAGATCCTCCTCTGAAGGGAAGTTCATATTATTATATAAGCAGTATCTGAAAGATTGATAGCAATGTACATTTTAATGGCTTAAACTTGCATACAGGTCCATATACCAGAAGTGCTTGATTGAAGGTGCAGGATATCAAGTTCTAAGAAAATTTATTTGACCTACTCAATTTCAGAATCCTCAACCATCAATGATTTCTTATGTTGGGCACAGTGTTTATTGTACAACATTATGTTGAGTGTCATAGGGTTCAATCAGCCCTTCCAGATAAAGGACATTTGCCCAAAACGCCAAATTTCCTACTCCTTAGATGCTGCCTGACCTGCTGTGCTTTTCCAGCATCATGCTCTTGACTCTAGAGTTCAATCAGTGTCATATAGCAGAAAGGTGGAAAGTAGTGTGTGACTTGCCATGAGGAAGGTCTACTTATGGTTCAGCCAGCATTTAACAAAAGATATGCTGAATTGGTGTTAAAACTTGGAATGTTTCAAATGCATTGTTTGAAACTGGCAAGCTGCCTGGGACTTTACTGTTTTTCTGGGGGATTAGCTTAAAGATGATATTTTTTAAATCCTAGTTTATAAAGAGCAAACATTTGGCAAGATGGTACCAAACTTGAGCAAAGTGCAAGTCTCCTATCCTTTCCTCACTCTTGATTTTCTGGATCACATATGTAATTGGACTCAACAAGTCTTGCATCATCTATAAAGGGACTAACTGAGTTTCAGACCTTTCATCAAAAATCTGACATTCTTATTTGTCTAGAATATTTACTCAGCCATTAATAAATCTTGGGGAAAATATCACTCTTGGAAATACATGTAGGATTCAGATGACCAATTAGAATCGTCTGTAAGTTCAGGAGTATGATTGAAACACTCCAATAATCTATATTTTTTGTACAGTTACGACAATTCACTTGATTTTCAGCAATGTTTACATCAGAGTTGGATTCTGTGCCCAATCCTGCTGAGAGAATGAATGATCAGACATATGAAAGCGGTTCATCTATTGGTTCAGCTATGATAGTCTTGAGATTGAATAACCCACCAAAAATGAAAGACCAACTAGTAATTCAGGGTTCACCCCAGTTAATTTGCCTATGGATTGTTCTGAAGTGAATATGTTCCCACTGGCATTGTTGGTGCACCTATTTGAAATGAACTTGTGGTTTAACAATGCAGCTTCTCAGGGGCACATAGGGATGGGCAATAAGTGCTTGCCCAACCAGCAATGTCCACATCCCTGAGAATTAATAAAGAACACTTGGATTCGATTCTTGAGTAATGCCAGAACCTTCCGAACATAAGAATCGTTGAGTTGTTCTCTAGCCCTAGTCGTTCTGATATTAATGTTGCAGCTGTGTCCACTCCAATTAGAACAGAATGGTACAGCACAGGAACAGGCCCTTTGACTAAGACACATGCTACCTTTTTAAACTAAAAACCTGTTGTCTCTATGCAGTCCATATCCCTCTGTTCCTCGCTTAGTCATATATCTGTCAATCTGCCTCTTAAATGTTAATATTGTATCTGCCTCAACCACCTTGTCTGGCAGTGCATTCCAGACGCCTGCCAGCCTCTGTTTTTATATATTTTTTAAAAACCTTGCATCGCACATCTCCTTTAAACTTCTCCCCTTTTACTTTAAATGTTTGCCCCCTTGTAATTGGCATTTCCCTCCTGGGTAAAAGTCTTTGACTATCCATTCTATCAATGTTTTCATAATTTGGTAAACTTCTATCAGATTGCTGCCTCATCTTTCAAAATTCAACTGAAAAGAAGTCCAGTTTATTCAATCTCTCCTCGTATCTAATGCCCTCTAAACCAGGCAACATCCTGATGAACCTCTTCTGTACACTCTCCAAAGCCTCGACATCCTCCTTGTAATGTGGCACCAGAACTGTACTCGATATTCCAAATCTAGCTTAATTAAAAGTTCTATACAGCTTCAACAAAGCTTGCCAATTTTTACGCTGTACACTGACAGGTGAAGACAAGTATACTATATGCTGTCTTGACCACCGTACCCACTTGTATTGTCACTTTCAGGGAACTGTGGATCTGTAAGCCTATATCCCTCTAGGTGTATGTTGGTGCTACTAAGAGTTGTGCCATTTACTATGTACTTCCGTCCTGCATTCAATCTTCCAAAATACATTCACCTTGCATATCTTTAGATTAAACTCGACCTGCTATTTCTCCACCTAAGTCTCCAGGATTAGTGGTGCTGGAAGAGCACAACAGTTCAGGCAGCATCCAAGGAGCTTCGAAATCGACGTTTCGGGCAAAAGCCCTTTGCCCGAAACGTCGATTTCGAAGCTCCTTGGATGCTGCCTGAACTGCTGTGCTCTTCCAGCACCACTAAACCAGAATCTGGTTTCCAGCATCTGCAGTCATTGTTTTTACCACCTAAGTCTCCAGCCTATCTATATTCTGCTGTATCCTCTGGCAATCCTTCTCATTATCCACAGCTTCCCCAATCTTTATGGTGTCTGCAAATTTACTAATCAGGCCATCTACATTCTCCTCCAAAAGGCCAAACTAAAGTCCATATCAGTCATCTTTGACACTTCCTCAAAAAACTGAATTAAGTTTGAGAGACATGACCATTCCCACACACTGCCATGCTGCCTATCACTAATAAGTCCATATTTTTCCAAATGAGTAAATGCTATCCCTAAGAATCTTCTTCAATGATTTCCCTACTACTTACATAAGGCTCACTAGCCTGTTTTATTTTCCCAGAGTATCCCTGTTGCGCTCTCTTTAATCAAGGAATAATATTCAATCCTCTGAGAGCTCTCCTGTGACTAAAAGGGATACAAAGATTTCGTACAAGGCTCCTGCAATTTCCTCACCTGCCTCCCTGAGCATTCTGGGGATCATTCTAGTAGTTATGCTAACTAAATAAGATGATCCTTGGGGTAACTCCTTGAAACTAATTAATGATTGAACAATCGACAAGATTCAGTCACACATTAAATCAAACATGACAATTGAACATTTGCTAAATTTCCAATAAATAGACAATAAGTTACAACTTAGCATCAATAGATTATTGTTTGAAATGTTTAATGTAGTTAACTGTTTTTCGTTAGCCCCGTCAACATTTATAATTGTTCATTTAATCAATTTATAAGAAATTAGAGTATCTAATATGTATTGAATAAAATATTGAAACTTGTGATAAGCTTGAATTTATATTAAAACCTTCTTTGAAGCCTCAACAGTTCACACAGTGAACTGCTGTTGGAATAGAGATTTATGCAAATAAACACCAGCTATTCCAACTGACAAACGCACATTTTAGGAGGAACTATTCTTTAAGATCATCTTAAATTTGAGTGTTCAATGGTTATCATTGTATTGGAGCATAACTACTGCCACTAGTTTAGATCTTAAAGATGTGCTATTTGATTTAATTTGCATTTAACAAATTAATTTGCATAACAATTCTCATTCCTTCCAACAGGTGGATCCAAAGAAGCGCATTACAGTTAAACATCTTCTAAGCCACCCTTGGCTAATACAAGATTACAGCTGCCCAGTTGACTGGCACACTAAATATCCAGTGAGTGGTTTGAAGTTAAATGTGGTCCTTTTTATTGTGTTAAAGCTACTAATCCTTGCTAAGAGTTTGAGCTAAGTTTAATGGTTATTACTGGGTACTACCCAGGATTTAGTTAATTTTGCTTAAACTTTGTGCTACAAATTGAAATGTGACCAATCTTAGTTGGTCAGTGTTTATACTTATAGTGTTAGACTTGGGAAATACTTTATTTTTCTGAAGCCTTGCTTGACTAGTATGAAATTTTCCAAAAGCAGAAATACATCCATCGTTATGAATTCATTTATTGACAGCTGAGTGCGTGCCAAGGGCTAACCTTTCCTCAAAAAAAGTGCATCGTTTTAATATTGAAGAATTGTTTGTGCTTTTGATGAAAAGTTATTTAACTGTCACAAGATGGGCACCAATCTTTTGCAGATTTCATTTCCCAGATTATTGAAGGTTACCTGTTTCTGCCACTTGAAGGAGCACTTGTCATTTCAAAAACTAATGGATGCAACCTGCTTGTAAACTAACAACTGGAATATTTCATTTGCTTTAAGCTGTTCATTTCCCTTGCTTTTATTTCAAAGATCTACTGATCTTTGAGGGCAGGTAAAAGGAATGAGATTTATAAATTATGGTATCATTTTTGTCATTTAACAACAACATTATTGTGGTTACAGGATTACAAGTAGTGTTTCATTTAGTTCTACTATTTATAGCTTAAATAACATTGTGCCTGAATTTCAAGGATTTTTTTTTCCCTTCCTCCTCTTGAAATGAGCTGTTTTGCATATTTAGAGTACTGAAGTTTCTGTGAAGTAAGCCAAAACTAGTAAGGGGTATGTCTTTATAGATTTACCAATGAACAAACATATATTCAGAAGTAGATGTTTATTACCCTTCTAATATTTAAGGCAATCATGGCTGACCTGGAAACCACGTCTGTACGGTTAACAATCTGAACTTGAGTGAATATTTCACTTATTAAGTGAGTAATAGATTTAGATTAGATTAGATATTAGATTAGATTACTTACAGTGTGGAAACAGGCCCTTCGGCCCAACAAGTCCACACCGCCCCGCCGAAGCGCAACCCACCCATACCCCTACATTTACCCCTTACCTAACACTACGAGCAATTTAGCATGGCCAATTCACCTGACCTGCACATCTTTGGACTGTGGGAGGAAACCGGAGCACCCGGAGGAAATCCACGCAGACACGGGGAGAATGTGCAAACTCCACACAGTCAGTCGCCTGAGGCGGGAATTGAACCCGGGTCTCTGGCGCTGCGAGGCAGCAGTGCTAGCCACCGTGCCGCCCACTTATATAATAGAGTTCAACATAGTACTTGAAAGGTTTACATTCAAAACAACTCCTTAGATTCTGGATTTGGATAAGTTTGACTTTAATGGTATGAGACAGAGGCTGTAAACTGAGCAAATCTGGTAATGGGTAAAATAACATATCAGGAAATCTGTGTTTTTAAAAAAAAAATACAGAACCAATTTATATATTGGAGATGCTTACTCGCCAACAAAAAGTGCCATGAATAGCTAAAGTATTAAAAGGTAAAAGCAAACATTTTTAAAAATTCAAAATGTAGATCCCGAAAAGATACAAAGGATAGTTATCTGTTTTGATACCTTTTAACTGCTATAGAGAGTATGAAAAACTTCCAAAGGATATTGAAATTTAAAAACTACTTTTATAGTTTGATTAGCAAGAGAAGGATGGCCCGGAAGCATGATGATGATTCACTAGCAAAAGCAAGGAAGTGATAGTGTGCTGAAAAATTACTTGCTTCAGCATTTTCCTAACACATGAGATTAGTATGCCAGACATCCCAAGGAAATTTAACATTAAATCAAGGTCAGGAACTCTGCAAATAGTAAAATAAAATCACTAAAGAGACATGAATCCCAAAACTAGATGCTTTCCATTCCAGAGTTCAAGGGTGCAGATGAGAACATTGTAGATGCCTGAACAAAATCTTCCAAAGTTCTCTTTTCTTGATTTAGGCATTTGCCTTTTAGATTGGCAAATTGTACATATTGTTCTATTATAAAGAATAGTGCAAGAGGGGCACTAGAACATAAGCAAGTTAGCTTAACATTTGTTGGGAAATTGCTAATATCTATAATCGAGTGATTGAACACCATGAAAATTTTCAGCTGATCAAAATAGAACCAGTATCAATTTGAAAAGGTAAGGTCATGTTTAATGATTTGCAATGGTGGCAATAGTGGTGTACAGGAGAATTTCTATGATTTTTTTTATTGCACTTTGTTACAACATTTGGTAAAGTCGCTTATAAAAGAATCTGTTACTAAAGCAGCTCATTTATTGGTTAAGAAATTGACTGAGTGTTATGACACAGGGTAAACACTCCTGCTTAATTTAAACCAGCAACACAGAAAAGATTTATCCCGTGCAGTAATCTAATAAAATTCGAGAGACCAAGAACTATTTAAAGCGAAAATTAACAACTTTTATTTCTTAAAGTGTAACAGAGAATAATTAACTAACAACTATTTACAACTCCTTCCTCTAACCTATCTTTTACCTTCCTCTTCTACAATACTAGTCCGATTTAAAACCCCCCGATTTAAGATTTACCAAAACTTCAAGTTTTCAAAACCAGCCAGATGTCAAATCTTCTCTTCGTATCTTCCTCGGTCATCTTTTCTTCTTCTTAGGGATTTCTGTTTCACAGGTCACTGATCGATTTAAAGGTACCTTGAGAGCTATTTTTCAGGCAGTCTCTACATGCTGGCTCGGCAGTTCTCCTTCCAACTGTTCAATTTTCCCCGGTCTTGTACTACAAAGCATCAGATTGTCATTGGCTTTTAAGGTTTGTCAATATACTAAATCCAATCTTGATTGGAGTTTGGTATTTCTTTTTGGGGGGGTATAATTTAACCTGATTGGCCTAATTCAAATCTATGTTTGTCTCTAGGCAACCAGCTACCCTAGCTATTGAACCACTTCTTACATTATATCTTATTCAAAACACTTGGTGCTGTCAGATAGTTCTGCTAGCTTTTAACTTTGTTAAAGGTACAGTACACCCACATCTTCGTAACAGGAGGCAGTAAGAGTAATGGGCAATGACACTAATTTTCTCCAATGTGACTAGTGAAGTTGTGGAAGGATCTCTGCTCGGTCCTGAATTATTCATTCGATTTGTTAATGACTTGAATGTTGGAGTAGAGATTCACATCCAAATTTGCCAATCATACAAATACAAAGGAACCTTGATTATCCGAATGAGATGGGCGGGCAGTATTTCATTCAGATAATTGACTATTTGGTTAATTGATTCAATGCCTCTCCTCTGGGGCTCGGAGTTTTCTGAAGTTTCCTTTTTCCTCGCTGTGCCTGCTTCCTCTCTCTGTCTTGGGGTTTGTTTCTGAGCAGACACACACTTGTGTGTAAGGGACCTGCAGCATTGCTGATCTCTTTTTCTCCCCCTCCCCCCACATCAGTTCAATGGGATTGACATAGTGAGCACTTGCTAAGTCCGCTCCCCGTTCAGGAGACTAGGCAGCAGCACACTGCACGTGAGCCCCCGGCAATCCCCCACCCGGAGGCTGGACTGGACACCAACAGCAAGACTGCTGCTGTTTTTTTTTTTTGGAGGGGGGGGGGGTTGGTCTCAAAATAGCGTGAGCACTTTTTTTCACTGCAATGTTTTGTCAAGTTCCATCAAAAGACTCGATCAGTGTTGGAACTGCCTCTTTGATGTAACGTTTCTATTGGGACCTTGAGGTCATCTGCGGATAATCTGAAATTCGGATAATTGATATTTGGCTAATCGAGGTTCCTCTATGTATAGACATCATAAACAATGAGGAGAAAGTGAGCACTGGAGATCAGAGTAGAGTGTGAGATGCTGGAAAAGCACGGCAGGTCAGGCAGCATCTGAGGTGCAGGAAAATTGACGTTTTGGGCATAAGCCCTTCAACATCGATTCTCCTGCTCCTCGGATGCTACCTGATTTGCTGTGCTTTTCCAGCACCACATTCTCTACTCCAAACATAAGCAATGATGCACAAATTGCAAATCTTTAGTAGTTGCACCCAACCAATGATAAATGGATTTCTATGTAAGCAAATATAATGTCGGCCTGGCAACATATTGTGGAGAGAAAGCAGAGTTAACATTTTCTGGTCCAGTGACCCCTCTTCAGAATTGGAACTGTTCTGAAGGGTCACTGAACCTGAAGCGTTAACTCTGCTTTCTCTTGACAGGTGCTGCCTCACCACTGTTTTTCCAGTAGTTTCTGTCCTTATGATTTCAAGCATCAACAGTTGTTGGGCTTTTTTTTATTTTTAAAGCAAATATAGTGTTCAATAGACAATAGGTGTAGGAGTAGGCCCTTCTGCCCTTCGAGCCTGCACCACCATTCAATATGATCATGGCTGATCATCCTTAATCAGTATCCTGTTCCTGCCTTATCTCCATAACCCTTGATTCCACTATCCTTGAGAGGTCTATCCAACTCTTTCTTAAATGAAATTAGAGACTGGGCCTCCACTGCCCTCTGGGGCAGAGCATTGCACACAGCCACCACTCTCTGGGTGAAGAGATTTCTCCTCATCTCTGTCCTAAATGGTCTACCCCATATTTTTAAGCTGTATCCTCTGGTTCGGCACTCACCCATCAGTGGAAACATGTTCCCTGCCTCCATAGTGTCCAATTCTTTAATAATCTTATGTCTCACCTCTCAGTCTTCTAAACTCAAGGGTAAACAAGCCCAGTCACTCCAGTCTTTCAGTGTAAGGTAGTCCCGCCATTCCAGGAATTGACCTCGTGAACCTATGCTGCACTCCCTCCAATAGCCAGAATGTCTTTCCTCAAATTTGGAGACCAGAACTGCACACAGTACTCCAGGTGTGGTTCCACCAAGGCCCTGTACAGCTGCAGAAGAACCTCTTTGCTTCTATACTCAATTCCTCTTGTTATGAAGGCCAGCATGCTATTAGCCTTCTTCACTACCTGCTGTACCTGCATGTTTGCCTTCATTGACTGGTGCACAAGAACACCCAGATCTCTTTGTACTGCCCCTTTACCTAAATTGATTCCATTTAAGTAGTAATCTGCCTTCCTGTTCTTGCCACCAAAGTGGATAACCATACATTTATCCACATTAAACTGCATCTGCCATGCATCTGCCCACTCACCTAACCTATCCAGGTCACCCTGTAATCTTCTAACATCCCCCTCACATTTCACCCTGCCACCCAGCTTAGTATTATCAGCAAATTTGCTAATGTTATTACTAATACCATCTTCTATATCATTAATATATATTGTAAAAAGCTGCGGTCCCAGCACTGATCCCTGCGGTACCCCACTGGTCACTGCCTGCCATTCCGAAATGGAGCTGTTTATCACTACTCTTTGTTTCCTGTCAGCCAACCAACTTTCAATCCAAGTTAGTACTTTGCCCCCAATACCATGCGCCCTAATTTTGCTCACGAACCTCCTATGTGGGACTTTATCAAAAGCTTTCTGAAAGTCCAGGTACACTACATCTACTGGTTCTCCCTCGTCCATCTTCAGAGTTACATCCTCAAAAAATTCCAGAAGATTAGTCAAGCATGATTTCCCCTTCATAAATCCATGCTGACTCTGACCTATCCTGTTACTACTATCCAGATGTGTCGTAATTTCATCCTTTATAATAGACTCCAGCATCTTTCCCACCACTGAGGTCAGACTAACTGGTCTCTGATTTCCTGCTTCCTCTCTCCCACCTTTCTTAAAAAGTGGTACAACATTCGCCACCCTCCAATCCTCAGGAACTGATCCCAAATCTATCAAACTCTGGAAAAAAATCACCAACGCATCCACGGTTTCTCGAGCCACCTCCTTCAGTACCCTGGGATGCAGACCATCAGGCCCCGGGGATTATCAACCTTCATTCCTCAGAATCTCTCCAACACCAATTCCTGGCAAATATAAATTCCCTTAAATTCAGGTTTTTCAACCACTGTTACCTCAGGGAGATTGCTTGTGTCTTCCCCAGTGAACACAGATCTGAAGTAACAATTCAATTCTTCTGCCATTTCTTTGTTCCCTGTAATATGCTCCCCTGTTTCTGCCTTCAAGGGCCCAATTTTAGTCTTAACCATTTTTTTGCCTTTCACATACCTAAAAAAAGCTTTTACTATCCTCCTTTATATTTCTAGCCAATTTACCTTCGTACCTCATTTTTTTTCTCTGCGTATTTCCTTCTTAGTAATCCTCTGTTGTTCTTTAAAAGCTTCCCAGTCCTCCATTTTCCCACTTATCTTTGCTGTGTTATACTTTTTCGCTTTTAACTTTATATTTTTCTTAACTTCCCTCGTCAGCCACGGCAGCCCATGCCTCCTCCTAGGATCTTTCTTCCTTTTTGAAATGAACTGATCCTGCATCTTCTGCATTATACACAGAAATATCCGCCATTGTTCCTCTACTGTCATCCCTGCTAAGGTATTGCACCATTGAACTTTGGCCAGCTCCTCCCTCAACTCCATAGTTCCCTTTATTCAACAGAAATATTGTTCGTTTTATCCTTTAAAGGATTGAGCAAGGTTGTTTCTAAATGGTCAAAAGCTAGAAACAGTGAAGATGACAGATGACTTGGGAGGGTTCCAACTACTTACTTAATTAAAATGTCGTCATCAGATGCAAAAGTTGAGCAAATAGATTTCCATAGGATCATAAAGAATATATGGGTCAGAACCAAGTTGTTCAATCCACCATGTCTGTACCAATGTTTATTCTCCACTCCAATCACCTCCCATAGAAACATGAAAAATAGGAGCAGCAGTAGGCCATTCAGCCCTTTGACCCTGCATCACCATTCAGTATGATCGTGGCTAATCATCTAATTCAGTATCCTGCCCTTGCTTTCTCACCATATCCCTTGTTCTAAGAACTGTATCTAGCTGCTTGTAAATGCTTTGGTCTTAATCACTTCTTTTTGTGGCAGAGAATTCACCCAGGCTCATCACCCTGGGTGAAGAAATGTGTCCTCGTCTCAGTAAATGGTTGACCCCATGCACTTAAATTGTGACCTTTTTAGTTCTGGATTTTTCTCTTCCTTTCTGCTCACATCAACCATCATGACCATCTATTCTCTTCTGGAAGCATTTTGTCCAGCTTCCACTTAGGTGCACTTACACTATTAGTTCCTCTTTGACCAGAACTACTCTGCAATATTCTGGATGCTTTTACATTCTTAGTAATGTGTGTTATCAAAAGTTAAAAAGGTTTAGCATAGCCTTGTTTTCAATACTAATAATGTAATATTGAAATTCATTTCTAGAGGGTTAGAGTACAAAGGTAGGGAATAGAAGTCATGATTCCAACTGCAGAAAGCATAGTACCTGCGGAGCTGAGGGCAATTCTGGGCATCACACCTTAGACCATTCCCTTTGAAAGATGAATTGACCTTATCAAATGAAAAAGAGTAGTCTGAAAGCTTCTGTCAAAGTATCTGTGCATTCAAGTTTTGGGTACTATGGTTACTGCACAGGGCACGTGATGATGAACTTCTGCCTACACAGAGGGTTCATTTGTCATACTTTTGGCACTACCAGCATTTTAAATGAGATATAATTGAAACAATCTCAACATTAAATTGGGCATCCACGAAGCACTCTCGATCATTAGCAACAGAATTGTATTTCACTGTAATTTGTAACCTTGTGGTTCAGCATATTTTGTTCCTAACTCCCAATAGCATTGTGTCAGGGGACTGAAGCAGACTAAGTGAGGATTGTACGAGACCATAAGACATAGCAGCAGAAGTAGGCCGTTCAGCCCATTCAGTCTACTCTGCTATTCTGTGAGATCACAGCTGATCTGATTTTCTTCATAATCCCTGATTGCCTTACTGGTTAAAAATATATCTTTTTGGGGGTAATCAAAGATGACGGCGATCTGATAAGTTGGCTGTGCTGGGCTCTGCACCAAAACCCAAGTGGGGTGGGCTTTGACCCCTCCTCCCACTAGTCATCCATAAGAAAAATCGATAAAACAAAAATACAAAATAGCTAGAACCTTTTAAATTCTGATTCTAATATTCTGGGAACAAGAGAATATGAATAAAGGAAAGGGAGCGAGAGAATTGCAGCAAACTGGGCACTCCCCTACAATGTCAGGCACACCCATGGCCACGGCCCTGACTCCCAGGGCAGCGCCTTTGAACCAGTTCGTAAAACTCCGAGAGAAAATCAAATCGGTGCTGGAATTGATCTCTACCATGCTACAGAAGCATGAGCAGGAGATCCGAACATTGGATCGACACATTGAGGCAGTTGAAAGAAGGACCGCGGCCGAGAATTTGGAGGGGCGGATCCAAACACTCGAAGGCCAGGTTCAGGCCTGGTCGGACCTTGTTGACGACTTCAAGAATCAAGGTCAAAGGATAATGGGAATCCCGGAACGTGAAGAAGGTGAGAGCCTGGTCAGCTTCCTAGAGCAGTGGTTCCCGCAGCTTCTGCCGTTGGGAGTTGGGCTAGGTGAGTGTGGAGCAGGCCATCAGATTGTGATGCGCAGGTCCGGGTTGGATCAGTGCCCCTGTCTGGTCCTGGTGCGATTCCAGTGTTATAAAGACAAGCAACTGATAATGGAAACCTCCAGAAGACTGGTAAAAGACTGAGTCTGGTGTACAAAGGTTTGAAAATTGTTTTTTTTTAATTAAGAAGAGGAAATCTTTTGAAGTCAGGAAGTGATCGAGCGATTTGAATATCCAATACTCTGAGGTACCTGGCAGTACTGCACTTCAACCATGGAGGGTCTGTTTACAATTTTGATTCAGCAGAGAAAGCAAAGGATTTTTTGGACTCTGAAATAAATTGTCTGGGTCGGGGATGGGGGGGAAATGTTCTGGACAATGGCATATCCTTTCTTTTTGTGGTTGTTGGTCGTACAGGCCTGGCATCGCTTTGATGTAACATTCTCTTTTTTTCTCTCTTTCAGTAATATTTGTTATTTCTTTGTTTCTTCTGGGTGAGGGGTGGTTCTTTCTTTTATTGAGGACGAATTGGGTTGATGTATGGGATGGATGTACACCTTTTACTCTCACATGTAAATAATAGGTTTTCTTTGTTTCTGTATTGCTTGGGTTTGGGGCGTGGCTGTAGCTGAAAGGAACCAGGATGGTTGTAAGGTTTGGGACGAGTGCCCCCAATGGGCGAGGTGGGGCGAATCTAGAGCGATTTGTTTGTTTATTTAATTTAAGAGTAGTGGTCAGTTTTTTTAGTAGTGGTAATTTTTAGATTTCATAAATTTTGTGTTTTCTCCACTCTGTGCAGCATGAGTAAGTTTCTTCCTCTTGGGGGGCCACAGGCCACTCTGGGCAGTCATGACTAGTGGTTCGTTTAGATGGTGCACCTGAAACAAAAAAGGGAGCCATTCCCCGATCAAACCACAGAAAGGAAAGGGTTGACATTGCCCTGTTACAGGAAACACACTTGAATGACAAGGAGCGTTTTAAGTTACAACAGGGAGGATTTATTCGGGTACTCTTCTCTTTCAATTCTAGAAGCAGAGGAGTGGCCATACTAGTACAGAGGAATCTCCATTCCAGATAATAGGACAAATTAAGGATGAACAACTTTAAAACCTGAATACATGGGCAAGAGTGTGGCATTCTGAATGTCTATTGCCCCCCCACCACACCCCCTTAAATTCTTAATTGACGCAGTCTCCAAATTAATGGCTCTTAGGATGCCCCACACGATTATAAGAGGAGACTTACAGACCCCAAGGTAGACAGGATGTCAAAGGGCGGTCTCTGGTATCTTCCTGCAATCCAGACAGCTAGTGGACTTGTGTGGGGAGTTGGAACATGTAGCGATGTCTCCACCCAAATGGGAAGGGTTTTACCTTTTACTCCAGTACACACAAGTGCCACATGAGAATTGATATGTTCTTTGTTCCATCGACCGTCTGGAATCAATGCTTTCGTTCAGGATTGGGAATATAGCCATTTTGGACTATGCGGCAGTGTACTTGGATTTTAAGATCGGGGTAGTGGAATAGACACGCAGCGCTGGTACATGGATCTATTTCTTTTGAAGGATAACAAATTTATAGAGTACTTCACAAGAGAGTTTAGGATCTTGTGGGACATCAACTTGGGTACAGAAAGTAACCCCATCACTGCTTTAGGAGACCACCAAGGTGTATTTAAGGGTTTTGGATGTAAGTTTGCTCGTTGAGCTGCAAGGTTCATTTTCAGACATTTCGTTACCTTACTAGGTAACACTTTCAGTGGGCCTCAGGCGCAGCAACGCTGAAAGTTCCTGCTTTCTATTTAAATGTTTGGGTTTCTTTGGGTTGGTGATGTCATTTCCTGTGGTGAAGTCACTTCCTGTTCTTTTCTCAGGGGGTGGTAGATGGGGTCTAACTCGATGTGTTCATTGATAGCGTTCTGGTTGGAATGCTGTGCTTCTAGGAATTCTCATACGTGTCTCTGTTTGGCTTGTGTTATCCCAGTCAAAGTGGTGTCCTTCCTCATCTGTATGTGAGGATACTAGTGAGAGAGGGTCATGTCTTTTATGTGGCTAGTTGACTGCCAGACAACTCAGACCCCTTGGCATCATGGTAGCCCACAAACCCACCAACACACTAAAACTTCGTTATTTTTATACACCATTCTCTTTAAAGGTCAACATTCTATTTGCTTTCCTTTATTATCTGCTGAACTTGTTTGCTAACTTGCTTAATTTATGCCCAAGGACTCCCAAATCCCTCTGCAGTCTTTCACCATTTAAATGATATTCAGCTGTTGTATTCTTCCTGTCAAGGTACAAAACCTCTCAATTTTTAACACATTATATTCCGTGTGCTATTTGCATTTCCACTTTTTTCATCTGTAAGCTTGGCTATAGCACATTCATTTTCCTCATATACCTCCTATTGGATGTTCTAAATATTGTGGCATATTGTAAATATTTGTTGCTCAAATAATAATCACTTGGACACTTCATTAATTACAAGTTGCCATCCTGAATCTGCCTCTATTCTCCCAAAACTGTCGTCTTTTAGTTAGCCAATCTTCTATCCATGCTAATGTATTATCTCCAACACCATGGGCTCTTATCTTAAGTATCTAATGTACATTATCTTGTCAAACACCTGGAAATGCAAATACATTCATAAGGGGGAAAAAAAGGTTTGAAGTTGCTAAGTAACTAGTCAATCTTCTGTGAGATTGAGTGGTTGAGACTATTAGATATGGAAATGTGTTGCTGGAAAAGCGCAGCAGGTCAGGCAGCATCTAGGGAACAGGAGAATCGATGTTTCGGGCATTAGCCCTTCTTCAGGAGTGGTTGAGACTATTAGCATACTTTCTCATTTTAATACCATATCCTCCCTGTTGGATTTTAAAGAATTTGTAAAATGTTCCCAACTCCAACTGTAACTTCCAGCAACATGATACTAATATTGTGCCTTTGATATTGGCATCAATTTGTTTTTGAAGGAGAAATATTGGAACAACGTTTCAGCAAAAACTAACGTGGATGGAAAAGTTCTATAAGCTTCTGAGTAAGCAACTTCCTTAGGCACACTTTCTTAGTCAACTGAGAGTAAAAATAAATGAAGTGGTCATCGAATCAAAGATTCAAGGAGGGAAGTGGCTGTTCAGCTCATGATGCGTACATTAGCTTAATGTACAATTTTCACTCTGTTCCATTTTCCTACCTCTTTTACTTTAACTTTTTAAAAATTCCTATAGATTCTGCTCCTTTGGATTCCATGTGGGGCTTTGTGTTCTAACCAATCTTTTTGAACATAGAAGTTCTAAAGTTCACACTTTGAAGTGCCTCCGGAGCTTTATCCTTCATGAAGATGTTGCATAAAAAACATTTGTTGTTCTCAACTTGTGTACTAGTGGAAATAGATTTTTCCAATTTACCTGATTAAAGCCTCCAAGTTTTAAACAAACCTACTGTTAACCCCTTTCTTCTGTTGAAAGGAACTAGAGTTTCTGTTTGCTTTAGTCATAACAAGAGCATCTCCTCTGTGGCAGTGTCTTAGTAAATCTCTAGGCTAGGAAGAACACAGGAGAGGATACATAATTTTTGAAGTTAAGGCACGAACAACCAAAAACCTGTAGAAGAGTCTGGAATTATAAATTCTCTTTTTGTGTTAATCAAGCCTTTAATTTTACAGTTTCATCAACTTTGTTCTTTCAAAATTTAAAGAATTGTGCCTGTAATTGTAAGGCCACAAACAATGTTTATATTCATTCTTTCAATGCAGCAACTAGGTATTTTGAACAATATTCTAATAATGTAGGAATATTGTCAATCCTTTAATAATTCATTGACTCTAGATTGTAGTCATTGCACACTCTGTACAGGGCTGGCTGTAATACATTGATCCTTTTTTTTCCTGTAATTTGCAGATTAGCCATCTTGATGAGGACTGTCTTACAGAATTATCTGTGTTCTTCAAGCGTTCAAAAAAGAGTATGTCCAGTTTGGTGACAGAGGTAAGAATATGTCTTCCAGATTAATAATCCTTGTTATTAAAAATCAAAAAAACCATCTTGACATTTTAGGTAAATCAGTACAGAAAACCATTATATGTCTCATGCTACAATTGAGCTATTTCTGTGTTATGACATTTTCTAGAAGAGAGGGGCTCATATCTGTTGATAGGAAAGTCCAAAAAGTAAGTATTTAAAATAACCCAAATTAGTCTTTGACTTGTCTTTGGCAATAGATTGTGAAATATTGCTTCCAGTAGGTGGGTGATTCTAGTAGTGTCGACTTTGGTAGGTGAGTGGTTGCTTTGCTTCTGCAGTTAGCTGAAAGGACCTGTCCAGTTTCCTTCAACAATGAATTTGCTAACCATTTGTTTTCTGAAATCAGAGACAACGTTTTTTTCTTTTTTTATATCCACATGCTGGTGTATCTAGTGGAAGTTCTCAACTGTCCCTTCATAGCACATTGTTGCTTGATGGAACTTTTACTGGTGCGCTAGTTTATAGTTTTAGTTCTCTTGCACACAGACCAAGAGTTGCAGTTGGTATTTAAACCCTTTTGTTTGTGTATTGCTGGAAGGATAAAATGTTAACATGTCTGTATTTCCACTCCTATCATGTCTGCAGTCTGGGACATAACTGAACTGTGATCTTGTGAAGATTTTCAGTTCAAATATCTGGTAATGAATATCTTCAATGAAAGGACTATCCAATTAGTCTTAACACTCAACAGAATTACTATTGTTGAATTCCCCACCATCGTTATCATGGGTGTCACCACTGGCATCTAAACAAGTTGCATAAATATTTCCTCCCACCTATCGCATTTCCAACGCCCCTCCCCCAAGTCCCTCCTCCCTACCTTTTATCTTAGCCTGCTGAACACATTTTCCTCATTCCTGAAGAAGGGCTCATGCCCGAAACAACATCGTTTCTCCTGCTCCTTGGATGCTGCCTGACCTGCTGCGCTTTTCCAGCAACACATTTTCAGCTCTGATCTCCAGTCCTCACTTTCTCCGCATAAATATTTATGTCAGATACTGGTTTCTCGGGCAAGTTACTCAATTGACTATGTAAAGCCTGTCTACTGTCTACACATCACAGTTCAGGAGTGTGTTGAGATTCTCTAATTGAATGAATGCAGATCCAACAAACTTGAGTTTGACACCACCTAAAATACAAGCAGCCCGTTTGGTTCATACCATGGTCAGTGCCTTCAACATTCATTTCCCCCTCTGCCCCTTGTCCTGCAGGGCAAGGGCAGCAGCTACATGGGAGTTTGGAGAGCCTTATTCTGTGGTGTAGGCCTCTGATTCAATGACACATTTCAATCCAGGTTGCATGCCATCTTGACTTTGAAGTATTTCCCTGTTTCTACTTTATTGACACTGGGTCCAAAGTCCTGCACTTCTTTTTCTAACAGCAATGCTTGTTAACCTCCATCATACAAACAGCAGAAGTTCACAAAGGAGGCCCACTACCAACTTCTCAAGGATAATTGGGGATGAGTATTAATATCTGGCTGCCCAATAACATATTACCTTGATTACTTGTTATTATCTCTCTAACTTAATTAGTTTGTACAGTTTTTAATTACTTGTTACTTTGGTTCGACCTGTCATGTGACTTGTGCTTACTCATGTTCCAGCTGTTTGGTTTGTCTCTAGCGCCATCTTAAGTACCTGGAATTATCTTGCCATTATCTCTACCCCTATATATTCTGTACCTGTGCGCTTCCCTCTACTTCACCCCACAAAGGAGCAGTGCTCCGAGAGCTTGAGATTCAAAATAAAACTGTTGCACTGTAACCTGGTGTCATGTGAGTTCTGACTTTGTCCAGCCTCGTGCAATACCGGCACCTCCATATCCTAACTATGGAAGTCCGCACCTCAGGAAAACAAATGCTTGACACTGTGGTCAATTGTAAGGTTGGCAGAGCTTTGGTCCTGGCTCTGTTTGCTAGTTGATGTCATGACTTGCTTAGTCTGCATACATCCAGTGCACATGTAGGTGTGCATGAAAGTTATCCCCTTCATTTAATATAGTGAATCCTATGCCAACAAAACGCAAGCCAATGGATGAAACTCATTTCCCCAACCTCCAATTGCACAAATGTTCAAACATTTGCTCCTTGGTTGCTCTAAGAATAAATCTATGTTTGGCAAATTTTGCTGCTTATTTTTAGATATTTAATCCTAGACCAGTTCCTTCCTTTTCATTATTTTTCTCTTTTTCATTTTCACTTTCTGAGTAGCCTGAGAACAATTAGACTATTCAAAATTTACTGTTTCTTGAAGTTCAGTTCTAACCAGATATTTGTCCAGCTCTTCAAAGTAAAATGATGGTGTGTTTAACTTTACCTTTTCATATTTGCTTCGCTTAGCTCCTGCTGGGTGGACAGATGGATTGGATGTAAATTTTTCAAGCTGTATTCTGCCTTGTGTGTTTTATCTAATCATTATTGCAATGTGTCTTTGAAATAACAAATCCAAGAGTGGTCTTCATTTAATTTGAAGACCTTTTTTTATTTAAACACTTTTTTTTTCTGGCTTCAATGATGCCTGCTCTCTTAAAAAAAAAGTTCATTTCAAATTACAGTCGTTATGCACAAAGCAAAGAAAGGTTTGGGTGTGCTGCATTACAGATTAAGAAAAATGCAATAAAGAATGTATGCTTTAGAGAGATGCCAGTTCTGTATAAATTTCCCTTGATGCCCTAAGGCTCAGCTTATTCGTTCAATGGGATGGTAAAATCCTACCTATCTAGTTTGCAGGGGAATTGCTAAAGGATATTTTAAAGCTTAGTTCTGTTTGTATGCTGAACTGTTTCAGAGCTAATTTATATACCAGCAGGTCAGAGGGTAGCATGGAATTATTATTTAATCAGGATATTTTAGCTTCCAGTTAATATTTTGATGAAATAATTATATTAAATTACAGCCAAGAAAGAAATTGTTGGTATTACAAGTTGGTGATCTGGTAAGGTGCTCAGGAATGTGTGTGTGGTGGTGGGGGGAGGGGCGCCTTGCATGAATGAATTCAAGGTTTGAACATACTTAGCCTTTGTAGGAATAGTCTGAAAAATCTTTGCTACTTTGCCCTTGCCCAACAGCTCTCCTTTTTACTGTTGATTTTCCTCGCCCCTGTGCCCGTACTCCTCTTTTCCATTTCCCCTCCCCCCCCCCCCCCCCCCCCCCCCCCAAACCTCCCTGCATGCCGCTGAAGTCGTTGTTGTTATAGCTAGAATGGAAGGGTTTGTATTAAAGTTTATGTTGAGTCTCCCTTTCCTTCTGCTTTTACAAAACATCCAGGCAACAGACAGGCAACTGTTTGTGTGGAGTTTGCACATTCTCCCCGTGTCTGCGTGGATTTCCTCCGGGTGCTCCAGTTTCCTCCCACAGTCCAAAAAGTGCAGGTTAGGTGAATTGGCCATGCTAAATTGCCCGTAGTGTTAAGTGAAGGCGTCAATGTAGGGGAATGGGTCTAGGTGGGTTGATCTTCAGAGGTGTGGACTTGTTGGGCCAAAGGGTCTGTTCATGCTGTAAGTAATCTAATCTCTAATCTAATCCCAATTTCGTCTGAAGCCTCCTTGGATAACCTTCCTAAGATATCTTTTGCTAGTAGCTAATATAAATTCAAGCTAAATGTTATATGTCCAACTATGTTTAACATGTTTTTTTTTTCTGTCCTTCTAGTAATTAGTTCTTTTGCTCCTTTTCAAAGGTTGTTACTGGTTACTTCTGTAAATTGTCCTTCCCATGGTCTGCTCCTACAACTGCTAGTTATCTTGAACAGTTTATGATTTGCTCAGGTACAACAGCTTTCTACTCCCTCTGCCATGTTCTTTTGTCTAGTGGAAATATGATAGAATAACAGCTGCATATCTGCTGCTGTTGCATAAGAAGAACCATGGCAAGCCTGTTCGCTTGTTTTCTTGCAGTGAAGACCATAGCATGCCTTCAACACCCCTTGGAGAATTGCGGGTGAGAAATCCATTTTGAAAATTTTGCATGGATCTAAACGTTATGTTAACTTTGTTCGCAATGTAAAGGTGGTAACTATATTTGAAAAGCCAATTTTATAAAGAACATACTTTGGAAGGAGGGGATTTTAATGCAATTGTATGAATGTAGGAATTTGAAGCAGAGGTAGAGCCCTACTCTGCTATTCACTAGATCACTGGTATTCTGTTTTTGAAGTCAATCATATATTTAAAAAATTTCAATTGCCCCACCTCCACCGCCACCTTAAGCAGATAATTCCAAACTTGCACAACTCTCTGGGAGAAAATGAATTTCTGTCGTCTCTTGTTTGTCCTAAAAGGGCAGCCCCTAATTCCATGCTTTCCATGTCAACTTTGTCAAACCACTGAAGACCCCAGATGCTTCAATTAACTCACTCCCTCATTTTTCTAAGCTCTGGCGAAATTAAGCCCAATCTGTCCAATTTGTCCTTCTAGAACTACCTGCTCATTCAATCTGGTCAACTTCCTCTGAATCACCTTCAATGCATTTACATCAAAACTGCACACCAGATGTCCTATATAATTGAGGCAGGTCCTTTTTACTTTTCTATTCTGTTTATCTCGCAGTAAACAATAGTATCCCTTTTGCAGCTTTTATTACTTGCACTGCCAGCGGGCTCATGGTTTGTGATTCTTGCACTAGGACACCCAGATCTACACAGCTGAATTCTCCAGTCAACCTCCATGTAAAGAATACTCTGACTTTTTTAAATTCTTGCTGCCAAAGTGAATGACTTCACGTTTGTCCACATTATATTCCATTTGTTAGATTTTTGTCCACTCATACATTCTACTTCGATTTGCAAACTTATTATGTCCTCTTCACAACATACTTTCTTACCTATCTTTGTTTTGTCTTAGCTATCAGGCCTTTGCTCCCCTCATCTTTAGGTCAAGCTATCCGGAGCCATGATATTAAACCAGTGTGAATCCCTGGAATTTAAATAGAATTTTGTCTATATAGTGGGATTTTGTTAAGGGGGAAAGAGATTATTGAAAAATTAACTTCCGTTTTATTTAGAATCACAGCGTGTTGATTTTAAGCTAAGAAAAACCCAGAGACGGGGATAAGCTTTTTTTTTCTCATTTCCAAGGAAGACTGAAGTCAGGAATAAGTGCAGGTTCTTCTAGAAAGAAATTATCTGTGATTGTAGTTTGTGAAAACTTTCAAATCGACCATGTTTGTTTAGAAATCTGCATGTATAAATATTTATACTATCAGTATAAGTATTGCAAACAGCTGCTTTGAAAGTAGCCATGAAAGTGGCCGAGCAGAGGCTGATAGCCAAGTTTGGTACCCATTGGGATGGCCTCAGTCGGGACCTTGGGTTCATGTCACACTACAGGCGACTCCATTACTCTGTATACACACGCGGACAGACGGGCATACTCAGACCCCCACTCACACTCCCACACACCTTCTCACAGACTTAAACCCCTTTACACTCACGCTCGTATACATACACACACCCTCTCACAGACACTCATCAGCCCCCCCCCCCCACACATGCGCACACACACACGCATGCACAAACAAACCCACATGCGCACACACGCACGCACAAACAAACCCACATATACATATAAGTTTGCAGAATTACATTTTACTTTGCTGAAAAACTGCATGATTCCATGTAAGATTCTGTAAATCCATTTTTTTTAGATTAGAATCAGTCTGACCATTGTGGCACAAACCGCCTCTCACAGGGAGTTAATACCTTCAATACCTTATCTGGGCCGACATGACACCAATTGTTCAAGTGCACTTGAGAATATACCTTTTTTAAAAAAAGGTTTTGCGATTTACATATGAAAGAACAGAAGCCAACATGGTCATTCTAAAAGATGAGAGACTTGACAAACAATCTGGGTCTTTTTCAATGTATAATTTCAGTACATCACTGTAAACTTTTGCTATAAATTCTGTATCTTGCAATCTAATTCTCCACAATCACCTGATGAAGGATCAGTGCTCTGAAAGCTAGTGCTTCCAAGTAAACCTGTTTGACTAGTCATTCCATCATGTGGATTCTAGATGAAACTTTTAAATATATTTTGGTAATGGAAGAAAATGTTAAATTTCTGGTTAATTACTGGTTAATCTTTACTTTTTTTAAAAGCAAACTTAACCTTTTAATTGTTCTATCAGTCCAAGAGGAATGTAAGTTTTGAAGATGTGGAAGATAATGGTCGCTATGTGTGCAGATCTGTGGAATTTGCAGATGAATGTGCCCTATATGATCCACTTTTTTTGACGCCCCAAACAGAGGTTCGCAGAACGTTTTCTTCTTTATCATGTTGTATTACTTTACCGCAACTGCTTACAAATTTTGACGACTGTATGAAATATAAAATCTAGTATTGAGACCTATATCTCTTCTAAGTTACATATCTGCTGCCTTTTTACAATAGGAACTGAGTTATACATATAGCATATTACTTCATCCATTTTTTTAGAATCTAGATATTTAAATCAATCCTTTGATCCTATAGGGAGTGATATTGAGCATTCCAATATTTCGAACAAATCAAAATATTTTATAATATTTTGCCACCACTGCTGTCATTCTTTGTATTACATTTATTCATTAGTCATGTCCTTATCAGGAAGTTGATATGTATGTACTTTTAGTGAAGTCCTCAGGTAATTTGTACAGATTCTTGAAATTTTTGGGGTTTTTTGGCATTGAACTTTTCAAAACACCACTATTCATTTGAGATTGAATCACAAATATCATCTCTACATCAGTTGGAGTGACCAGTTTGAAAGGCTGTTTACTTACTTGTTATATAACATATGGCTTACAGACTGTAGCCCAATTAAATTTGTTTGTAAATATGCAATTCATGTAAATATGGTTCATGTACTTTTCAAAATGAGTGTTTTTTTTTGTCAAACTTGCTTTTTCAAGGTCTCTTGTTAAATTTTACATAGTGGTACGCTGATGTTTCTTCTTTCATTGCATTTTTTTGCACTATTTAGTATCCCTTGTGAATATGCTAACAATGATAAAACTTTCTGTAAATAACTGGTATCTTTTGTATTTCAGCGACCACGATGCAGATTACTTAAAGATTCTTCAGAAGAGAATTTACGATCTTCAGGCAAGCAAAAAATTGCTTCAAAGAAATCTGAAAACAAAGAAAATAAAAAGCGGGTAAAAATTGTGAAAACTGATGATCACTTTGTGCAACCTGAAGCCAAAACGCCAGTGGTTAATAAAAACTATGGAAAGAAAAATCTGTTCAATTCCAAAGAACATGCAGATATTCATCATAAAGGTAACTTTGTTGTTAAATCTTAAATGTTTTTATCTGTACACTCCAAGAATAGTAAGCATCCTGCACAGCTAGAGGGTCACAATGTTTTTCAACTAAAATAATGCCATACTTTCAAAATAAAGCATAATCTGTTAACAGCTAAACAGTTTAATGCCAGTGTGTCTTCAGGTCAAATATCACAATCAATCATTTGTGCTTTATTCTCCATTTTGCCACAGTTGCCCGGTGTACATGTTGTACAAAACACCGCAAAGTGAGTTGAACTGGGGGCTCACATTTTTATCACAGTTTCCAGCTCAATTAAAGCTACTATCTGGTAACCTTTTATCACTTCTGATCATCTTCTGTTAATCATAAGAGGTCAATCTTGAGCTGCCCGACCTTAGAAAGCCCTCTAATGTGTTTGCAGTACATCCAACCAATAATAAATTTCCCCTCCCCTCTGGACTTGACCGAACTGGAAGAGCTGACTCCCATTAGTCAATGGAGCCTATTTCACATGAGCAGCCAAGCAGGGATAAGCTGAAACAAATTTAGTGTGGACGTGGGATTAGACCATCTAGTATCATGCAGGAAAAATTATATATTCAATCATACCACTTTAGACCATTGTGCATTTCAAACTTCAAGTAAGCATGTACAGAATCTTTAATTCCTTCTGTGAGAATATTTATCCCTGAAATGAACAAAAATTGATAGATTTGGAAGTTTGAAACACTTTTTTTGTTTTAGTTTACTTGCCTGCATATCCCTCCTGATTCAAGATTATCTGCGATCCCAAATTTGCATTGCCCTCCACTTGCCTTTTCTATGTGGCATGTGCTGCAATATTGCATGATTCTGATTTTGAAAAATACTGTGTTCACTTATAACAGATCAATATTATGTTTAAATAGTTCAAGGGTTACTTGCTGGCTGATACTAAATGGTTACAACAATAATTATCCATGTCACAGTAAAACATTGTATGTCCTCCAGTGCTGACTGTGTTGGAACATGGTTGCTAATTAAATTTTCTTTGCAAAATTGTTAAAGTTCATTGCAGAACTGTTGAAACCCCCAAGTTAGAGTTTACTATAAAATAATGTATTAAATGTCAGGTTTTAAATTATTTCCATTCTTTAACCGTTAGCCATGATCAACTGCAACAAGGAGATGCCTATAAAACATACTACAAATCAGCTTTTCACAGAGGAATTAACAGGCACAGCATTTAGCCCAGAAAGACGGTATGTAGTGGAATGATTGTTTTAGAAATGAGCGCTTACTTATAGCTATTTGGTATTTCTTTTAATCTTGAATAATTTTCTATTGTCTGAACATGCAAATTAAGAATGTCATTAGACCCCTCAATCTGATACGTCATTCAATACAATCATAGTTGATCTGATTATTCCTTAATCTTGCTTGCCTCCAATAGCCTTTCACCCCATTGCTTCTCAATTCTCAATATACCTTTGCCTTAAAAATAATCAAAGGCTGCTTCCACCACCTTTTTTTAAGGAAAAGCGTTCCAAGGGCTTATGACCCACTAAGTGTGAATATTCTCCTCATCTATTTAAAAGAGAAACACGTTTTTTTAAAAAATGGTGACCCCAGTTCTATATTTTCACACAAGAGGAAGCATCCCCTTTCAACATGCACACCATCTAGATCCCTTCAAGCAAGTTGCCACTTACTCTTATAAATTCCAGTGCATACAACCTATAGCCTGTCCAGTTTTTGTTTTTCTCATCTATTCCAAGTATCAATCTAGTAAACATCCCTGAACTGCTTGCAATGCACTTGTATCCTTCCTTAAATAAGGATACCAATACTATACACAGTACTCCAGATGCGGTCTCGCCGATACCCTGTGTAGCTGAAGCATAATTTCCTCCTTCTTGTATTCAATTTCTCTCTCAATAAATATTAACATTCTGTCAGCTTTCTTAATTGCGTGCTGTACCTGCATACTAGCCTTTTGTGAATTAGCTACTGGGCATCCAGATTACTCTGCATTAGGGTTCTTCAATCTGACCATTTAGATAAAATGGTTTTTATTCTTCCAGCCAAAATAGACAACATCACATTTTTCCATGCCATTATACATCATTTGCCAGATCCTTGCCTGCTGACTTATTTTGTAGATGAGATGCTTATGACCCCTCCCATATCATATTGTACCCAATTTTAATGGTGTTCAACTGTTTTAGCCTATTAAACTCCAAGTTGAGATTTTGACCATATGCCCAAAGCACCACCAAGAGTATATGTTTTCCACTTCCATAACATCACCTGCCTTTGTTTTGGTTTAAGTGGTCCTGAAATCCTCAATCAGACCATTGTATAGAACATAACATTTACAGCGCAATACAGGCCCTTCGGCCCTCGATGTTGCGCCGACCTGTCATACCAATCTGAAGCCCATCTAACCTCCACTGTTCCATGTACGTCCATATGCTTGTCCAATGATGACTTAAATGTACTTTAAAGTTGGCGAATCTACTACCGTTGCAGGCAAAGCATTCCATACCCTTACTACTCTGAGTAGTATCTAGCTCTAGACTTGACTAATCAAATACAGTTCTGCACTCCCTCAATCTAGCCCTCAAACTTCAGGTAATTCAAAAATTTGTTCATGTCCTAATTTGCACCATGTCCCAATCAGCCGTCACTTCAGTGCTCACTACATTGACTTATTGCTTAAGGTTAAGCTAATCTTGAAGCTTTTATACTTGTTTTCAAATTCCCCTCACTGCACTGTTCCTGTGATTTCCTTAATCCCTACAACCCTTGGATATGTGCAGTCCTCCACTTGAAACATCCTTGAACACTGCAGGATTTGCTCACTATATCATTGGTGACCATGCCTTTAGCTAGCAATCCCCTAAGGTACAGAATTCCCCTCCAGCCTCTCCATTCTCATTCCTAAACTACTTCAAAGCTCCTTCTTTCACCAAGAATTTCATTCTTTGATTCTAATGCAGCTCAACCAAATTTCCTTCTATCTCATAGCTACAAACCATCTCTCTTTCATGATATTTTTTATGATCCCTAGCTTTGTTCTTCCTACAAATGGAACACATTCTGTCTAATCTATCAAGACCTGTCATAATTTTAACGATTTCTATGTGCCAACCTTTGGTCTCAGTTTAAGATGGAAAGAGACCCAGGCTGTCCAATTTTTCCGAAATGCATACAAACTCTCAGTTCTAGTATCATCCTTGCACATCTTTCAACCCTCTCCAATGTCTTTTTTTTAAATAATAGCTGGAGCTGTATACAGTAATTTATGTATGATCTATACCTTGTTTAGAATAGGCTCTCTCAACTTTTCGATTCTATTCCTTTAGAAATGAATCTTGGTGTGTAATTTGTTTTGTGCTTATATGTCGTCCCGTTCTTTCTCTTTCTTTCCCCCCCCCCCCACCTTCAGTCAAAGCAAGACGCTAAGACACAGTATCGTTTTACCTCCATCTTTATTCCGGGCCCTGAAGGGACAGAAAATGATCGCCCATGTGTACAGGGACATGAGTTCACGGTCTTCTCTGGAATATTCTCCAAATATAATTCAGTTTTTTAATAAACTGTATTGTCATTTTACAGGGAGGAGCATACATATAAGGCAACATACATATTGATTGATTGGGTGACCGTTACAATCAGCATGTGTCAATAGTAAAGATTAAGCCATGTGGTGTTATACCATGAATGTTCTTAACCTTAACTGGCTTTACATAATGAATACTTTTCATCTTGTTAAGCTGACCTTATATACTGAATGCTTACAATATTGTTGAATGGCTCTACACAATGAATGCTTTTCCACCTTGTTAACCCATTACCCTTGCCTCCAGCACTCCATTGTTCTCTGTAAGTTCTTATCTGGTCTGAGTCATGCTCAGCTGAACCTCTTGCTTCACAAAACTCAAACTTAGCTCTTTCCTTACACACATCCACATTCCCTCCTTTTATTTTGTAATAACTAATGGTATTACCAGCTTACATAAGACTCTGACAGCCACTATTTAAGCAAGTTGTTGATATGTTGACACAATATGCAGTGATTATAACAACAAGAATTACTAGTTCATTACATTAATTAGAATTTGAAGAATCCTCTCATGTGGAAAGAAAGATTCACCGGTAAAGTTCTTAAATTCACAGTCATTGGTGACCATTCCATCCCTCCAAGTCAAGTAGAAACGAGCCAGTTCTCCAAAATCTCCTCCTTCAGTAAAGTCCAACCTGAAAACAAAATTCAGTCTGTCCTTGTGCATCACTCCATGGAGAAATCTGATTTCTTGGATAATGGTAGTTAAATATTTAACAAAGCTGACGAGACTTCCATCCTTCCGGCTTCAGATGGAGGATACCAGAGCATCTGAGTGTGCAGTGCAGCAGCAGGCTAGGTGAATGCAGCATTTTTTTTTTTTGCCGCTTCTGCTCCCGCTCGGATTTGTTATATTTAAACAGCAAAGTGGCTGTTCTGATGTTAGCTTGATCAGTGAACCATCATATTCGTTGATATGATTGAAAGATAAGGTAAAGCTCACGTAGTTTAATGTCTGTAGGAAGGCCACTGACGAGAAGCGTACCAGCCTCCTCTTCACTGTTGTTAGTTTCTTCACTTTTCTTTATTCTCATGACTGGGGAGCTGATTGATTGATTGAATCTGTCGGATCAGGTTGTGGACGGGTGGGCAGTAGTCCGAAGGCGTGCTTTACCTGTGAATGGAGAAACTCTAGAGACAATGTTAGCTGCTGAAAGTACCTTGGCATTTCCTCTTTCATTCCTTCCTTACCAAGATGGTTATCAGTAAGAAGACAGTCACACGTTTTAACTACACTAAATTGTCTGCCTATTTCAACATTCTTTGAATTCTTGAAATCTGTTACTCTGTTCACTATTTATGACATTATCAAGTTTTGTACAATCTATAAACTTCTAAATTGTATTGCCTAAACAATTCAGTAAATTCTAAACAACAATCAAACCCTCGGGTACTTCATTCAGGTTATTCAAAAATTATTTTTCATTTAACAAATGGCCTGAAATATGAAAGCTGTCAGGAAAAGTATTTCAAAAGTCTGGAACAGCAAGAAAACAAGAAAATGTTTCCTGTGCTTTAGTAATTGAAAAGGCAGTTTCTTTTCAGATTTAAATCTCAAATATTCGTGGGAAACAAATTTTAAAATATGTTCACCAAAGAAACTTCCCAAATAAAGCATTCGGAATTATAGTGGCAACTTTGGTAGAGATCAACATTCTTTGAATTGGCAACATGAAGGGGCCAATGAAATCTTAACAATAATTAACAGAATTTAAACAGCTTAGTCTCAAGTGCTAATATTCTCTTGGATTTTAATAAAACACCAAACTCAAAGTGCTCTCTTCTTTTTGTGAACACTCTGCATTAAAATCACAGCAGCAAAGATATTTTAATACAATCCTCTGATATGGCTAAAGCATAACCACTGACCCAACTGTGCTTTTTCTTTTAAACCGGTATTGTAGAATATCAAACAAATCAGAGGCTCAAGGATTCACAGTCTTCTCTAGAATAGCAGTTTCTTAATGAATTATTTAGTCATTTTACAGGGAGGAGCATCCAGATAAAGGCAACATACATATTGATTGGGTGACCGTTACAATCAGCGAGTGTCAATAGTACAGATTTAAGTCATCTGGTATTGCACAATGAATGTTCTTAACCTTAACTGGCTTCACATAATAAATACTTTTCACCTTGTTAAACTAACTTTACATATTGAATGCTTGCAATATTGTTAAATGGCTCTCCACAATGAATGCTTTTCCACTCATTACTCTTGCCTCCAGCATCCCATTGTTCACTAAGTTCTTAGCTGATCTGAGTCATGCTTAGCTGATTGATTGTCTTGTTTCTCAAAACTCAACTCTTTCCCGACAGTCTCAATAGACCTAAGTCACAATTTTGTTATTTGCATATTTGCATTCCAAGATCTCTTTGCTGCATCTCTGTCCTGTTTAGTTTTGATTTTAACTGACCTATTGCATCTCGTTTTTCTTTTCATAATGTAATACAGTGCACTTCCCAACCATACCATTAAAGGGGAAAACCAGCATTTATGCTGCATGCGAGGAGTGTGTTGATGGTTGGCAAGTGGGCTGTGGTTGATCCATTACTATGGAGCATACGTGTTAATGATTGATTGATTGTTAACTGACAGTTTTGTTTAGATTTCAAACCAAACCGGTTGACTTTGGTCTGAAACGAACGAACAAATGGCTGTTACCTGTTTGATCTTGCAACAGGTGCATGTTTGTTGGATCTATGTGTTGTTATCAGGACAAATACGTGCCCCACTGCAGGTCTGACTGATAAACCTAAATTGGTTAGCAGCATAATTACTCTCTCTCAGGATTATTCAGCAAATGTTGTTCAATTGCTGATTTTCTACAAATGAAGAGCTCAGCACAGATGTTGCTTGGAGACTAAGTAATAAGGATAGATTGTTGGCTTCTGATTGGACTTTGATTTTCATGCTATAGGGTTATATCTGATAGTGCACAGGGTTTGTGAATGCCAACAACTTAATACTAAAGTAAATTCAATTCCTCCTAAGATAAGCTGCTGTTTGAAGACTTGGTGACCTAGTGCAGAATGTTTTGAATTCTTATCAAGCCCACTCAGTTTAGACTGTTCTCTGATCACTATCAAATGGCATTTACAAAAACTGAAAGTCATCATTTTAACTGCAAATGAAATTGGTGTTCATTTAATTTTAAAAAGGAGCTTAAAATAAGCTGTGCGCTTATTAGCAGTTCACAATTTTCCTGAGCTCCCTCATCTATCACTTTGAACTCTGATACACTGGAGTGCTTTTCAAGTACTGAACAGCTAGGGACTGTGTGTCAGAATTTTAGGGAATCTGACTGCAGAAATAATTTAAAGGGTCAGGGAGAGAGACAAAAAATAATTTAAGTGGCTAATGAAATGGAATCCATTATCTGAAGACTGTTTTAGTATAAAGGGTGGAAGATATAGACAGATTATGTTTGAACCCAGTTGGATTACTGCATTGCATTCTGGGCATCTGTCACTGACAGAATTTAGTGTTTTCTTTTAACTGTGATCAACATATTTGACATGCAAGATCTGTGTATTTTCTTATCCTCCGAATAGTCCCAATTTAAATAATTCCAGCCTTGAGATTTTTATTTGCCCCAGAAATTCATAAATGTGGCATTCTCTCAAAGTAGGTACAAAGGAGGAATAAAACAATATAATTACACTTGGGACTATTTCAGTTCCTTTTACAGCAGACCTGTAGTTTAGATGAATTGATGCTTTGGCTCAAGCGAGGTTCTTCTAAAAATAGCAAATTCTCTGAGAGTTATTAGGCTTCTGGTAGCAAGTTATCAGGTGATAGGTTCTGAGATTGACTTGAAGTTGGAATAGGTACAGTATGTTTGGCTACCTGCTGATGAGCTAATGTTTGAAAGCAATGAAGCTTCTGTTTTTCCCTTTTGATTCTGGAGTAATTAAGCTACAGTCTTGTAACCAGGTTCAACCACATGACCGAGATTAGTACTTCAGATATCCACTCAGGTGAGAATAGAGAAGCCATCAAAATATAATAGGATGTTAATGGTAGCTAGTCACTTTGATTTTCATAAATAAGATTTATCTTCCCTTTGGTCCTTTATGGACCATGGAAATAAATTGTGTGCAAATGTGTACAAAATATTATCTTTGAGAAAAAAAATCTATCAAACTTGGATCAAAACTTTGCTTCCACTGTGCCATCATGAGCTTGTTCCTTAGATTAACCACTCACTGGATTAATATTTCCACAGATTAGTTTTAAATTCACTCTCCTCCATGTGGGCTGGTTCCACTGACACCTTATGTTCTACATTATTTAGTCCTATTTAGAATCCTAAAAACAGCAACCACAGTACACTTTGGATTTCTGTCTTTCAGTTAGAATATGGCCAGTTTATGTACTTGTTCTTCATGATGTAATCCTTTCATTCTCTGTGATTATTTGGTTTGCTCTGCTTGGTACCCTCAACAGCTGCAATTTCCTTTTTGTACAGGATTACCTCATTTCAACTGAATCCCTGATTTCCTTTTACTCACTGCCCCTAAGCATTGTCATAATAGCTTCAATTTATTGTCAATCAGGACTTCCAGATACCTTTTTCCTTTTAAAATGTACTTTTTTTTTTTCCAATTTAAAGAATAGATCCTTGCTGAATTTCTTGTCCCTGTTAAAACACTTTGCATTTCTCTCCATTGAATTTCATCTGCCACCTGTCTGCCTATTTGACAAATATATTCAAATCCTCCTGTACCTTATCCTGTTCAGCTATTGAGTCTGCCACCTTCATTAGTTTTTGTAGTCATTGTACTTCTAGTACCAACTGATTCATGAAAACACAATAAGTCTTTCTGGTTCACTGGCTATCGTGTGGTTGCATGTTTGAAAGCAGTTAATATGCATCACCATCATGATCATGACCAGGATGAGAATGGTGTTAAAGAACAAAGAAAATTTACAGCCCAGGAACAGTCCCTTCGGCCCTCCAAGCCTGAACTGATCCAAATCCACTGTCTAAACCTATCGCCCAATTCCGAAGGATCTGTATCCCTCTGCTCCCCATCTACTCGGGCATCTGTCCGGATGCACCTTTAATGAATCTACCGTGCCTGTCTCTACTACCTCTGCTGGCAACGTGTTCCAGGTACTTTCTACGTGTATCCCCCTTAAACTTTTCACCTCTCACCTTAAACACGTGACCTCTCGTCATTGAATCCCTCACCCTGGGGGGAAAAAGCTTATCTCTATCCACCCTGTCTATACCCTTCAGGATTTTGTGGACCTCATTCAGGTCCCCCCTCAATCTCCTTTTTGCTAAGGAAAACAATCCTAACCTACTCAACCTCCGTTCATAGCTAGCACCTTCCATACCAAGCAACATCCTCCTAAACCTTCTCTGCACCCTCTCCAAAGTGTCCACATCCTTTTGGTAATGTAGCAACCAGAACTGCACACAGTATTCTAAATGTGGCCGAACCAAAGTCAATAGACAATAGATGCAGGAGTAGGCTATTCAGCCCTTCGAGCCTGCACTGCCATTCAACATGATCATGGCTGATCATTCCTAATCAGTATCCTGTTCCTGCCTTATCTCCATAACCCTCGATTCCACTGTCTTTGAGAGCTCTATCCAACTCTTTCTTAAATGAATCCAGAGACTGGGCCTCCACTGCCCTCTGGGGCAGAGCATTCCACACAGCCACCACTCTCTGGGTGAAGAAGTTTCTCCTCATCTCTGTCCTAAATGGTCTACCCCGTATTTTAAAGCTGTATCCTCTGGTTCGGCACTCACCCATCAGCGGAAATATGTTTCCTGCTGCCAGAGTGTCCAATCCTTTCATAATCTTATATGTCTCAATCAAATCCCCTCTGTCTTCTAAACTCAAGGGTATACAAGCCCAGTCGCTTCAGTCCTTCAGTGTAAGGTAATCCCACCATTCCAGGAATTGACCTCGTGAACCTACGCTGCACTCCCTCAATAGCCAGAATGTCTTTCCTCAAATTTGGAGACCAGAACTGCACACAGTACTCCAGGTGTGGTCTCACCAGGGCCCTGTACAGCTGCAGAAGCACCTCTTTGCTTCTATACTCAATTCCTCTTGTTATGAAGGCCAGCATGCTATTGGCCTTCTTCACTACCTGCTGTACCTGCATGCTTGCCTTCATTGACTGGTGTACAAGAACACCCAGATCTCTCTGTACTGCCCCTTTACCTAAATTGATTCCATTGAGGTAGTAATCTGCCTTCCTGTTCTTGCCACCAAAGTGGATAACCATACATTTATCCACATTAAACTGCATCTGCCATGCATCTGCCCACTCATCTAACTTGTCCAGGTCACCCTGTAATGTCCTAACATCCTCATCACATTTCACCCTGCCACCCAGCTTTGTATCATCAGCAAATTTGCTAATGTTATTGCTGATACCATCTTCTATATCATTAACATATATTGTAAAAAGCTGCGGTCCCAGCACGGATCCCTGCGGTACCCCACTGGTCACTGCCTGCCATTCCGAAATGGAGCCGTTTATCACTACCCTTTGTTTCTTATCAGCCAACCAATTTTCAATCCAAGTTAGTACTTTGCCCCCAATACCATGCGCCCTAATTTTACTCACTAGCCTCCTATGTGGGACTTTATCAAAAGCTTTCTGAAAGTCCAGGTACACTACATCTACTGGATCTCCCTTGTCCATCTTCAGAGTTACATCCTCAAAAAATCCAAAAGATTAGTCAAGCATGATTTCCCCTTCATAAATCCATGCTGACTCTGTCCTATCCTGTTACTACTATCCAGATGTGCCGTAATTTCATCCTTTATAATAGACTCCAGCATCTTTCCCACCACGGAGGTCAGACTAACTGGTCTATGATTTCCTGCTTTCTCTCTCCACCTTTCTTAAAAAGTGGTATAACATTAGCCACCCTCCAATCCTCACGAACCGACCCCGAATCTATCGACCTCTGGAAAATGATCACCAACGCGTCCATGATTTCCCGAGCCACCTCCTTCAGTACCCTGGGATGCAGACCATCAGGCCCCGGGGACTTATCAACCTTCAGACCTAACAGTCTCTCCAACACCAAATCCTGGCAAATATAAATTCCCTTCAGTTCAGATCCTTCAGCCACTGTTACCTCAGGGAGATTGCTTGTGTGTTTTCCCCAGTGAACACAGATCTGAAGTACCCATTTAATTCCTCTGCCATTTCTTTGTTCCCCGTAATATATTCCCCTGTTTCTGTCTTCAAGGGCCCAATTTTCGTCCTAACCATTTTTTTGCCTTGCACATACCTAAAAAAGCTTTTACTATCCTCCTTTATATTATTGGCCAATTTACCTTCGTACCTCATTTTTCCTCTGCGTATTTCCTTCTTAGTAATTCTCTGTTGCTCTTTAAAAGCTTCCCAGTCCTCAGTTTTCCCTCTAAAATTTTAACATGACCTGCCAGCTCTTATAGGTAAAAACAATGACTGCAGATGCTGGAAACCAGATTCTGGATCAGTGGTGCTGGAAGAGCACAGCAATTCAGGCAGCATCCGAGGACAGGCAAAATCGTCTTTTCGGGCAAAAGCCCTTCATCAGGAATAAAGGCAGAGAGCCTGAAGCGTGGAGAGATAAGCTAGAGGAGGGTGGGGGTGGGGAGAGAGTGGCATAGAGTACAATAGGTCAGTGGGGAAGGAGATGAAGGTGATAGGTCAGGGAGGAGAGGGTGGAGTGGATAGGTGGAAAAGGAGCTGGGCAGGTCGGACAAGTCCGGACAGGTCAGGGGATCGAGTTTCTGGAGGTTAGAAGCTAGGATGAGGTGGGGGAAGGGGAAATGAGGAAACTGTTGAAATCCACATTGATGCCCTGGGGTTGAAGTGTTCCGAGGCGGAAGATGAGGCGTTCTTCCTCCAGGCGTCTGGTGGTGAGGGAGCGGCGGTGGAGGAGGCCCAGCACCTCCATATCCTCGGCAGAGTGGGAGGGGGAGTTGAAATGTTGAGCCACTGGGCGATTTGGTTGATTGGTGCGGGTGTCGCGGAGATGTTCCCTAAAGCGCTCTGCTAGGAGGCGCCCAGTCTCCCCAATGTAGAGGAGACCGCATCGGGAGCAACGGATACAATAGATGATATTAGTGGATGTGCAGGTAAAACTTTGATGGATGTGGAAAGCTCCTTTGGGGCCTTGGATAGAGGTGAGGGAGGAGGTGTGGGCGCAGGTTTTACAGTTCCTGCGGTGGCAGGGGAAAGTGCCAGGATGGGAGGGTGGGTCGTAGGGGGGCGTAGACCTGACCAGGTAGTCACGGAGGGAACGGTCTTTGCGGAAGGTGGAGAGGGGTGGGGAGGGAAATATATCCCTGGTGGTGGGGTCTGTTTGGAGGTGGCGGAAATGTCGGCGGATGATTTGGTTTATGCGAAGGTTGGTAGGGTGGAAGGTGAGCACCAGGGGCGTTCTGTCCTTGTTGCGGTTGGAGGGGTTGGGTCTGAGGGCGGAGGTGCGGGATGTGGATGAGATGCGTTGGAGAGCATCTTTAACCACGTGGGAAGGGAAATTGCGGTCTTTAAAGAAGGAGGCCATCTGGTGTGTTCTATGGTGGAACCGCTCCTCCTGGGAGCAGATACGGCGGAGGCGGAGGAATTGGGAATACGGGATGGCATTTTTGCAAGAGGTAGGGTGGGAAGAGGTGTAATCCAGGTAGCTGTGGGAGTCGGTGGGTTTGTAGAAGATGTCAGTGTCAAGTCGGTCGTCACTGATGGAGATGGAGAGGTCCAGGAAGGGGAGGGAGGTGTCAGAGATGGTCCAGGTAAATTTAAGGTCAGGGTGGAATGTGTTGGTGAAGTTGATGAATTGCTCAACCTCCTCGCGGGAGCACGAGGTGGCGCCAATGCAGTCATCAATGTAGCGGAGGAAGAGGTGGGGAGTGGTGCCGGTGTAATTACGGAAGATCAACTGCTCTACGTAGCCAACAAAGAGACAGGCATAGCTGGGGCCCATACGTGTGCCCATGGCTACCCCTTTGGTCTGGAGAAAGTGGGAGGATTCAAAGGAGAAATTGTTAAGGGCGAGGACCAGTTCGGCCAAACGAATGAGAGTGTCGGTGGAGGGGTACTGTTGGGAACGTCTGGAGAGGAAAAAACGGAGGGCTTGGAGGCCCTGGTCATGGCGGATGGAGGTGTAGAGGGATTGGATATCCATGGTGAAGATGAGGTGTTGGGGGCTGGGGAAACGGAAGACTTGGAGGAGGTGGAGGAGGTGTCTCGAACGTATGTGGGGAGTTCCTGGACTAGGGGGGATAGGACAGTGTAGAGGTAGGTAGAGATGAGTTCAGTGGGGCAGGAGCATGCTGAGACAATGGGTCGGCCAGGGTGGTCAGGCTTGTGGATCTTGGGAAGGAGGTAAAACTGGGCAGTGCGGGGTTCCCGGACTATGAGGTTGGAAGCTGTGGGTGGGAGATCTCCTGAGGTGATGAGGTTCTGTATGGTCTGGGAGATGATGGTTTGGTGATGGGGGGTGGGGTCATGGTCAAGGGGGCGGTAGGAAGAGGTGTCCTCGAATTGGCGTTTGGCTTCAGCGATGTAGAGATCAGTGCGCCAGACTACCACTGCGCCCCCTTTGTCCGCTGGCTTGATGGTGAGGTCAGGATTGGAGCAGAGGGATTGGAGGGCTGCGCGTTGTGAGGGTGAGAGGTTGGAGTGGGGGAGGGGGGTCGACAGGTTGAGGCGGTTAATGTCCCGGCGGCAGTTGGAAATGAAGAGGTAGAGGGCAGGTAGTAGGCCAGCGCGGGGTGTCCAGGTGGATGCAGTGTGTTGGAGGTGGGCGGGAGTCCTGATTGTGAAAGTAAGCTCGGAGGCGGAGGCGACGGAAGAATTGTTCGATGTCATGGCGTGTATTAAATTCATTAATGCGTGGACGGACGGGGACGAAGGTGAGTCCTTTGCTGAGGACTGATCGTTCGTCCTCAGTGAGGGGGAGGTCTGGGGGGATGGTGAAAACTCGGCAGGGCTGGGAGTTGGGAGCTGGTGTGGGTGTAGAGCTGGGAGTGGGGTCGGAGCCAGTACCTGGAGTGGGTGTGATGGTGGGGGGAATGGGGGTAGAGTCATGAGCAGGGGTAGTGTTCCCCTCGGGGTTCTGGGGGGTGGGGATAGTGACAGTGGGGTCTGTGGGGGGCGTGTCAGCAGAATGCAGGTGAGTGGCGCTGGTGGGGTCGGAAGTGGTGGCAGACACGGCAGTAGGGGTGGCGGAAGTCACTGAGCGTGTGGCATCGGCGATGATGTGAGGGCCGGAAGTGGCTGTGGGAGTGGCCATGATGGGGGCAGTAGTGACATCATCAATCAGCGTGGGGGTGGTAGCTGCATCAGCCGCATGGCTAATGGTGTTTCCGAGGCCAGGGGAATCTTCTGGAATGTTCAAGGAGCGCTGGTTATGGAGCTGGGTAGATAAAAGTTTGTTGTACTTACAGTTTTTGATGTTTGAGATGGAATTGAAATACTGTTTGTTGAGAGTATGAATTCTCTTGAGGATGTAGTACAGAGTGGGTCCTTTGCAATTCTGAGACAGTGTGGCCCTCAGCTGAGGCAGGGCAGACTGTAGAGAGGTTAGGTACCGGCGCATTGCTGCAAGCGTGGAGCGGAGGATCTTGATGGAGAACCGTTGCTGGTGTTTTTGAATCTGTAATCTGTACTGTTTGTCCTGTTCGGGTCCGAACTCTGCTGGTTTAAAGGTGGTCCGGAGTCCATGTGGGGTGAGTTGGTTACGGAGACAGTCACTGAGGAAGCAAATGTGGCTGTGATACCGAGTTTGTTTCAGGACATGGTTGAAGAGCTTCAGGGCTGAGGAAATGACCTGGGAGTTGCAGTGCGAGAGAGACTCCCTGAGATTCTTGTAGAGAGAGGAGGAAAACTTCTTCAAGGCAGGCATCCTTGCAAGAGGATTCGCAGTAGGGTTAAAATCAACGAGGTAAAAACAATGACTGCAGATGCTGGAAACCAGATTCTGGATCAGTGGTGCTGGAAGAGCACAGCAATTCAGGCAGCATCCGAGGACAGGCAAAATCGACGTTTCGGGCAAAAGCCCCAGCTCTTATACTCAATACTCTGTCCAATGAAGGCAAGCATACTATATGCCTTCTTGACCACTCTATCCACCTGTGCAGTGACCTTCAGGGTACAATGGACCTGAACTCCCAGATCTCTCTGCTCATCAACTTTTCCCAAGGGTCTTCCGTTTACAGCATTGTTCGTTCTAGAATTAGATTTGCCAAAAATGCATCACCTCACATTTGCCCGGAATGAACTCCATCTGCCATTTCTCCGCCCAACTCTCCAGTCTATCTATATTCTCCTGTATTCTTTGGCAGGCCCCTATGCTTTCTGCTACTCCACCAATCTTGGTATCATCTGCAAACTTACTGATCAGACCAACAATGCCCTCTTCCAGATCATTGTTGTATATCACAAACGACTGTGGCCCCAGCATTGATCCCTGTGGGACACCACTGGTCATCTTTCTCCATTTTGAGAAACTCTGCAGCCGACCAGTGACATCCCTGACCCGAGCACCTGGGAGGCAGCATACCATCCGGAAGTCTTGTTCTTGGCCACAGAACTGCCTATCAACTCTGCTTACAATAGAATTCTGTACGAGTATGGCCCTACAAGTCTTTTTCCCGCTCTTCTGAACAGCACTGCCCGCCATGGTGCCATGATCCTGGCAACTGTTGCCCTCCCCTAGTGAACCATCTCCCCGAACAGTATCCAAAACGATATACCTGTTTTGGAGGAAGATGACCGCAGGGGCCTAGTTGGGCAACAGTTCCATGCCTGTTGTTTGTTAATGCAAGCCCTCTACATTATTTTGTGAAGTGTTGTTGTCTGATATAGAAATACAATGTATAATAAAAACCTTCATGCTTTGTAATGAATGAGGTCCCATCCATTATACAATGAGAACTTTTAAGTGTTGATACTTACAGGACCCGTTCATTGGACATGGATCTGAATCAGGCTAATGATGAAAGTGGCCAGAAGAAGAAAGGTGCCAAGATGTTTGGAAGTTTAGAAAGGGGCTTGGATAAGATGATCACAATGCTAACGCCTAACAAACTGAAAAAGTCTTCTAAGGATGGACCAAGGAGAATCAAGGTTTGGTTTTATGCTTAGATATAATCAGTTCAGAAGTTAAACATCAAATATAAAAATATGAAATCAATTATGCTGAATGTGCTCTGTTGTAGTCATGTGTCGAGTCAGCCTCTTCTAATTATCAATTGACAACTTGTACTTGAATGGAGCTTTGAACTACATGTGACCAAAGTCATGAATGACATACTCCAGTAGTCATTCATTACTCTTACTCTTCTCTCTAATTTGAAAGCCTTGTTTAACATGTCCATTGCTCAGCTTCAGAGGACTGCCTTTGCTCTGTCTTTATCGTCTTACTCTGCTTTCTCCACCCCTGTACCACAAGTCAATCCCTTGAGGAACCACTTCTGTCCTCCTTTTCTTGTAACCACTTACACTTGCCAACAATATGTGCAGATATTGATCAGCTCTGTGTGTGCACACTGACTCCGAGCTCCACTCAATCACTTTTCCCAACCCCTCTGCTGTCTCTTTACAGTGAGATGACTTCTGTGACATCAGACTTTGGACTTAACTTCTCCAGCTAAACATTGAAAAAACCAAAGCTGCTGTCTTCGGACTATGCAAGCTCTATGTGACTGGTTCCATATATATCTTGACAGAGGAAAAAAAAACGCAACTGCGGATGCTGGAGATCAGCAATAAAATCAGAAATTTTCTTCAGTTCCAAAGAAGAGTCACTGGACCTGAAATGTTTACTCTGCTTTCTCTCCACAGATGCTGCCAGACCTGCTATGTTTTTCCAGTAATTTCTGCTATATCTTGGCATATTTTTCAGCATTTCTGATTCCATATTCCTTCTGTTAGAAAAATTGCTTACTTTCACCTCCATTTTTTTTCATCTACCTGAGAACTTTAAAAGTCAGATTAATTTCTCCTGAACTTGAATTTTCCTGTCTTCCTACTTCCTTTGAGACTGACCTTAAAATTAATTTTACACCAACCTTTTTGGTTGCCTTTTAATCTTTCCTTGGCTTGGTATTCATTTTTCTCACATCAGCTTCTTTCAACATAAAGGATACTTGCAAGCTGTAGTGCATGTCAGCTTTGTCCATTTTGGTAATTTGCTTTCAATTAATTTCCTAGCGTTGAAAAGCTGGTACGTTGGGAAACTTTTTTTTTCATTTGCTTTTGTAAGGATATGATTATGGTTACCAAAGTACTACTTTTCCAAAATTTCTAATTTTTATATAGTGCTGAATCAAATATTTGAATTACGTCCTGATGAGCTTATGGTACATCATAAGATTAGAAGCTTTCATTGTGCTATGTTCAAAAGCTGTAAAACTTGCAGTGTTTCTATGAATTGAAAAACATGAGTATAGAATGTAAAGCAAAAGGTAATTTTGTTTCCAAATGTACTCTAATCAGATAAGTTTTTTTTTTGTCCTGCACCAGGGAAAAATAGTTGAATAAAGGAATTTACTGAACTTTGATCTACCAGGTTAATGACATCCAGCTCTTAAGACTCTGGACTTCTATCTGGAGACTGATAAAATTCAGCCATCACACATCCTGGAGCTAAATGAGGTTATATTATCTGCCTCTTCTCTGAACCAATGAATTCTAAACAAAAAGAAGAAAATGTCAGTTCATTCAATTCTGATATTTTCAAATCTGATTTGATTTTTTTTTTTAAAAAGTGACTCAAAACAGTACATTTTAGGAAATTGCTGAAAAAGAATCTCAATCCAAGAGAAAATTGCTGACTATTTATCATCAGTGATTGAAGCTTTTGGTAGAAAAAATGATCAAGAATATTTTTTAGATTATTATATGAAGAAATGTTTAGCTTGCAAGCTTAATCTTCACAAAATTTGATTTGGATCTTTTGTTTTATTTCCAAAAATACTTTAGTTCTCTCACAGGATCTCTCGAAAACAGTGACTACTTAAATTGTGGTCGAATATCAGGCTATCAGAGTTTTGCCTGGCACCCCATTCATGAATGAGCCAAATGTTGACTAGTCTTTGGATGATGTCCAGTCACTCTCAGAATGTGGGTGTCACTGACTATACCAGTATCTATTGCCCATCATAGCTGCCTTCAAGTGTGATGGCAAGCTGCCTTCCTAAACTGCTGGAGTCCACGTGGGACACTGACAACACTAATAATGAAAAAGATCCAGGATCTTGACCCAGTGATAATGAAGGAGCACAAACTGGCTTCGCAGGTGATGTCTAAGGAGCCCTGATGAGTTGTTACAGTGCAACATGTAGATGGCGCATACTGTTGTCACTATGCATTGGTGATGGAGAGCATGAATGTTAAAGGTTTTAGATGGATTGCCAATCAAGTGGACAGCTTTTTCCTGGATGATGTTGAGCTGCTTGTGTTGATGGAGCTGCTCTTCTCCAGGAAAGTGGGAAGTCTTCCATCACGCTTCCAACTTGTCTCGTGGATGATGGAAAGGCTTTGGGGAGTCAAAAGATGTATTACTCTTTGCACAATTCCCAGATTCTGACTTTCTCTTGTAGCCAGTGTATTCACATGGCTAGTCTAGTTTAGTTTTTGGTTAATGATAAACCTTTGCAGTATCCAGTGTCTTCAGTTTATTGATATCCTGTAGTTGCCACCCTTCAATTAATTTGATTCACTCCATGACATTGGATCTTCAGGAGTCTGAGGGAGATCATCTATTTGGCACTTCTGACTAAAGATGAGGCATTTGCAAGTGTCCTGGTCTTCACGGAGCTGCTGGGTCCTCCTTTCATTGAGACTGTGGACATTTGTGAAACTTGCTGTTCCCAGTGACCTGTTTTAATTTACTACAGTTTACAACTGGATATGATAAGAATAAAAATCTAATTTATTGGTTGTGGGATTGCTTAACCCTGTCTATTCCATTCTGTTTATGCTAATTGGCACGCAAGTAGTCTTGTATAGTAGCTCCACCTGGTGGGCACCTGTTTAGGGCCGCCCCCGTCATGGCCTCCTGTAGAGTACATGGACACTGGCGCTCGACCTCTGCAAAATCCTCACAACCATCGCAGCATGTCTCTGACACACTGGTAGGCAGCTTGGAAGGATAGACTTGTGTTGTAGGGCATACCAGCAAACTGTTGAAAAGCTGCTGCAAGGCACCTTGTTTGGTTTTTAAGGTATGCCTGGTGTTGCTCCTGGCATGCAATCCAGTCCTCTTCATTGAACTAAAGTTAATTCCCTGGCTTGGAGGATACGCTGGATTGTGAATTTGGAGAATGTGTTCAAATACAATTGCGTTGCTGCTAATGATCCACAGCACCTCATGGATGCCCAGTCCTGAGTTGCAAAATCTGTTCAGAATCTATACCAAAAAGCAGCATGCTAAAGCTACTCAAGACAAAGGAGGGGGTCTTCAGTATGAAAGTGGAACTTTGTTTCCACAAAGGCACTGTGGTGGTAACTCCTTCTGACTGTCATGGACAGGTATATCTGCTACACGTAGGTTGGTGAAGGTGGGGTCAAATACATTTTACTCAATTGTTAGCATTCTCATCAGCTGCCAATCTAGCAGCAATGTCCTTTAGGACTTGGTCACCTTGATCAGAAGTGGTGCTACTGAGACACTTCATGATGAACATTAGAAATCTCTGATCCAGAGTACACTGTGGTCTTGTCACAAGATGTATATTCCAATTGGTATTTGAAATGGAGAACTAAATTGGGGTGCAAGAGAATCTGTCTTATTGATAGGATTGAGCCTGGAATGGTAATGGTGTTCTCTGGAACATTGGCTGCAAGGCATGATTCTGAGAGAATGACTGTCGAATTGTTGCTCAACAAGTCTATGGGCAGCTCTTCCAATTCAACGTATCAGACATCGTAGCAGCAGTTCAGATTAAATTATAGAATACAGTGAAAGAAGAGTTGAATGTTTTCAATTCGGGGTTCTTACCAGTTTCTCCCTGCCACTTAATTATTTAGAATCCTAGCCAAAGTACCAAATCTGCAGGTTTTGTAGTCTGCATTGCCTAATCGGTATTTATCCAATTCTAACTTTGTCAACCCCTTTCTTGCCTTCTGCCCTGAACTGCTGCTAAGACTGCTTTAACCATTTAGGCTGTACTTCTCTCTACACCACGAGGCTGCCCTTGTTGCCTGCTGCTAATGCTCTCATCCTGAACCTTTTACAGACCTCTGGCAACTTTCAGTGCTCCAGCTATGTGTACTGTGTAAAGTCTGGTATTGACCATGCTCTCAACTCACTTGTGACCACTCACTTGATGCTTCCTCAATAACAGTGATTGCATACCTTTAACTGTTCATTTTCAGTAATGTTACTGCATCAAAAGCTAGTAAGTGCAGTCGTCTCTGCATTTATTTGAAGTATACTTATGATTTAAGGACTGAAGAGATTCTGCCACCCCTTCTGGAATCTTTCTCCCATCACTTTTAGTGAAACTCTTGACACACTTCTAATGTTTTAAAACCTCTATCTGCTCACAACTCTGGCTGGACCCCTCCCATGTGATTCCCTGAATTGAATTAAACCATGCATCCATGAACACCTCTGCAGCTGACATTAAAATGTTGTTACTTTGTCTTTGCTCTTGATCCACTATCACATTTGTCCTGACCAAATCTGCTTTTCTCTTCCTTGATATCCTGTGCCCCGTTACAGCTTTCACATTTACATTTATCCCAATAATTGATGTATTTCTTTGTTATCACTTCCTAGCACCACCATGGTCCACTGTATTCCCATAGCTTCAATCTTTACAGGAATTTTTTTTATCTGTGACCTTTTAGAAAAGTTCTTTATTTTCAAGGTAGAAACCCCTATTGCAGTCACTAGGATTAGTTGAGCCAACTAAGTGGTTGTAATTTGAAGCAAAATTTGTGTATTCTAATTCACTTGGTCCACAAATTGGTGTTGATGACTAATTAAATACTGCCATATACATCTTCAGCTGATGTACTTTGGCTCTGGGAGTCACAAGGTGCATTACTTGCTGCAGTATTCTTTGCATCTTACCTGCTCTTGTAGCCATTGTGTATTTATGTGGTGAGTCCAGTTGAGTTTGTCTAATGATAACCCCCAGGATGTTGATAGTGGGAAATTTGGTGATGGTAATGCCATTGAATGTCAAGGGGATGTGATTAGTCTGTCTGTCTGTCTGTCTGTCATTGGTGATGGTCATTGCCTGGGCGCAAATGTTATTTGCCACTTGTCAGCTTAAGTCTGGATATTGCTCAGGTCTTATTGCATTTGAACATGGAGTGTTTCAGTATCTAACACAAATGGTGCTGTACATTGTGCGGCAAACGTCACTTCCGACTTTATGATGGAGGAAAGGTTATTAATAAAGCAACTGAAGATATTTGGGGCTAGGACACGATCCTCAGAAACTAGTGCAGAACTGTCCTGGAGCTATAATGACTGACCTCCAACAACCACAACCATCTTCCTATCTGCCAATGGAGAGTTTGCCACCAGATACCCAATCATTCTAGTTTTGCTAGGGCTCCTTGATGCCACTTTTGTTTGAAAGTGACCTTAATGTCAGGGGCTGGCACTCTCACTTCCCCTCTGGAATTTGGCTCTTTTCCACGTTTGAACCAAGGCTTTAATGAGGTTCAGTCACCTTCCATCACTTTACTGATGACTGAGAGTACACTATTGGGACAACAATTGGCCGGGTTGGATTTGTCCTGTTTTTTTTTTGAGTATAGGACCTACCTTGGCAATTTTCCACACTTTAAGGTGTTGTAACTACTGGCTAGGGGAACAGCAGGTTCTAGAGCACAAGTCTTCAGTATTATAGTTGGAAAGTTATCAGGGCTCTCAGCCTTTGCCGTACTCTGTTTCCAATGGGTTTTTTTTTATATCACGTGGAGAGGATAGAATTGCCTGAAGATTGGTATCTGCAATGCTGGCGACCACTGGAGGAGGCCAAGATGGATCATCCACTCAGCACTTCTGGCTGAAGATTGCTGCGAATGCTTCAACCTTACCTTTTGTCCTGAAGTTTTGAGCTCTTTCATCATTGAGAAATGGAGATATTTGTGGAGCTGCCTCTTCTAGTGAGTTGATTCATTGTCCACTACCAGTCACTAGTGGATACTGTGGACTGCAGAGCTTAGATCTGAACCATTTGGTTTTGAGCTCACTTAGTTCTGTTTATCACTTTCTCTGCTTATGTTTCTCGTGCAGTTGTTTGGTAACTTCAGGTTGACACTTCATTTTCAGGTATGTCTGGTGCTGCTCTTGGCATGCCCTCCTGCACTCCTTGTTGGACCAGGGCTGATCCTCTGGCTTGATGGTAATGGTTCAGTGGAGGATATGCAGGGACGTGAGGTTGCAGGTGTAGTGGTTTTAAGAATATTGCCTTTGGGTTTGGGTTATAAAGGTCAAAATCAAAGAGCAGTAAAACAACATAGGCTTACTTAGCTAAAGAGCTGAAGAGTGCTGTCTGCTAAGCCTTTCGTAACAGCAGTCCAGAGAAATATATTTTTATTTTGAAATTGAAAGTAAATTAGTTTAAAAGCATTCACTAGAAGGATAATTACATTTAAAAGGTACCCAGAACACTGACTTAGAGATGGGTAGAGCTTAGGAAGGTTCACTAGTTCTAATTTATCTGGATGTTTGCTGCGAGAGATTATTCTTTGCAGATTGGGCCTTGTGGTTTGCAGCTCACTGACAAGTTAGTTAAAACAGATGATTGTCAGACAGGCCTTACTACAAGCAGTATGTGTTTTTTTTTTAAAAAGTACTAATTACAACTTCAACTGCAGAGCAGGGAGGTGAGGCTTAATCTCAGTTTGAAGCTTGAAGTCAGTGGGGAAATCTGCATTCAGCCTCTGTTTCTTATTGCACAATAAAGTGACCAGATTAGTTTGAAAGTACCAGAAAAGTAGCCAGAACAATGCACTGACCATCCACAGGCAATAAACGAAATGAAAATTTTTCTTCCTGAGAATAACTGCAGCTAAGAAACATTACTAAGAGAACTGTGAAATGCTTATGGGTGGTTCTTACTGAAGGAAATAAAATTGTGCATTAGAGGATTCTTGGAATTGAGAAATAAATCTGAAGAGACAATATACATGGCTTCAAGGTAATCACCACTAATAGTGCATTAAAAATAATACAGTTTATATTTTTTTAAAAAAGTTAAATCTTGTGGCATTGTTCTGTTCATTAAATCAAGGCATTCTGATTTCTTAAATGCTAACAGTCTCTAGTCTCGTAATAACACGAAAGGTAGTTGTCATAATAATTACTGAAGCTTTAACAATTATGTGCTAAACTTCATTTTAGAATACAATAAAATGTCTTTTGTATATATTTTATTTTACAATTTTAATTTGTAGAAAATGTTTTCTATATTTTCACAAACGTAAAGCTTTACAAGATGTTCGGCTGTGTCTAATTTTGGTAAAATTGAAGAATGAAGAGGATCCTGTGGCCTGTTCTGATTTCTGCTGATAGTAAATCTGAGTGGCCAGAATGTTAAAGATTAAATGGGGTCCAGATGGTTTTGCAAGGTAGAAAATGTAAGATGTTCACACCTGGAAACAGCATCTGGGCTAATAATAAACCTTTCATCTCCAAAGTCCCTGGAAGGTGTTCAAGATGTCAATCACAGTAGAATCATAGAATCCTTAGTGTGGAAGCAGGCTATTCAGTCCATCATGTCCAAACCAACCCTCCAATGGTAGTTCACCCAGATCCACCCCTGTAACCCTGCATTTCTTATGGCCAATCCACCTAACCTGCATGTATTTGGACTATGAGAGGAAACCAGAGCACCCAGAGGAAACCAGAGCACCCAAAGGCAACCCATGCAATCACAGGAGAATGTGCAAACTTCAGAGACTTTTGAGGGTGGAATCAAAAATGGATCCCTGGCGTTTTGACGTAACAGTACTAACCACTGAGCCTGCTTGCTGCCTCCAACATTTGTAAATGGTTATTATTTAAACTGTTGACATTAAGTTTAATGAAATTGTGCAACTTTTAAGTTAAACAACATGAATCAAATTAGATTTTCCCACTATACCATTATCAAATCTATAATTCGGGTCGATAGGTTGAAATAATTTACAAAAATCCTCTATTGTGAGTGAAATAACATTTTAAAAATAAAGATTAGTTCCTAAACTAAAAGGAGCATGCCGATTCTACTAACCACCTAGCACGCTCTTTTTTTAAATAAGATTACATTACAGTGTGGAAACAGGCCCTTCGGCCCAACAAGTCCACACCAACCCGCAACCTACCCATTCCCCTACATTTACCCCTTTACCTAACACTACGGGCAATTTAGCATGGCCAATTCACCTGACCTGCACATCTTTGGACTGTGGGAGGAAACCGGAGCACCCGGAGGAAACCCACGCAGATACGGGGAGAATGTGCAAACTCCACACAGTCAGCCGCCTGAGGCGGGAATTGAACCCGGGTCTCCGACGCTGTGAGGCAGCAGTGCTAACCACTGTGCCACCATGCCGCCATAGAATCTTCTGTTCTTCAGCTTGTTGCCTCTCCTGCTCCAATAGTTCTCACCGATCCACTAACTCACCAGCCCTCATTTATGAGCAGCCACAGGCAGGAAGAGCAGTTTCATGCTGCACACTAAGCCATGAGCAATGGAAGAAATGCAAAAGGGAGGATTGGCAAGAGAGTCAAGGAGTGGGAGAAGCCTCTCCAGGTTAGCACCAATTGGACCACAACTCAATATCAGAGCTACTGCAAAAGCCACTGATGTGAAACAGAGCAAAAATAGGCTCTGTTAACCCATTGATATTAAAGCAGAGTGGCTTAAAATCGGAACTTGCCATGTTTAATTCCGAGATTGAATGTACTGGGAATTTAATGGATAGCTACTAACATTTCCATCTGATTCAAGGCTGAAGTAATTCACTGAATTTCACAAATAAGTTCAGTCTGCAATGATCTGATACAGAGAACAAGTCTCTTGTTCATAAGGATGCAGGTTGCAGCTCTCACTTAGAATAAAAAGGCCAGGTTTGTGAGAATTCCAATGAGTCTGAAAGCCTAACTCTAGCTAGAGGGGATGAATCTTCAATTTGTTCAGGTGAAAGTCAGTCCAAGCAGTAGAATCTAACCAGCTGACAAGAGGGGTGGGGGTGCAAGCCCTCAGGAGGAAGCAACGCTGTGTCCCTTAAATAACACAATATTCTCCCGGAACAAGTGCCAAGTCAAATATAACTAGAGAGGGGGTGATGGAGGCAGGAGGACAGTTATTATTTTGTATGTTATATAGGGATTTTTCTGTCATTTATTGTATAAATTGGCTAATGAAATAGTATTTAGTTCATATTCCTTGATTTGTGTTATTTCAAACATGGCAGCACAGTGGTTAGCACTGCTGCCTCACCGCGCCAGAGACCCAGGTTCAATTCCCGCCTCAGGCAACTGTCTGTGTGGAGTTTGCACATTCTCCTGTGTTTGCATGGGTTTTCTCTGGGTGCTCCGGTTTCCTCCCACAGTCCAAAGATGTGCAAGTTAGGTGAATTGGCCATGCTAAATTGCCCATAGTGTTAGGTGAAGGGGTAAATGTAGGGGAATGGGTCTGGGTGGGTTGCTCTTCAGAGGGTCAGTGTGGACTTGTTGGGCCGAAGGGCCTGTTTCCACACTAAGTAATCTAATCTAATCTAATCTTAACTCAAACGTGTCATGCAGTTCCTTTAAGTTGGCTGTTAGAAATGTAGGTTGTTTTTAATAAAAATTAACCATTTCCATGGGAATTGTAACAAGAATTGAAATCCTGTAGCTTTTGAAAAATCTCTTCTCTTTTGATCTCAAAGGTTAATCCAAACTAGAATTGAATTGCCTTCAGAATGGTGATGTGAGCAGGTAGAATCATTATTCATGTTGGCTTCAGCAGATTAGCTTTGTTTTAAATCAGTTATTAGAGTAAATGAAATGTCTTTTTATAACAAACAGGAATGTATCCTCAGTGACATGCTTACTCCAGCATCCCTTGCTATTGTTACTTGTGCCTAGTATTAAATCAATCCTTGTAAGACTGTAAGTATCCCAGACAATAACAGCGAAAGCTACAGTTTTATCTGACTACTCTCTTTGTAAAATGCTGACTGACAAGCTGCTTCCATACTCTCGTTGAAAACTGGTCAGTTTTTCAATTTCATTTCTGGTATGCAATAAGTTATATCACTATCATGGCAAATTGTTATTTTTACCTAGACCTAATAAACCCAGACTGAACTTTTTCAATTGCAATGATCTGGGTCACTGAGCGATCATCTGAATCTTAAATATTTACTTTTTATTCCACTATGCAAAGCACTGTGCTAATGTATACTTGAATGTACAATTCTAAACTGTATATTTTAACCTAAGAAGAACTGGCTCATAATTTTCTTGATTGAAGCATGGGAAATTGTTATTACCATTGTACGAGTTCATAAGTGCTATAATAATCAATTGCGAATGAACAATGTAGCAACTGCATCAAATTAGCTGTATTGAGTGGTAAAATTTGTGTTCACCTTTTCACAGGCGCAATATAATGTAACTACAACAACCATGCTGAATGCAGATGAAGTTTTGAATGAAATAATCCTGATTCTGCCCACAAAACGTGTTGATTTCGTGCAAAAAGGGTAGGTTGTTTTATATAATATTAGTCAGCTTCCAGTAGTGGTATATGATATTGAGACAAAGTGCATTACTCAGTTGAAAGATATGGAATGGGAGAGAATGAGATGGGAGTAGGTGGATGATAGGTTTGGAAACTCTCAGCAGGAGCTAGTTTAAATTGCCTAATAGTAACATTGGAGAGGAATTGGCAGGTGAGGTAACTGGAAATTATCAAGTGTCACAGATGAAAGAAGTTGGCAGGTGTATAAGTACACTTTTTTTAGCAACTGGTTGTTTGTTGCTGCATGATCTCATTAGCTAGAAAAATGGGACTGGCAAGCACATACGTCCTGGGTGTTTTCAGCAGAGATGCACATAAAATGTCAGATGGATTGTCCATCACCTTCGCACCCAGCCACTAATGTAAGTAAATAATTAAGGGTCACCTGAGCTTTGCTAAAAGCTCTATTGACCCTAATATTACCTTAAATCAAAAAGAACCAAAGAACTGCAGATGATGAAAATCAGAAACAAAATCAGAAATTGTTGGAAAAGCTCAGCAACACTGCAGTATCTGTGGAGAGAAAGCAGAGTTAATGTTTTGGATCCAGTAACCCTCCTTCAGAGCTGATTGTGTAGATAGGAAGAAGTAGTATGGTAGACGAGGGGTGGTGGCGGGTGGGAAAGAGAGTAAACGATAAGAGGAGATGGAGCACGGACGGACGAGCGAATGGGTAAAGGTCAGCTTGGGAGAATGAATAGATGCTAATGGGTACTGTTAATGGCTACCTCATACCATAAAGCAGTTGGTGCAGGCAGTGTGCATGGAGTGAGATCACAGGATTGTGGTATTTCTTAATGGTGAAACCCACTATTATCTGACAATACAACTGCTTAAGGTACAACTTGGTTTGGAGTGTAAAGTTTTCAACATTATATTCAGAATATTGTCAGACTCTTTACTGATATCGTACAGAGTGAATCAAATTGGCTGCAGATCTTGTGTTTTTCTTCTTTGCTGTGGTAACAAAGTCACATTCTCCAAGGCCCTAGGAATAAAATACCAAAAGGCTTATTCTGGCCTTGGGTGTTGGGGCACAGATGACGCAGTCTGTGTAAGCACGTAGGTATTTTGTAGAGATCTCAGTGGGACCTAGAGGTGAATCATCTGCTTGATACTTCTAAAGGTGATTGCAAATCCTTTGAGCTTTCATTTCACTCTCATGATTATAGCTCAACCATAATTGAGTGTGGCAGAGCTTTGATCTGATCTGTAGGTTATGCAATAATTTAGCTCAGCATATACATGCTCTTTATACAACTTGGTGTGTATGTAATCCTGTTGTAGGTTCACCAGGTTGGCTCCTGTTTTCCTTCTGTCTCATTCTCTCACTCTGTTTCCCCCCACACCCCCTGCATTTAACTCACGGAGACATAAAGTTTGTGATGGCAGTTTATAATGTGCTATTACTTTTGGGAACTCTGGTTCTAAAGTACAGTTAAATAGATAATTGATGTTTTTGTGCTGTGAAGTTCTGATTTTCCTTTTTAAAAAAAAGATCGGAGACATTTAGAACAGTAAGCTAAAGACAGCCTTTCAAAGAAAGTATATGACCTGTGTTAAATGATTGGCAAGGTGTCTGGGGAGATGATTGCTGCAATGTTTACTAAGCAGAGATTTTGTGACCTACAGAAAAGTTAGATGGCTAGGGCGGTGCACAGGTCAAATTCAGAAGAAATACCCTTTGAGCAGAAGGGTAGTTTTTAGTTTGTATCTTCAAGTTTAAGTCTTTCATCAAGAAGTCAGGAGTGTCAGTGGGTTAGCCTGTCAGCATGTCTAGGGGAGCAACAGTAACAGAAAATTACATCTGGTGAATGTGCCAAAAATCAGCGAAAGGAAATATTTGTGACCTTTTCGGTTCATTGAGATTTGTTTTTAAAGTGAGGCTGGGAGTGATGCTTCATTAGTGTTGAGAGAATGTGAAAGATATTATTTGGGGGTGACAGTGGCATGTAGAGTGTTAAGTCAATCTGATCTATCTTTGTTTCTTTTGTGTAACAAAATTACATTCTTTCATTTAAAAATACATTGACAACCTTGTGTTAATATATTCCATGAATGGTCATGGTAACCAAATTGCAAAAATAAAACTTTCATGGTCTATCAAGCCAGGTTTAACTCTGGAATCTGACTTGTCCAGTGTTACCATCAGCTGGGATTACAAGTTGAGGTCAAAATAGCATCTGTATCATTTGGACCAACTGGGATGGAGAAAAATAAGAGTTTTACTGTAGAAAAACATGGTCATGTGATATATAGATTAGCTAACTCCTAAAATATGGGAATGCAGCAAAAGAGAGGCAACTGGCAACTTGAAATTTCAGTTGTAAAAGTTTGCTTCCATGTATAAATTTGTATCCTTAAAAGGAAGTGAGGTTGGAAAGGATGGTCTATAATTGGCATTATACCTGAATACATGAGTCTGAGGCTTTCCAAAAACAATGCATTTTAACTGGATTCAGTGAGTAACATTTCTAGTTTTACTCCTTTTATATGTTTTTAACTCCCTAGACAAATTCAGTCTTCTAGGTACTCAAACCATGATTTAGACACCATGCTGATTTTGAAGTATTTGGGATTATTTTTGTTACAATAAATAAAAGGGTGACCTATATTTCTTTTCAAGGCCAGGTAAATCTCTAGTCAGAGAAGCAGGACCTCCACTAAGAACTAATTGGTTTTCTTCCAAGTTGAACATATGAAAATGCTCAAGAAGAGACCAACTAGTCAGCCAGCTTGTTCCACGTGGCTGTGATGACAGATGCATCATAATGCATTCATTCCTCACCCCAATATGAATCCATGTAATCCCTGCTAGAACAATGGGAAAAAAATCACAGGACAATTAGGAAAGCCACCTCAAATCCTCCTCTTGTGCTTTTTAATTGTTTGAGGTTCGTCCAGGAGATCACATTAATCCTGATTTATTGGGTAAAGAGTACTTATTTGACAAATGGTTTCTGCCCCAGCCAGAACTGTTCCAGTGTGCGCTCAAAGGCACACAGCAAATTCATTGAGTTACCTGATTCACTGGCCACTGTTCTGAGAGAAGAGGAACTGCAGAATCTCCAGCCTAGCTGGACTTCTCCTGTAAGCATGGCTCCGGTTCCTTTCTATTTCTGCAGTTGAAGTAATTGATCCACATAGATGAAATCCCTTCACACTTCCAGAAACTTAAATCAAATCATTCTGAATCTATGCTTGTAAAGTATAAATACCCATTCTGAGGTTATTCTTACAGCTTAGAGCTGGCACCAACCCAGTAAACCAAACTGTACATAATATACAACTTACCTACTATGCAGTCCTAAAATTCTGTTGTTTGGTTGTTTCAAGTTTAGTTTTAGCATGCCGGGTTAAAATGAGAAACAAACTGATTGTGGAACTTTTTCATTCCTATTTCAAAATGTGCAAGTTGTGTTTCATTGAGAAGTGATGGATAAATGGGACCATCACGAATGGATTAAGGAAGGCATGGCCTCATTTTTAGATATACATGCAGACAATAGCTCAATTTTTTAATCATTCTCTTCACTGAGAAAGCTAAGACTTTTGAATAGTTATTTTCTTCAATAACAAGGATGCTCTTTAGATAATGTTAACATTTGGTAGCATCACTGTAGAAAACATACTTTTGCTATGTACCCAAGGGCCAACTTTCCACAATTTAAAATGTGGACGTTACTTTACCATAAACAGAAGAGTTTATGCCACAGACTCCAATAGGGTGGAACTGCTTAGAATGATCCATTCTGGAAAGAGTTGAGATGACTGTAAGACTGTGTCATTCTAGGTTAATTTGTTAATGTTGAGAAAACAGTATTTGGAGAATTTTTTTGTCTTGCACACTTTCAACATACAATGTAATTGTATTGTTGGCTCATTTAAATATTCTGAAGAGCCCCTCTCAAACCTGACATTTTGATTCTGCAGGAATTGTAATGAATTTTGAACATCCAGTGGACATTTCTCTAGCTCCCTGGACTCCATTGTGAATGTTTCCAACTCTGGATTAGAGAGATCCTACTTCATTACCTGGATAATTACCCAGGAAATGTTAGATCAAAATTATATCTAACTCCTGAATAACTACTGACTGTGTATCTCTTCTACTCCCCCACTCTTCACCTGGCCCCAATGCCCAACCACCACCACTGACCCCTCTGACTTTCTCTATTGTTTCCCTCCCCTCCCCCCACAACGCACACCCAAATCTGGTGCTCCACCCTGCCCTATCCAATTATCTTTCTCATCATTCGCCATTACTCTTAAAAATTACTTAAACTTCACAAAGCTTTTCCGCATGTCAATGAATGAAGACTTGGCAAACTAGTGCCATATACAGGGAATGTTCTGAAGAAGGGTCACTGGACTCAACAGTTAACTCTACTTTCTCTCCACAGATGTTGGCACACCTGCTGAGTTTCTCCAGCAATTTCTGTTTTTGTTCCACAAAAAGGGAGCATGGGATATAGCTTGTTTTTAGCCATATGAAGAAGGGCATTGAAGGAAGTCCTGGTCAGAAATGCTGAGCTGAGTCTTCAGGTTTTAAAAAAAAACGTAGAAGCAAAGTGGCCATCTAACTCACTGCCTCTCTGAAAATTTGGCCCTAATTTTCTGGTTTCCATCATTCAGTTTGTTTTCTTTCCTCTAGATGGTGCTGTTGTATTAATAGCTTGCTGTCCCAAAATTAAACTGGTTTGATTTGCAAAGTACTTCTACAAAATACCTGCTGCATATGTCTGTTGCTTCCACTGATTTCTATCTATGGACATTTTAAGGCAATCTCTTGATGTTCCAAATGTTATTGACAGCGTACTGAGCTGAAACGGTCTGGTAGATCATTAGTATGATCGGCTGGGTGAATGGATCTCATGCAAATTGCATTGCCTTTTCCTCACTTGACAGTGGTTTTCTGGAAGCATTGGCTCTGTGCACATTATGTATGGTTGACCTTGCTTTAAGAAACTCTTCAGAATGTCTGTCAGCATAATTGCATAGAGCCTACAACACAACCTGGCTGGTTGGATCAACTGGTCTGTGCCAGTGCTGCTTCCACAAAAGCCTCGTCCAGTCACTTTATAACCTTAACAGTATAGCCATTTTTTAAAAATCTCTTCAATGCTTATCTGGTTTTCCCTTAAATGCATCTATGCTATTTACTTCAACTACTATTTGCAGTAACACAGTCCATATTCTTACTAATCTTTTGAGTAAGTAGATTTCCTCTGAATTCCTCCTTGTATTTACCTATGATTATATTTTGATTTCCAATTTAGATCTTCCCCTCAAACGGAAACATCATCTACATCTATTGTTTCATAATCCTTTGTCAAGCATGCCTCCCCACGCGCTCTGTTCTCTATTCTAGGGAAAACAACCCCGCACTTGGTGAGCATTTCCTCTATAAACAGTTCCTTGTGGACGTGGAATCTCACTCATGAATCTATTTTGCACCTTTTCCAGTGGTTTCTTTTCTGAAATAAAGAAACCAGAGCTGTCCACAATACACCAATGGTGGCCTAAAATGTTTCTATACAAGTTTAAATAGCTTCTAATTTTGTTTTTTTTCTCTCTCAAGAAATTACCTCTGTATTTGGTTTGCTTTTTAATGGCCACCTTAACCTGCATAATTACTTCTCGTGATTTGTGTATTTCTAACCCTAAACCCCTTTTCTCTTCTACCCCATTATCCATGAAGTAAGTGGGCTTCTAATTCCTCTCTGAAATTCACAATAGCTGGTTGTTTTTGGTATTTTCTATAATCGACCGGTTCCGAGATATTCATATAGACCTCTGGAGCAGATGGAACTTGAACCCAGGCCTCCTGGCTTGGAGTTAGGAACATTACCTGTGCCCCACAAGAGCTAATCTTACATTGAAATTAATTTGCCAGTTTAGTCACATTGTCTTTAGGTAAGTCAAGGATACACAAATAACAGTTTTGTCTGGTATACTTGTGCCAGTGTTTTAAACAAATATCACCACTCTCAAAATGTGACTGTGCTGCAGAAACACAATCCGTTTTCCCACAAGAGGATAATGTCCCACACCGCCGCCACCACCATGTCCCACTGCAACCCCCCTCCCACCATCCGGTGACGGTCACTTTGCGCTACATGAACCTAAATTAATTTTGCTTAATGTATTTTCTCCCCTCTGTTATCAAATTAAAGCCACTTGCCTGGAGTTCCCATTTATTTAGAGGGTTTTCTTTCAGCACAATTCAACCAAATAACACTGAAATATTTCTAAACGTAGTTGAATTTGGACTGCAGTTTGCGTCTAACCAAATCTAGTTTCTACTATTTTCTTTGCACGAGTTTCAAATATGTCTCACTGGAAATGCACATTGCCATCAGAATTGGTCACCCACCCAGAGTAAATTGAACACCACTGGAAGTTCTACTAATTACATTCATCCCATACCTTAGGTTTTTAATTTTAGACTTGTTCTTCTGGGCACTAAAAATGCAACATGTAAAAGCTTTTTAAATGTGATCTTTGTTTTAGTTTACAAGGAAAATGCTGAATAACCCTTGGTATGATTAGAAAATAGACTTATTTTGTTCACAGGAGAAAATTAGGGCTTTAAATGCTAGAATTGAGAGTCAAAAAGTGTGGCGCTGGAAAAACACAGCAGGTCAGGCAGCATCTCAGGAGGAGGAGGAGGAATGTCAACGTTTCAGGCATAAGCCCTTCACCAGATGCTGCCTGATCTGTGTTTTTCCAGCTCTGCAATTTTTGACTCTTATTTTGTTCAAAGTTTGCAGCAAAGTGATGTGCAAAAGTGTTGTAAGGAAAAGCTCTTTCTCGTAGCAGGTAGTCAGGGTGTACTGCCTGGAAATGTGGAGACAGGTTGAATTGAGGCATGCAAGATGTCATTGGATGATTATTTGGGCAGAAATGTTTTGCAGGGATGGGGGGGTGGAGGAAAGACAGCATCGGCCAATAGAATCAGTGCAGGCGCAATGGGCTGGAATGGCCGCCTGTGCAACAAAATCCTGATTCTGTGAGAAGAAATTTTGAAATTATTACATTTTAAAGCACAGATCAGTGTGCTGCTGGTAGATTTTGTATGTGATATGCAGATAGTGTGTGGAAACTTTGTGTTGGTGAATTTTGAGAGCAAGCAATTTTCAAAATATGTGTAATTAATGCCAGAATTGTCATTTGAGCATCAAACAGAACCACCATCCCCTAGATTAAACAAGTCTGAGTCATCCATATGTGTAAAATATAATTTTTGTTTAAATCCGATAGTCAAATGCACTAATTGATTGTCCAATTGTCTTTTTTCAAACAGTAGTTAAAGTAGTAATATCATTTGTTCATGTGTGCCAATGATACTTTTTAATTGAACCATGTGGTAAGATTGCCATCTCTAAAAATCAACCTTCCATTAGACTTTATTAAATTTCACATGTTAAGAACATAAAAAATCTGAGTATGTGTGCTACATTGGAGAGAAGATTTGATATTCACACCATGGGTAATCTATTTTGTGTGCAAAAGCTAATTTCCTTGATTTGGTATTAATAAACATGGTATTTTTATGTTGCATATTCAGTGTATAATCTTTTGTTTTCTAACAGCTATACCTTAAAATGTCGGACTAGATCAGACTTTGGAAAGGTCACTATGCAGTTTGAACTGGAGATATGTCAGCTTAGCAAACCTGAGGTAATTGGAATTAGAAGACAGCGACTAAAGGGTGATGCCTGGGTTTACAAGCGTTTGGTTGAAGATATTTTATCCAGTTCCAATGTTTAATCAATGCTTACATTGGAAATTTAAACTTGTGTGAATATATAGCTTTTAACATCTCATGGTTATTAAAGGACTGCTTTCTTATAATGGCTTTACTCCAAGGTATTCTCTATTTTAGAAAGTCTGTTTTACTACTACCCTGCAAAAAATGTATTTCATCTAATTGGAAACAACGGTTTCAAAATGCATTGGCTACAGGCAAATGTGTTGTATGACGTTTAAGGTTTGTGTACATACATAAGGGGATCTCTTTTAGTGACTCTCTTAAAGAGCCAACTGCTAATTAAATCTTTAAAATTGCTTTTGGAGATTGTCAACTGAGACACTGCTTTAAAAGTACCAACTATGGAGAATGAAGGAGGATTAGGCTAGGTTCTGAGATGTTTGTATTCCTACTCCCTAGACCTGAAATATTATTACATAAAAGTGTTAGCTTCCTGACTGGAATTAGCCACAAGTGAGTAAGTTTTAAGAACTCATTTATGCACCAAAATATAATGAAGGATAAAAAGGGAGTATTTATATGGGGAATTGTTTGGGATCATCATAAACTTCAGAATAGTGTTCTTTTAAACTGTAAAGTGCCATGGCCATGTTACGCTACAACCTCACTGTCTGAAAATTGAGCTATAATTAGCTTTTCATAATAAAGAAAACTCATGAATAAATGTATAAGAGAGCTCTAATAGTTATGTTTACATTCAGTTCTCCATTTTTATTCGTATACTTTTCATCATGTAGCTTGTTTATACAATTTGTATATAGTACATTCATTGTATCCATATGAAGTAGCTATGGTGTTATTCCTGAATAAACTTGTAATTTTTGTTTTAATGTACAATTTTCATTTTAAATCTTAATTAAAAATTTAACAATTAACTTTCAGATGTGACTATTTTTTTTGGAGAATCCAGTATTCACAGAGCCCTGTATTCAAGGATTGCTTAATATATCATTTGCATAATTCTCTTCCTGTCTGTGATTTAAAGAGGATTTATTGAGATCGTTAAAAGAGTCACAGCTGCGGTTACCACAGTTGAACTATACACTCAGTATGTTGCATAAAATTAAGTTGATTTAAATAACTTGCCTCTCTTTCTGAATGTTAAATGAAATTCTGTATTTACAAACTAATGATCTAAAATGGACTGATGTGACACAAGGAAATTGCCTCTGGAAACAGTGTGCATTTACAGCTTATCAGTAACCTGTCACGGTAACAACTGGGACACACAATAAGGATGCACAAAGCACATTGACCTGTAGAATATTTCTTAATTTTCCTTTTTGCTGTTCAGTTGTTCCCTGTCCCTGATTGCATTTTTACTTTGTTTCATTAAAACAATGCACAATAAATTGACAGGCATACCAGCCAAAAAAAAATCATAAAGGCCTTGAGGCAATTGGAAGGGGATATCAAAGTGTCTGATTAAATTTACAGTATTGAGATCTATTTACAGTCCTCAAGCATACTTCAGCTAATCATGCAACTATAAACTTAAGATAAATCTGATTTTTATGACAATCAATGAAGTGATGAATGAACGCACCAATTTACATATATTTAACATGTAGCACAAGGCCATTTAGTGTGTGACAGTTCCCAGCAGCGGCATGAATATCCAGTAGCACTGAGTATTTTTTTCATAGACACGATGCTGTGTTGCATAATCTATGACTTCGTCCACAAAGGTAAAAAGTCTACACTTCAGTTGATGAAGGACACATTTACATTACAAGGCTTTCACTCCATGCTTGCACCCTTTTTCTTCACAAACATACGAAAGAGAGTAGGCCATTCAGCCCCTTTAACCTGCTCTTCCATTCAGTAAGATCATGGCCGATCGGATTCTAATCTCGATTCTACATTTCTGTATATATATATATATCCCCAATAACCTTACATCCTCTCGGTAATCCGAAATCTAACTCCCTCTGCCTAACAATATTTGAAGTTTCTGCATCCAATGCCTTTTGATGTAGGGAATTCCAAAGGCATTCTCAACCTTCTAAGAATTTGTTTATTCATTCTCATCTTAAACTGGCAATCCTTTATTTTTAAATAATATCCCTAATTCTAGATTCTCCCACAAGCCGAAACCTCCAATCCACATCCACTTGATCAATTTGCCTCAGGGTTTTGTTTCAATTAAGTTGCCTCTGCCTATTCTAAACTCCAGATGATACAGACCTAACCTGTCTATCCTTTTCTGATAAGGTAATCTACAGGTTTTATGATGACCAGCTCACACTCTCACTCTCTCTTTCACTGGTATCTCAAATGCACAAACTGTTTCTGAGGTCAACTCTCACTTTCCATACTGTTTCTTTGTCTGTTTTAATGCACTTGATTGAGAGTATCTACAAGGCACCATGACAATTTTGACGCAAACAGGCTTCATTTAATCAAGATGCTTAATTTATCCTTGTCTTTGTGAAACAATTCCAATCTTCTGATTGTGAAACTGTCAGATGTGTGCAATGGTGCCAAGAATTAACAATTTGTGGTTCAGGTAGTTTGCTGCCATTATTCCCCCTTTGCTGGGTCTGAAGACCTACCTGATCTATGGTATGGTGGGAGAAAGCTACTCATGGCTGAGATGAGCCTCTTTCTTTAAACAAGGTGTAGTTCAGTGTGTAATACCAACTAGATATAGATTAAATTTAGTAACGTAATCTTTGTAAGCACCTCTCTGAGGATACCTAGGGTAATAGGCGGTACTTTCCAATCCTGTAATGTTCTGCCTTCCACTCTAGTTGATAATGTTATCAACTCAAATGGAGTTAAGTGCAGTCTCCAACATTAACTCTCTCAGAACTATTAATTTGGTTATATACTTAGTGACATTCTTAAAAACGTTGAGCACTGCAAAGTGTTTAAATCTAAAAGCTAAAGTTGATATTTTAATGAATTTTAAGTATATTGTGCTGATTGATGCCTTTTTAGAATTAGAGACAACTGGAACCTAGGATTCCATTCAGCTGTTTGAGAGCTAGTCATTTACTCGCATTATCTGGACACTTTGAAAATTTTCTCTTTCCAGTATTTACAAGTTTTCTTTTTAAAAGTTAATTGTTTCAGGACGGCCATTCAACACTGACCAAATCTCAGCATTAAAATATTCCAAACTTCCTTCTGATCTTTGGAGGTCAGGTATTTCGGCCATCTAATTACTGGGACTAAGAGCAGTCAGAAATAGGACTTTCCAATTTCAGAATTATTCAGATTCACTGTAATGACGACAAAAGTGAAATGAAAAGGCAGAACATCTCTTGAACCATAATTTAAGTCCTCCATCATTGAAACGCTTATGCATTCTTTTCATGCCCTTTAGACCTTTCCAAAGTACAGTACTGGTGTGCAATACCCAAATTTGAACATCATAACCCTGATATTCAATTGTGATTTGGTTAAAAATACAGATAATTGCAAGTTATTTAAGGTGCACTTAATTATTTAACAAAACCCCCAGTTTAAGGTTTTGGTGAGGGTTACTGCAAAGCAAAGGTACTTGTTTTCTTACTCTGCGGACTGTAAATCAGACCCCAACATTAAGATCGTTTCTAAGAAAAAAAAGTAGGCTATCCAGCCCAGTGAGTCTCCTTAATCATTCAATGAGATCATGGCTAATCGAACATTCCTCATGTCCGTTTTCCTGTAATTTCCCCATAGCCCTTGATAACCCACTGATCAAAAATCTATCACAGCCTAAAATATACATGAGAACTCTGCTCTCACAGCTCTCTGTGGAAAGGAGTTCTAGACAATCTCAATCCTCCTTGTCTCAGTCTTAAATTGGCAGCCCTTTATTCGCAGACTATGCACGAGACCCTTCCATGAGGGGAAGCATCCTGTTGGCATTTACCCTGTCAATCATCTTAAGAATCCTATATTCACTGAGACCACCTCTCATAGTTTTACAGCACAGCCCTTTGGCTCAAACTGGTCCATGCCAACCAAAATATCCATTCATGTTAGCCCCATTTTTCTGCACTTGGCCCATATCTTTCTAAACCTTTTCCTATCCATATATTTGTCCAAATGCCTTTTAAATGTTGTTAATGTACCTGCCTCAACCACTTCTGCTGGCAACTCATTCCAGATCCATACACCCTCTGTGTAAAAGAAGTTGCCTCTCAGGTTCTCTTTTATTCTTTCCCCTTTTACCTTAAACTGATGCCTTCTAGTCCTTGATTCCCTCATCCTGGGATACCGGCAGAGTGCATTTTCTCTATCCATGCCTCTCATGATCTTATACACTTCTATAAGATCCCACCCACCCCCCTCTCCCCAGTCTCCAATGCTCTTTTCTTTCAAAGTCCTAGCTTGTCCAACCTCTCCCTATAATTCCGATTGATAAGTCCTGGCAATATCCTTGTAAATTCTTTCCAGTCCATCAACTTCACCAACACCTTCCATTCTGACCTCAAGTTTACATGGACCATCTCTGATACTTTTCTCCCCTTCCTGGACATCTCCATCTCCATCTCGTGCTCTTTTGAATTTCAATGAGTCTCAAATGATTTAGTTTTTGCTCATAAAACAATTCCTCTATACCAGGGGTCATCCCAGTGATTTTTCTCTGAACTGCCTCTAATGAAATGAATGTCTTTTCTTAATTGTTCTCAGTACTACAGGTGTGTTCTCTCCAGCACCTTGGGCAGTTGCAGTGAGATTTCCTTATTCTATATTTCAACTCCCTTGAAATAAGGGTCAATACTTCCATTAGCCTTTCTGATTACCTGCTGCATCTGTGTGCTAGCTTTCTGTCTTTCATGTACAAGTACTCCCAAGTCCCTTTGTGTTGTAGCACTCTCCCAATTAAATAATACACTTCTGTTCTCCCTTCTAAAATGAACAATTTTGCATTTTCCCACTTTTTTTGTCCATTTGCTTAACCCATCAATATCTCTATCTAAACTCTGTGTCCCTCTCACAACCTGCCTTTCTGTCTTGCTACAATACATTTACTTCCCTCCAAGTTATTAACATATGTTGTAAACAGTTGCAGTCCCAGTACTGATCCCTGTGGAACCCCACTGGTCACAGGTTGCCAACCTGAAAATGAGCCCCACTCACTGTTTCCTGCCCATTAGCTAACATACTACCTACAGCACCATGGGCTCTTCTCATGATTTTACATATTGTGAGCTAACTTGTCAAATGCATTCTTGAAGTCCAAATACAATACATCTACTAGTTCCTCTTTATCTACTCTGGTTGAGACTTCCTCAAAAACTAAAATTAGTCAGACATTATTTACCTTTCAAGAAGCCATGCTGACTCTGCTTGATTAGATTATGATTTTCCAAATGTTCTGCCATTACTTCCTTTATAATTGATTCCAACGTTTTGCCAACAATACATGTTAGGCTAATCAGCCTCTAGTTACCCACTTGTTGCCTCCTTCCCTTTTTGAACAGGTGTGTCACATTAGTAGTCTTCCAATCCTCCAATACTTATCCAGAATCCAAAGATTTTTGGAAAGTTACAGCCGATGCATTTAGTATCTTTGTAGCTGCTTCTTTTAGGATCTGAGGATGTAAAGACCAGAAGACTTATTTGCCTATCGCCCCATTAGTTTATCTAATACTATTTCTCTTGTGATGGTACTTAATTCCTCCTCTATGTTCTTTTGTATTAATGGAATGATTGGTTTGAAGTATCTTCCACTGAGAAGACTGATGTAAAATATCTGTTTAATTCCTCTGCCAATTCTTAATTCCCATAACTATCTCCCCAAGTTAATTGTCAAAGGGGCCCATGTTCACTTTGATCTCTTGCTTCCTTTTCATAGATTTAAAGATGCTCTTGTCAGCTTTTATGTTCTTGATTTATATTATCTCTTTTTTTTGTGTTTTTAGACTTCCTTTGCTGATGTTTGAATTTCTCCCAGTCTTCAGAGCTACCTCTCTGCTACCTCTTTATTAATATTTGGTTTTTATCTTTAATCTATTTATCTTTAGATAATAGAAATTCTGGCCCCAGTTCACTCATTTATTTTCAGTCTGTGAGAGGAGGTTAATTTCTGCGTGTTCTAAAACATTGTTATTCTTTTTCTTTTAAAGACTGTTTTGGAAAATACTTGCAACTTTTAAAAATTGAACGCACAGCTCAAATCAATGGTTGGGGCAGCATTTACAATCCCATTCCTAATTGTCATTTGAGAAGGTGATTCTAAGCTGCCTTCTTCATCTGCTGCAGTCCAGTCCATTTGATATAAGTATACCCACAGCAATGTTAGGCAGGGAGTTCCAAGACTTTTGATCCAGAGGCAGGGAAGGAACAGTAATGCACATGACTCTGTTTCAGAAAGTTTTCCCAAGCTAAATTTGTCAACGATGATGATAAAAATGGCTGATGTGATGGACAAGAAATATATGGCTACTGATCGTGATCTTTTAAGAGTTCACACCACAAATGTAAACTATTTTTACCATTTCCACATGACCTGTTGCAGTGACTACTTAATCTGATGGTAAGGCAATGCTCCTAACACTGAGGTGTGTAACATTCCCAGCAAGAGATATATCTCACTATTTTGTGAAGTTCTGTTGGCAGCATTCGTTCTGGAACCTCTTCACATTGCATTCATGTACTTGGGTGTGTCAGCATTAGTAAATTCTGTTTAAACATTTGTTAACATCAGAAAATATTGAATTTACTGGGAAACTGATGAGTGTATACCAATAAAAACTGTTAAATGGTTTAGTTGTTTCTCGCCACTTTCATGATTTTAAACTCGGTTGTTGAGAGATGAAGGACTAGACGCAGTTATTAAAATGATAAATCAATTTTTGATCATATTAATAAAAGTGCACCATTTTACCCTTCTTAAATGCTTTATGGAGTATCTTTTAATGAAAGTTGCATTCTATGATGCTGCCCAGTTGCACTAGTACATGTGAGATTTTATATTGGTGATCAAGTGAATGAAGTTTAACTGACACCTGACATAGAATTTAAACCGTGCAATTAGGAAGCTCTACCCCACAAACTCTAACTTTCTGATTGTATCTCAAACACTGCAGCGAATGCATTATGTTAAAATACTTTAACCCTGTGCCATTGAGCAGATTTTTGTCTCCACGATTATGTCCATAAATGAGTTTTTGGTAATAACTGAACGAACCTGTGATATGAACTTTTCTTCAGAGGCCAGCTGTGTTTTATAATGTTCCATTAGTTGAAGGTGAAACAGAACATTCTTAAAATAGGGAATAGTGTATTCCAGAAAAAACACTTCCGCTCAGAGAGACATAACTGTGTAAGTTGGTTTCTATGGACAGAGAAACCCAACCAAAAACCTATTGAATTACTGGATTCCATTTTTAACACCTTCCCCTGGTGTCTCACAGCAGAAGGATAACTGATGCTTTGAGATGGAAAAGGCAATGTAGAAACTTTGTGGGAGAACAGTGGATGTGTCATAGGCTACTGACTAAGCAGGGTGCTGATGATATCAGTTTCTGTTTTTAAAAAAAGCATCAAAGCAATTTGGGGCTTTTGAATATTTGAGGACTGGACAATGGCCATAATGTGGCTTTCAAGTGTAATCACATCCAGAAAATTCAAACAAAGTCTTTTTGTATTCATTCACCGAATGAGGGCATCGCTGTCTCAGCCAGCATTTATTGCCCCTTAAGAGTCACCATATTGCTGTGTGTCTGGAATCGCATGTAGGCCAGACCAGGTCAGGTAAGGATGGCAGCTCCTTTCCTAAAGGACATTAGTGAACCTAATGAGTTTTTCCTGATAACCAACAGTAGATTCATGATTGTCATTAGATTCACCATCTGCCATGTTAGGAATTGAACCCAGATCCTCAGAACACTACTTGAGTCTCTGCAATTAACAGTCCAGTGATAATGCTACTGGACTATCATCTTGCCTTATTGTGGGGTGATCATCAAAGGACAATAGATGTTTCTACCAGTACACTAGGGAGAAGGGTACCTGCTGGCAAGCCAGGAGTGACTGTGGGACAGCTCCTATTATACTGCATACCTGTTGTATAATAGATGTATTTCAGTTACCTTTGTTTGTCTGCCATACCTTATTTTAGTTTAGTCAATTAGTGGCCTGTTTGATCCACGTGTATTTTCGGTTTCTTTACAGAAAATGTCTTAAAACATGAAATCCTGTCTTTGATGCAATCCTCTAATTGCTGGAAAATGATCTCTCTTTTAAAAGTTATTGTTCTCTACAGTGATTGTGATTTTTCAATAACATTTAAAGTATCAGCGATCCAAATATCCTAGCTTTGGGTATTACATGTCAGATGAACTCTCACTGTTTTGTTAAAACTGTGTTGAGATAAAGTAACAGATTACTCTGCTTTGCTGATATAATTAACGGTGTGTTGGTAATAAAGCAAGTTTTTGTATTGTTTACCTATGTAATTTACAATTCACTGTTTTGATTCCTTTTTTCATTGTTCCTTGTTTCAATCCTTTGCAACTTCACAAATCATGCAAGTTAAATGATGTATTTGCAAATTGATTGTGCTGCAATTTGCATGTTGTGAAATGTAAGAGCACTGAGGCACATAAACTACAATAAGAAGTGACAGTTCCATGAGTACTGACCTATGTGAATGGTAGAGCTGATCCAACCATAGTAGATCCACATACTATAAATATAATTAGTATGTAGGTCAGTCAGACTCACTGCATGATGCACAGCAGAGCCTCTCAGGCTAGGTCATCTGCATTCTTACTCCTCAGGCAATAAAACAAGGTGATAAAAATCAGCTTGAATCTAGTTTAAAACATTTCTGCTGCCAATTCTGTTTAAAATACTCCGTTGCTCCTCGTTCATCTTCAGAAATTATCCAATTTTGGCTGGTTTTCTTGGACAATATTACATAACTATGAGTGCAGTTTCTGCAATTTCTAATAGAAATTTATGTTTCTACAGCATCTTTAACAAAGCATATAAGAATCAATTAGTTACTTTTTACATGCAATTACCATGTTAAAACAAACACAGCAGCCAATTTACACATGGCAAGGTTCCATAAACAGCAACAGAGGTAAATGATCAATTAATCTGCTTTGATGGTGTTGGTTAAGATGCACCTGAATTGAGCCCAGCTTAACAAATTCAAAATGGGTATACTTTCATTGCAGAGAGAGGACCGTAAATCCAAACTTTGTTTGCAGGGGTCAGTGTTAAGTAATCAAGATTTGCAGAATTTTTCTTCCATTTAAAATTAATTTTCAGGAAGTTGTAAAACGCACAAAATGTCTGAGTCTTTCCCCTCAACCAAGTTCTCCATCAGTGTTCACGCATACAAATCCCTGTGCCAGTCAGACTTGACAGTCTTAAGACTGGTAAACCGAAGGTGAAGTAACTTCAAAAATCCATTTACAAACACAGCAGTTAATTTGCACATGGCAAGATTCCACAAGTAGCAATTGAAATAAATGATGAATTATTCTGCTTTGATGGTTTTAGCTAAGATGCACCCGAGTTGAACCAAGTAAGCTCAGCTTGCTCAAGCCTAACTCTTTGATCCCTTGTTTCAGCAAAGAACTGAGGTCCTTAGAAAAGATCTATCAATCCAAACAAAATCAATTGATAATTGGGTGTTCCCATCTGACCAACTCTTGGTAGAATTAATGTCAGGACTTCTACTACGAGCCAGAGGGATCTCCAGTACCATTCACTAACAAATCTCCATTTTGGCCATGGTTTACCTATTTGCGTTTACTTGCTACCCTCTCCAATTGCAGGGAGCTGATAACTATACAGGAGATCTGGTTTTAATCTCTAAACATAGAATCCCTACAATGTGGAAGCAGACCCATAAAGTCCACATCAAACCTCCAAAGAGCAATCCACCCATACCCCTATCCTACCCAATCCCTGTAATACCAGCTTTTCCCATGGCTAATTCACCTAGCCTGCACATCCCTGAACACTACAGGAAATCTAGCATGGCCAATCCACCTAACCTGCACATCTTTGGACTGTGGGAGGAAACCAGAGCACCCAGACAAACCCCACACAGACAGGGAGAATGTACAAACTCCACACAGACAGTCACCCAAGGGTGAAATCAAACCCGGTTCCTGGCACTGTGTGGCAGCAGTGCTAATCACTGAACTACTGCGCTGCCCATAACTATGTTATTAAATAAATGTTAGTGTGTATTTGATCTTAAAGACGTGAGGCCAATTAAAGTAACAATGTCCAGAAATAATTTTTAGTTCACTTTTGTTCTGCATGTAGTTCTTCTATAATGCAATGGTTGTGTTCTTGTGCAACCCCATGTTATAGAAAAATCGCACTTTAGGAACAGCACTTAAAGTGTTAGCAATGTAATCGCGTTACAACCAACACACATTTTAAAAGTTCATGCTTTAGAAACAGTGTCCCCAATTTGTCAATTGCATTACAGCGAAGTTGCATTAACGAAACACGCGTTATAGTAAAGCGACCTGTATTTGCATCTGTTCTTCAAAAATCACAGCACTCCTCCAAAGTATATTTTGTTGTGGTCAGCCAAGAACTAAGAAATGGGGGATATTATTCCACAATGCTCCCATCCAAAGCACTTGGGGCTCAAATCAATTATTGAAACAACCAAATGATTAATAAACTGGAAGTGGGAAGTAAATTTTGTTATGAACTAAAAAACACAAAAAGAAAAATCAATAGCAGACTGTCTTATATCTATGATAAGTATTTAAGGTGGCAACATTTGACACAAAAATCTTTGTAGATCAGAATGAGATAATTTGGGCAGTATTAAACGTATTAATATTGAGGAACTAAGAGCTGTTGCTAAGTGCATAGACTTAAACATGATCCTAATATGAAAACAAGAAAGGCCAAAATCATCCAAATTCTTGCTAATAATTTTGATGTAGATTTGGCAGCAGAATAAATAAATATAGACCAGTGTTGGACCAAGCATTTATGGGTATGAGAATTATAAAATGGAAGATTTTAACAAATCCTGGGTTGGAAATAATTTACCATATGACTTTGTGGAACTCAAAACTCAAAAACACTGAGGATTGTCTGCTGTTCAAAGAAACTGACTTTAGGAGAAAAAGGTTGAAAAGAGAGGAAAGAGAATGTTTAATGGGCTATAATTGATGGATGAACAGCCTGAGTTTTGGATTGGGCTGAAAGTTTCCTCAAAACAGCCTTTGGATTTTTGATTTCTGTTTTGCCGCAGTCATGAGAGTTAATTAGTCTGGAGAGGTTTGCAAGCAGGTAATTCTCTCTGAGTGAGTAAAATATGACCGTGAAAGAAAAGCTGCCAAACAGATCATTCTGAGGAAGGGTCACGTGACCCGAAACGTTAACTCTGATTTCTCGCCACAGGTGCAGCCAGACCTGCTGAGCTTTTCCAACCATTTAAGGTTTTGCAGCTGAACATGTATCTCAGTGAAGTATTTTCTGGCTACTTAAGAAAGTTTTAGAAATCAGTATTTCTGAGCTCCTCGTAAGTTCTGAATGTTGAACTGTTAACTCATTGCAAGGACCTGGGTTTAACTGATCTCCTACCTGAAATAAGGTTCTTTCATTGCTCTGACACTGACAACAATTGGATCTCGTCAACAGGAAACCAAAGGAACTGTAAGGTCAATCCATTCTAGTGGAGTTGAACACCTGACCTGCATAGGTGTTGTTTTTTTCTTTCTTTTTGCCTATTTCTTACCACTCAATACTGTGTCATCTTATCCTTACTGTGTATGGATGCAGGTATGTTTGGGAAAAGTTTAATTCTGGGACTAGTTTAATTCTGCATGGTAGCTGAATTGATAATCAATGGGGCAACATAGATCAAGCGTGGGTTTGCTTCTTAGAACCAAGGTATTTCTGAGTTTATTAAAGAACCTTACGAAACTCTCTTTTGCAGTGGACAACAGAAATATATAAATATATAAAGTAAGACATTTATGCTTTTGGAATGGTTCATGGAGTAGTAGGTCTTCATTTCCAGTACGCTCCTCCCCTCAGAGCCATAACATTAGTAAGTAACAAAGAATCCAATGTGGAAATTGCCAAGTGAGAAATGGAATTACAGTTTCAAATACAAAAATGGATAAAGAGAAAGTATTGGAAAAAAAGAGAGGAAAGAAATGCAAATGTGAATGTGAAAAGAGGAGAGAAAGATGCAGCAAGAGGAACAGATCTGGAAATTTGAGTTTAAAAGGTAAAACTGAAATTGGTCACCAGAAATTCTGATTCAGATTCAAAATAGTTATGGCTAGTATCCAAATTTAATAAAGAGGAGATTGAATTCTACGTCATTACATTTAAGAATATTGCCAAAGGTTAAAATGTCTAAAAGAGCCGTGCACTTCTGCAGGTGAATTTGTTGGAAGAACCTGCAAAATTTATCTCTCAACATCAGAAGGAAGTTCTCTGGACTAGAATCAGACAAAAACTGGCATTTTAAGTGCATTTCTCAATGTTACAAATGTTGGTACCCAAGGCATACCATCAGATATTCAGAAATTCCTAAAAATGGCCCGCTCAAACATATTTTGAAGTTGAAAGAGAGAAGGACATCAGGTATTGAAACAATGATCCGATGATGCAGTCTAGTGGCCAACAGTAGATTGCTGAACAGAAGAGTTCATTAGTAATTGCACAGCTTAGTGCACAGTGAAATCGGCTAAACTGTGTCCAACATCTCTGCAACTGATCCCATAGTCAGCAACACCATGGCAACAACTCCAAATAGATGTCTTTAAAAAAGTATAAGTAGCTCCCAGACAACAAAGTTTATATTTATTGTTCATGCTCTACATAGCAAATAGCCAGAAGTCACTATTAACAACTCCAAAACAATGATTTCTGTCATTGACATTCTAGTCAAGTTATTTACAAAATGCAGTTAATGCAGACTATCAATGGGCTGTAGTTAATTTCCAGTAAATTCGCAGCAAGTTATGAAATTCATCACCACCTTAAATCACACTACAACCCACAATCGAAAAACAGGGTGATAAAGGACAATCTCCCCACACTGACTGGAAAGGCACCAACCAAGCTTATGTCAGGTCGTAAATTTCACCCACCGCTGACTCTTCTTAAGTGGTTACCACCAGTTAACAAGATTGCCACAGCAAGAGCAGATGTAATTGCCAAGTGACAAGGTAAATGCACGAGTACAAGGGAACCACTATTTGAGGTTGGAGATTGGATTTGAATCAAACAGATACGTTGTAACCACAAACTTGCATCATCAGTATCAGGTCCAAAAGGAGTTTAAATGACTACTTGGTATCAATGCTTACAGTACAGAAGAGGTCCTTGGAATCTGTATCATCAAAAAATAAGACTCAATTTACATTGGTTTCTCATTCCCACACTAGGCCCTTAGCCTTGAAACTTCCATGGTGTTCCCATGCATCTGCTGCCCTTGTCCTTGAAAGTGGTTGAGATATGTGTTTGGAAGGTGCTGCTGATGGAGTTTTAGTGTGACTGTACACACTCAGGTCTCTCTGTTCCTACATTTTCTTTATTATTGTACCATTAGTTCAGATTACTTCTCGTCCTTCCCACAAAAATGCATCACTTCATTGTTCTTTTCATTGATTTGTGTCTGGCTACTTCATTAGTTTGGATATAAGGAGCAATCTAGCTTCATGACCTTGATAAACTGAATGAATACCTTATCTGTAATATATTTTCACAGAACAATACAGTAGCAGGAAAGTATCACAGAAATTGTTTCATACAACAAGAAACCATCCCCCTCCGCTATATGAATAGTTCACTTCAGGAGATTTACTCATAGATCAGTACTGTAGTTATATTTTCTGATCCGGGTTTTCATTTGGAGGAGAAAATGACTTTGCAAATAGATCTTTACCTCAATGACTTGTTGCCTGCGTAAATTGTACTGAGCCACTCCTTTTCTTCTACATTGTCATTGAATCCTACAGCACTGAGGGAGACATTTTGACTCAACGTGCATGTGCAAACTCTTTGAAAGAGCTTCCAATTAGTTCCATTTCCATGTTGTATCCCCATAACCCTCTAATTGTTTTATTTTCACATGTGAACCCCAGAACTGTTCCTGCAGTCCCATTAAAGTTGTGTCATTTCATTTATATTTCTGCTTCTCATGCTTCATTAAAAAGTTAAATCATCCCAGACTTATTCGTATTAAACATCATCTCCTGTGCACCTTTTCATTTTCAAGAGACTGCCTATGTCCCCTTTAAGTCTTCTACTGTCCTCACCACATCTTACACCATTGTTCTTTTGTTTAGCACTCACGAAAGAATTACCCCACATCTTTCATTTCATATGAAAATGTTAAGATTCTGCATGAAACACCCAAACAAAGTTAGTCACTACCTATCTGATAGGGCAGCGTAATCCTAACATGAATTCCAAGGTGATGTCACAGTATACTTTTATACATCGCTACACTATTGCCTACCTTGTGTCTCTAAGCTAATTTTGTTCCATGCTACCACTTCCCCTTTCAATTGCATGGACTTGACAATAACATTTTAAATAAAGTTTGGATATTCATGAAGCTAAGGCCAACCTATCCTTGCACTCCAACCCAAAACCATCATTAGGCTTTCTCTGTACAGAAGCTGATTGACCTTCATTGAGTTTCCTTTTGTTTCTGTTTCAGATTCCAATATTTGCAATCCTTTCTGTTTTCTCTTTCTACAATTAATTTTGTTACAATGCCAAATGATTTGTCCTTTGTAAATAATCTGTTTGAAGTTATTCCTTATTAACAGATGGTTATGTTTTCAAATTTCACAGCAGCTGTAAGAGAGATAGACAGGGGGAGACAGCCACTGTCTGAACTGCGAGTCAGCAGATCACAATCTGCCAATTCTTTCTCTGTGTGTAAAATGCACCTTCTCAGTATTTGAACCTGACGTCAATCAAGCCCGCTCCGAGCAGACTTGCTATCCCGGTTTGCAGCAGTTGTGATGGCATGGGCATGATATTGAAAATTATGATCTGTATTTGCAATTAAAACTTGCTGCCTAAGATAGGAAGACCATTCAGCCCCTCAAGCCTATTTGACATGCCTGAAGTTAGCTATCTCAGCCATTGTGTCATTTCAAGAAATGTCATTTTGTCTAAATGTTATGCCATTTACCACCTTTAAAATGTGCTTCACCATAACATCATGTGAAGGAACATAGAGATGTTTTTTAGATTTGGCAATATACAAAGGCATAAATTCTGCTTGGTTATTTCAAACGCAACGTCATTTTCATTTCAACAGTTTTGAATGCAGTTAAAGGGGCAATGTTTGATCATCACCAAACCAGGAAAAAATGTTCCAGGTTTGTAATGTTCTCTAATACAATGGCATGAGGGCTTTATAATTATTTTGCCCTCATTTCCATTCATATTTTGTATACCTTCGCAAAAATGTGCATCACATTGTTCTGCCAGAATATGATCATCAAATATTTATAAAATGCAATTTAAAAATTTCATTGCCAGACAACCGTCTGAACAAGAAGGAAGAATTTTCTTAACCCATCTTTTTTTCAAAAGCAACTTTTAATGTGATTACATTCTGATATTCAGAGAGTTAGCAGATGCACTTGATGATTGACTGTGTACATTACACACTATAAGATGTTTTATTCTTGTTAATGATGAATAGCAGACTGTCAGAGATTTGTAGATTCTTCTGGTCTTATTGGTATAGTCTATTCCATAAGTTGTTCTGTAAATGGCCACATATGGCTTTGTGTCTCTTGGAGTGATGATAGTACAGCTGGTTTTCATCGCCCACCAATTTAAGGAGACCTGCTTCTTTGTGAGGCTGTCACTGCAAGGAGCTTTGTTCCTTTTGCAAAATATATCTGTTTTCTAATTGTCTATTTATCACCTTCCCAGCCTCATAGGCTGCCTATCACAAAGTGAAGGAGGAAGGTCGTGTGATGATTTCAACAGCACCCATCCCTTCTAAATGAGAACCGAGTCACTAAACAACTAATTTAGCTCTGCTATCAAGCTGAAAAAGTGAGTATTCGATGTAAAGTGCCGACTAGGGAATTGATTATCTCGACTCTTAGCATGCATGGTAAAACCGTCAGATCTGGCCACTGCTGGATATGGTAGGTAGGTCCCCAGTGGCTCAGAGATTGTCTTTGCAGAGAATGAGTCCAGAATCTCCAGAATTACCTAGTTCATAATAAAAAAAATTAAGTGTTGGTAAAAACATGTTCTTCTTGTCTTTCTTTCACTTATACAAAAATGACTAATGTTGCAGACGATTTAAGGTCAAGAATACCAGTAAACAAGGAGAAAACAAGAAGTGTGTAGTAATTCAATGCCAAACAACTTCACCAGGAAATTGGATTAATTGTAAACCTGGATCCTGTCAGGATCACCAAAATATCTGCAATTAGTGCTCAGAGATTTTGAAGTGTGTGAAGCTGATTATTCCAGCTAGAATGAAGGCTTTCAAATACAGTCTGTGTGAAATTAATGCGGAAGAACAATTTTCTCATGTCTGTACTTTTATGTACAGCAATATTATAAGCAACTCATGTACTGTAAGCACAAACACACACTGTTATCTCTGTGGGCAGCAATAATTTTAAAATAAATTTACAATTGGCTGAAAGAATAACAAAATTCCCGTTTATTAAAACTTTTCCCATAACTCAGGGGCTTTCCTCAGTTTTCATTCAGTTTCTTAAATGTACCAGTAGCAGTAAAGCCAATCTGAATGATCCTTTTTAACCTCACCCTTGCCAGGATGAATTTCCCTTGGATCCCGAGTTGGCTACAGGATGTGTCACTTTGAAAATGGTCTGTCTCTGTCCCATATCAGACTGTGGTAACTCACAAAGTTAAGCAGCCTCTACTTTTTGCCAACCACGCAGAGCTGTTGTCTCTCCGTGATATTGAGTTTTAAGGAAGCCTGTAACCTGATCTTAAAGTTTTTTGTTTTCTTTACTCTTCCCCATGGCAACATTTAACACATTAACTCTGCAACCAGGTACAGATGCTGATTAGCCATTCTTAACCCAAACTCATTTCATTCTTAGAAGTAATTGTTGATCGCACAAGGGTTTTTAACCTGTTATCTCCAACATCTCTAAGACCTTGGAAGACTTCATTGTAATCTGAGAGACTGTTACTGTTTCCAAACATAAACACCTTGCACCTTCTGCACAGTAAAACAATCTAAGCCTTACTTTCATCTTTGATAATCAAATGCATCCAGGCTTATTATTTTCAGAACATGCCACACGACCTCCCACCATTTGTCAAAATTTACTAACAAAATATAATAATCTTACAAACCTCATAACTTTCATATTACACAGAAACAGAAAAAAAAACTGTCAAACTCACAGCCATATTTTTCACATATAATAGGGATTTGCTGTTTAGGAAATGATTTATTCAGTCAGCCAATTGACTACATCCAAGTGATATTAGAAAATGTGCCTTCAATCATCATGTGAATTCTGAGGTTAGATGACGTTATGGTATTGAGTATTATTATAGTTAGGTACACACATATGCATCATAATCAATAAAGATGAGGGTAAGAAATGCATATCATGATTTGTGCGCTCCAGTTCTCAGTATGGTCTCTTGATACATGAAATGTTAATTTGAAAATCCATCCTAACTTGCAGGCATGCATCTTTTCTTTGCACTTTCTACAACCAGAGCTTTCCTGTGCTTCAACATTTCCATCTAAGCGTGCAGATCTTTAGAAAAGGAATCTTACAGCAGTGTCTCAGTTGGGTCAAAAGACTGATCCAAACTAACCATCCCAACACCAAGCATTACCTACCCATTTAGGAATGGCATGGGGATAATTTCAACCTGATCTACCTTGCGGGAAACTCACTGGGTCAAATTGGTCAACTATTTTACAATCCACTCATACAAAATGTTTTCAAGGCAACTTGAGATGAGTAATTAGTGGAAGTTTGTCAATACCTCGAGTGTGAATTTTAAAAGAAGTCCAATTATTTACAATTCTTTTTGAAACAATGTGAATGATGTTCAACTATTCAATGGCCATCAACACTATGTTGGAGCAGACCTTATGAGAACTGCTGCAGTTTCTTGGTGAAGCTCAGCCATCTCAGCCAAATTACTTAATGCACCCTGAAGTGGGAAAACTGGTCCAGGTCAAGGGTGCACTGTTAAGATAAATGAATGATCTGCCAGTCCAAAGACTCTCCTGATACTGAGGAAAAGATAGGCTGAGGAGGTTTTAAAATAACTAGTCCAAGTTGTGTCTCCAGCCTAACATGATACAAAGGTTGTGAATAATTTGGTTCCAAGCTTGAGGGAATAGACTAATCACATGCAACCACAGGGGTAAAATTTGATGTAACCGGCTGGTGGCGGGATGGAAGGCAGGTGAGCTGGAGAATTACCAAAGTGCCCCTGACAACAATGTCATGGTTTAGTGAGTGGCTGGTTACTGTCAGCTGGACTTCGATCTGCCTCCCAGATGAGCTTGAAAGCAATTGTCCCCAGGAACACTGAGCTCAACCAGGGATCTCAGTCAGACTGGGGCAGAGGAGCATTCATTAGCCAGTTCAACAAAGGAAAAGTTTTTAGTAAGATCTGAAAAAGGTATCTCAGATGAAGACTCCCGTAGTGTATGGGAGAATGCTGATAAGGATGTACACTGAATTACTGGGCAAACTGGCAGACCTGCCAGAACAATCCTCCTGTCACTGTCATGAGGAGTTCACAAGGACCTGGAGCAGGAGTATGAGTACCAACTTGTTCAGTCATTGAAAGCAATCATGTTCCATTTTTCCACATTATCTAAATTTTCCTTCAGTTCTTTAGGGCTCAAAAACCTATCTGGCTCCAACTTAAATGCACTAAATGATCAAACATCCACAAGCCTCAGGAATAGATAATTCCAAAGATCCACAACTCTTTGAGTGAAGTAAATTCTCCACATCTCAGTTCAGAGTTGCTGACCTCTTTGAAAATACGAGCTGAATCTTATTAGAAATTGGCTAGGAATTACTTTTGGTGCATTTCATGGAGAGTTTCTCTCCGCAAGGTCCTCTCTTGTGCTATCATCCTAAACCTACCTCATTACCTACACACCATAACCCTAAGGGACCTGCCCTGCTGTAGGCAGGGACATTTCCTGACTCCTGGTGCCAATGTCATGTTTAAAAGGCCATTGTACACTCAGTCAAGTGCTGCCAGTCTGGAGCCTTACATCATGTTATATGGCATTAACACTGTGTTAAATGCGAAAGACTTTAAACAGATCTAGCAAGTCATGACCAGGCATCCATGAGGCACTGTAGGCCATCAGCAGCAGCAGAATCATTCTCCAACACTACCTGCAGTCTCATGGACTAGCATATGTCCCATTCTATCAATACTGCCAAGCCAGGGGATTAACCTGGTTCAGTGAAGAATCTGCTCCCAGGAGGACCAGTTCCAAAAACGCACAAACCCAGATGGCCTCCTTCTTCAAGGACCGCAATTTCCCCCCCGACGTGGTCGACGATGCCCTCCACCGCATCTCTTCCACTTCCCGCTCCTCCGCCCTTGAACCCCGCCCCTCCAACCACCACCAGGACAGAACCCCACTGGTACTCACCTACCACCCCACCAATCTCCATGTACAGCGCATCATCCGCCGTCATTTCCGCTACCTCCAAACGGACCCCACCACCAAGGATATATTTCCCTCCCCTCCCCTATCAGCATTCCGTAAAGACCACTCCCTCCGTGACTCCCTCGTCAGATCCACACCCCCCACCAACCCAACCTCCACTCCCGGCACCTTCCCCTGCAACCGCAGGAGGTGCAAGACTTGCGCCCACACTTCCCCCCTCACCTCCCTCCAAGGCCCCAAAGGAAACTTCCCTATCCGCCACAGATTCACCTGCACCTCTACACATATCATCTATTGCATCCTCTGCACCCGATGTGGCCTCCTCTATATTGGGGAGACAGGCCGGCTACTTGCGGAGCGTTTCAGAGAACACCTCTGGGACACCCGGACCAACCAACCCAACCACCCTGTAGCTCAACATTTCAATTCCCCCGCCCACTCCACCAAGGATATGCAGGTCTTTGGACTCCTCCATCGTCAGACCACAACAAAACGACGGTTGGAGGAAGAACGCCTCATCTTCCAGCTAGGAACCCTCCAACCACAAGGGATGAACTCGGATTTCACCAGTTTCCTCATTTCCCCTCCCCCCACCCTGTCTCAGTCAAATCCATCAAATTCAGCACCGCCTTCCTAACCTGAGATCTTCTTCCCGACCTCTCCGCCCCCACCCCAGTCTGACCTATCACCCTCACCTTGACCTCTTTCCACCTATCACATTTCCGACGCCCCTCCCCCAAGTCCCTCCTCCCTACCTTTTATCTTAGCCTGCTGGACAAACTTTCCTCATTCCTGAAGAAGGGCTTATGCCCGAAACGTCGATTCTCCTGTTCCCTGGATGCTGCCTGACCTGCTGCGCTTTTCCAGCAACACATTTCCAGCTCTGATCTCCAGCATCTGCAGACCTCACTTTCTCCTCAGTGAAGAATGCACCAGGCATCTATACAAAGAGATGTCAACTTGGTGGAGCCACAAAACAAGACTAACTGTGTGCCAATCGGTGTAAGCCACAAGCGATAGACAGGACTAACCAATTCCACATCCAACAGATGAGCATTAAGTTCTGCAGCATTGCCATATCTAGTTATGAATGATAGCGGACAATTAAACCACACACTGCAGGAGGAAGTTCCCCAAATGTCCTGAACCTCATTAATGGAGGAGCCCAGCACATCAGAGCAAAACACAAACCATTTATAACAATCTTCAGCCAGAAGTGCTGAGTGGATGATCCATCTCTGCCTCCTCAGGTGATCCCCAGTATCACAGATACCATTCTTCAGTCAATTCAATTCACTCCACCTGATAACAAGAAAGGAGATACTGGATAATGCAAAGGCTAAGAGCAATAGTACTGAAGGGATGTGCTCCAGAACTCATCACACCCACAGCCAAGCTCTTCCAGTACAGTTGTAATACTGGCATCTACCTGACAATGTAGAAAATTGCCCTGTACACAAAGATCAGGAAAACTCCAACCTAGCCAATTACCATCTTATCAGAATGCTCTCAGTAATCAGTCAAGTGATGGAAGGTATCATCAACATTGCTATCAAGAGACATCAGCAATAACCTGCTCAGTGACGCCCAGTTTGGGTTCCGCCAGGGCCATTCAGCTCCTGACCTCACTACAGCCTTGGTTCAAAATGGACAAAAGAGCTGAATTCCAGAGTGGGGGGAGAGAGCGACATTCCTTGACATCAAGATCACATTTGACCAAGTTTGGCAACATGAGCCTGAACAAAACTGGAATCAATGGATATCAGGGAGCAAACTCCACACAGGTTAAAGTCATACCTGGCACTTTGAAAGATCAGCCATCTTGGCCCACAAGCCTCATTCCTGATGAAGGGTTTATGCCTGAAATATCAACTCTCCTGCTCCTCAGATGCTGCCTGACCAGCTGAGCTTTTCCAGCAGCACACTCTTAACTCTGATCTCCAGCATCTACAATCCTTATTTTCTCCCCGTTGTTGAAGGTCAGTCATCTCAGCTCCAGGACATCCCTACTGGAGTTCCCCAGGTAGTGTCCTAGGCACAACCATCTTCAGCTACTTCATCAATGACTTTCTCTTCATATTAAGATCAGAAGTGGGGATATTCACTGAAGATTATACAATGTTCAGCGCCATTCATATCCTCAGATACTGAAGTAGTCCATATTCAAATACAACAAGACCTAGACAAATTTCAGGCTTGGGCTAGCTGACAAGTGACAGGTATCATTCATGGCACACAAATGCCAGACTACGACCACCTCCAACAAGACAGACTCTAACCTTTACCCCTCGAAATTCAAAGGCATTGCTATCACTGATTTCCCCGCTATCAACATCCTTCAGGTTGCCATTGATCAGAAACTGAATTGGACTAACCAGATAAATACTGAGTCTGCAAGAGCAGGTCAGATTATCACACCTCCTGATTTCCCAAGGCCTGTCTACCACCTACAAGGCAGAAGTCAGGAGTGTAATGAAATATTCCCCACTTGCCTGGATTAGTGCAGCTACAACAACAGTCAAGAAGCTTGAAACCATCCAGGTCAAAGCAGCCCACTTGATTGACACCATATCCACAAATACTCAGACCCTCCACTCTGGACGATAAATACCAGCAGTATGTATATCTACAAGATGCACTGCAGAAATTCATCAAGGCCCATGGACAGCAGCATACTGTGGGTATTGAAATAGGCAGTGAATGAATGCTCAGGACACTAGAAAGCAGAGAGCCTAGTGGGGACACAATCTGGTCCAATTCATGAGGTGGATGTGTGTCCCTGAGCGCACAGTGTCGTGGCAGCAGCATTACAATGAAAACTACTGGTGCAATCCAAACTGCAGAATTCAGCAGGAGCAGAACTGTGTTGGAAGTGGATTGGAAATGTACCTTAATGATGTGGTGAGGTTGGTATGTATCAAATACCAATTGCTATGGATAGAGACTGCATTTAATCACTGCCCATGTAGCAGGCCCTAAGATGTTGCTGTTGGGTGTCCAAGGTGCAGGATGGGAGGAGCTGGTGACAAGATGGAGTCACCAGGTAACTGCTCTGAATTTCATGTCAGATGTAGTCGGCAGTTTGTTTCTGATGGTTGGGTGGAAACTATATAGTAATGAGATAAAACAGACTAATAATGAGATATTAATATATTCTAATGAATGTAAATAGGTATTTTGCCACTCACCAATGAGAATCTTGCATTGCTGTTCAACAACTGGTTGAATTGCGGGCTTTATAAACTTTCTTGGTTTACTTACTGAGACTTATCCTTTTATATCTTTCGGTTTCTAATGAAATTTCTTTTGCTAGACCCTTCATTAGTTTTCTCTAACTTTGCTCTTTTCCAATTTGTTAATTTTGAGGCCTTCCTGATTCTCCAGCCTAGCCACAAATTTAGTTCTGGCCTTTTTACTGTCCCATGCATCTGTGCCCCATGAAGCCTCATCTCAAAGGCAGCAATGCTCATTGTAAGAGGTGAGAATGCTCTTTTATCTTTCTTCTTTTCTGGTCTTTGCATTTTACTAATAAAGTTATCCCCTTTTTCCATTGGGATACCTACTTTTACTCATAGAACTTTCTCCTGTTCCTTCATGAAGGCCGTGGTGTGTTTCGAAGTCTGGCTAATGTTTCTCTCTTTCCTTAGGCCACATTTTTGTCTCTACCCCTCTTACCAGCTTCTTGGTGATGATTTGCGTTTTGAGTGCCGAACTTGCCCTGTTGCAGCTTCCATGTTGTTGTCTCCCTTTGTTGGTTGTTGCATTTCAGCTGCTGAAAGTCTGTCTGCAACTTATTTTAGCAGCAATGTCCTGAAAGTGATAAATTCACACCTCTTCAGATTTTTCTTCTCTTTTGGATTTTCTTCTAGGAGAAGGTATCTGCACAGAATTCAAACTGGTGCCACTTCAGCATAATTTTATTACCGTGATTGCTATTACAGGCATTTTATGTTATTTAACACCTCTGCCTGTATGTGGTTCAGAGTAAAGGTTGTGGTGATGTTGGTAAAGGTGGACTATCAAGTTTTACTTTGCATTATCTGGCTGTTATAATTGAGACCTTTAATGGTCTAAAATGTATTTTTATTTTAAAATGGGCAAATATTTTCCTAAAATGACTGCCATGATCACCTGCCCATAGATTGTCAGAGGCAAGTCCAGAGATCCATGGCTGGACTTGTTAAACCAAACTGTCTGCATCGAAATTGCTACCTTGTCTGAAGTCATAAAAGCCAGGCGAATGTGGTAGCATCAAAGAATTCATATCTAATGTTTCAATTCAGACATGTATCATAATTTCACACATGAAAGGTTGCCTGTGGAGTATCCAACTCGGAATGATAAAGAGACCTGACTTGGGAATCCATAAATAAACTGTATTTCAATAGCTGTTTTTGAGCAGCAGAAGGCAAAAGGAATATGGCTGGGTAGCAAAAAGGACTGGAAGACTGTCTCTCTCCCAGTGTCTTTCATCTTTTCAGAAGACAGATACCGATAAAAAAGCAAATTGGGAAAACTGTCCACCAAGAACTCAAAGATATCTACATACTTTATTACTGGTGAGGACACCAGTCAACAATTAAACAACTGTGATCTTAGAACATAAATTTAAAAATCATAAAAACTTTAAGAATTTTAAATAGTGTAGAGTTTATTTTTCCTGACACTCTCTTCTTTTTAAGCCTACTTCTTGTGCTTATATGGGTGTGATATTGCATTTTATTATATTTTCTTAGGATCAGCAGGCAATAAAGTCCTCTTTACAATATTCAGAGTCCAGTTTCCAACTAATCGGACCATTCCTTTCATGCAATATAATGTTGGCTTTCCCTTGAATTGGTTTTCCTGTGAATTGTTCTGATATATGTTAGACAAATAACTTCAACAAAATGTATTCTCAAAGTATACAGCATACTTAAAGAACTCTTACCTTCACTCAAGAAAATCTTTTAATTGATGTTTGATTGAAATGTGACAGTTAGGTGCTACAAAGAAACTATTCATTGTGATTGTCTGAGAGGGATTTAAAAAGCAGGTAGTTGATTCTTCCTCCTCATCTGGTCATAGCAGGATTGTTTTAGGTAGTTTGCTGCCACCAATCTTTTTCTCTACATTTTCTAGGGCCTGCCTGATGATCAGTTAAGTCTACATGGAAAAACAATAATTACAACTACAGTACTAATTAGAAATAACTACTAGAACTCTCAGATGTACAGAATGCATCTCTCTCCTTCAAAATTAGAATATAACTCACCTTCTTCACCCTTCAGAACCATGACATTATACAACATGTGCAAGATAACTTTGCATATCCCTGTTTTATTTTTCCTGCCATATTTTTGCCCCTTCACTTAACCTGTCATTGCTTCCTTGCAGCTCTAACTTAATAGAGGGTAAGGATCTGGGCCTTAGTTGTAATTGTTCTGAAGATGCTACTACCTCAGGCATGTGTATAATATTCTCTAACTGTATCATAGAACCATAAGGTCCCTACAATATGGAAGCAGACCATTTGCCCCATCGAGTCCACACTGACTCTCCAAAGACCATCCCACCCAGACCCACCCCCTTACCCTATCCCTGTAACCCTACATTTCCCATGGCTAACCCACCTAACCTGCACATCCCTGGTCACTATGCGCAATTTAGCATGGCCAATCCACCTAACCTGCACATCTTCAGACATTTTTGAATGTCTTTGTATAATGATGCTACCAGCTTTTCAAATCCTTAATAAATAGCCATATCTATTTTTGTGTTAACCAATCCCTTACTGTGCTTGCCATCTTGATGTTTGTCTACCAAGTAAGCAAAGAGAAGAAGAACATAACAGGCAAGGTAGACTGTCGGTAGGTGGACCTGAGATTGTGGGATTTGGTGTTTCTCCATCTAAATATGGAGCCACTGATCACCATTGTCTCATCTATCTCATACTCCTCATCATAATGTTTCCATAACCAACATAGAATGATAAAAAAGCTTTCATGAAACACATTATAGAAACAAGCGTCTATAACCAACTTTATACACTTGGGTAGTTCCATCTAATCTGCTGAGCAGGACCCTACCTCTGTTCTGGTGATCCTTTGCAGTTTTGTCCCAATAGCTGCAAATGACCTGCTGCTTTTCACGGGGGATACCTCAAATGATCTTGCATGTTAACTCTGATCAGCTCTGGAGTTTAAGGGCCTCACTTCAGCACTGCTGGACCTGGACTGTGCTGTTGATTTAAAAAATTAGTGATCCACTTATGGAGCTTTGGTTAAGAGCAGTGAGCAATGGGGAATATAGGGCAGAAGTCAGGGTTCATCCTGTGTGACCTACTATCTGTATTACAGTACGGAAAGCACTGACCGTATCCCAAATCCTGAATATAAGCCTGTGATAATTCATACAATCTATCCTCATATTCTTAGCTGTATTGGTATTTGTTATGTTGTCTCTGATTATAGCCTTGATGTTTCAAACCTTATTTTTATGGCACTGTTTGAATGTGATCTTTACTGAAGCTGTGCTCCAGTATTAATAATTATTGTCACCGTCAGGGCTAAACAAGTTGCGACGTCTGATCCTAGTGCCTTAATGGAATTTATTTTTACAATCCAATTCCTCGTGTGCACAAAGACTCCTCAAACTCAGCAAATGGAGGACAGTTTGCCCTGTTCCTCCAATAACTCAGCCATTTAAAATGCAGCTAATCAACCTTGCCGCAGGCACTTTAGATTATACTTGCCTTGGTGGTTACTGTTAAACCAGAAGTCAGTTTGAACCAGGATCATAAACACTGGTTAATTCATCAAGCACTTCAACTGGACTCATTATGGCAATGTTATGCTGTTTGGAAATATTAACAGAAAGATAAACTTAAGTTGAAGTTGGGTTGGAGAGTGTAATGGACAAGTTAGCAGTGTTTGCTATTACTACTGCATTCCTGACGAAGGGCTTATGCCTGAAATGTCGATTCTCCTGCTTCTAGGATGCTGCCTGACCTGCTGTGCTTTTCTAGCACCACACTCTCAACTCCGATCTCCAGCGTTTGCAGTCCTCACATTTTCCTATTACTACTGCATACATTCTCTCTCAAACATAACAGAAAATCCACCAGGAAAAGCTGAAATAAAAGGTAATTTTAATGAATTATCACACGTTAAATTACCTCAAAGAGCTATTTGAACAAGTGACTTGTGGTTGTACAGATAACACCAAGCAAATAGGTCAGGCTGGCAGTTGTTGAACAAAGTCAGTGAGTCCTGAGAAGCCCCAAGGCTTGACGATGGAGCTGCATGAAGAGAGGTAATCCTGGAGATGCTGACGGTATTGGCGATGGATGAGTTGCAACTGGAAACTACCCCAAGGAACAGCTCATGGTGAAGGAACAGCAGCTGGAATGCTGGTTTACCAGGAAGGTGTGAGCAGCTGCCCGTGGAGAGAAAATATTGATTTTGCAGTTCTTTCATGAAGGATGTTGAAATTGCCGAGGTTGGAAGAGGCCTGGCAGACTTCAGAGAGTCATGCCGAGTGCCATGTGTGACCAGTGCAGAGCCGCAATCAACAAAACCAATAAGATACTGCACTCTACAAGCACAAGAATAAAATGAGAGATTTGAAGTTATCCAGTGATTTTTATGACCACGTGCCTCACAAGCAACGTAGAATCATAGAATTGCTACAGTACAGAGAGTGGCCATTTCACTAAATCATATTTGTTCAAAGTCTGTGAGAAGATTTGTAGCTCGGGTGCTCGTTGTTGTGGTTCTGTTCGCCGAGCTGGGAATTTGTGTTGCAGACGTTTCGTCCCCTGTCTAGGTGACATCCTCAGTGCTTGGGAGCCTCCTGTGAAGCGCTTCTGTGATGTTTCCTCCGGCATTTATAGTGGTTTGTCTCTGCCGCTTCCGGTTGTCAGTTCCAACTGTCCACTGCAGTGGCCGGTATATTGGGTCCAGGACAAGCCAAACAGAGAACAGCCAGGGAATTCCTAGAGGCATGGCACTCATCCACAGATTCTATCAACAAACACATTGACCTGGACCCAATATACCGGCCACTGCAGCGGACAGTTGGAACTGACAACCGGAAGCGGTTGAGACAAACCACTATAAATGCTGGAGGAAAGATCACAGAAGCGCTTCACAGGAGGCTCCCAAGCACTGAGGATGTCATCTAGACAGGGGACGAAACATCTGCAACACAAATTCCCAGCTCGGCGAACAGAATCATATTAGTGTCAGATCTCTCGAAAAATAACTCACTTGGTCCCACTCCTCCACCTTCCTCCAAAGCATCTTAGAATCCCGACGTGTGGAATCAGGCCATTCAGCCCCTCCAAACAGCATCCTTCACAGACCCATCCCTGGACTTCTCATGGGGGAGTTTAGCATGGCCAATCCACCCGACCCACACAGATTTGGACCATGGGAGGATACCACAGCACCTGGAGGATACAAGTGAGAGGCACAGGGAGAATGTGCAAACTCCACCAAGACAGCTACTTGAGGGAGGGATTGAACCCAGATCCCTAGCACTGTGTGGTAGCAGTGCTAACCACTGAGCAACCTTGCCACCCCAAATTAGCCTCCACATTTTTCTCAACATACAATTATCCATTTATTTTTGAATGCTTCACTGGAGTCTGTATCCAGACAGTACATTCCTGAGCCTGGCCACATGCTGCATAAAAAAGGCTGATGTCTTTCCTGCTTTTTGGCAATCACCCCAAACCAGTGTCCTTTAGTTTCGATCCTTACACCAATGGGAACAGCTTCTTACTCACTACTCTGCCCAGACCCCTCATAACTTTGAACAAAATTAGCTTAACAATAGTTTACTTTCTCTAACTTTTCCAGCTGGCTAAATTCTAATCCCACAACAGACTTATACTGTGAGGGTTATGCTATTCATCTTTTTTTCCAATCTCCATTAAATCCTCAAGAATTCAGTCTTGAGTGCAAGCTCCTGTTTTTGTTCTGTGTGGTGATCGATGTAATCACTGGAGATGCAGGTTGGCTCCTTTTATCTCTTGTTTTCTACCTCTCAGATGATTGCACACTACAGAAATCAAAAATATGATATTCATGAATTCCTTGGTAAGTTTGTAACCTGTTCTAAAGTTGCTTCCTGTACCATCTTCCCAATCTTGGAAGTAAATGGATGGTATACAGTAAAAGTATTTACCAAGTTGATATACATACCTTTGAGAGACTGGGGGTCGATTCATCGTACACTCAGAGATTATGGTCTTTGCCCCAGTTGTAAATATCTTGCTGTTTCGTCTCAGTAAAGCAATCTTGGTTTCTCCCCTTTGTCTGTCAGAGCTTTTCCACAAAGTTCTGTAAGATAAATACAATGAAACTTTAAGATCATCCATCATATTGTCAGATCATCGTGTGTTGAAAACATCATGTGTTCAAACTTCCATGCTCATTTGGAAGCAGAGTTAACAGCCTTTGTTCAAATCCCACCCCCAACCAGCACAGTCTGAAGAGACTACTCTTCATCTTCTTTCAGGTGGGATCTTATACTGAGGCCCCATTCACTCTGTAAGGTCAGTCCTAAAGATTCAAAGCAGAATTGTGTTCTCCCCAGGATTCTGGGCAACATTTATCCCTCAATGAACAGCAGTAAAACAGATCAACTGTTTGTGAGATCCTGCTGTGTGAGTATTGTTTGTTTCCATGTTAACAGTAGCTACATTTCAAAGATGTGGTGCTTTGCGGTGTGAAAGTTGTCCTACAATTGCATGTTCATTCTATGTACCTGTGTTTTGTAGCTCCCTTAGACTCCTCAAAATCTGAATTTTGATTAGTGTCCAAAATGTAAGGTTCCTCAATGTGGGATTTCAGATTAGACTGTTAATTGAAGTCAGAAATTTTATAATCAACCTGTTCAGAGACATTATTATGCATCTTTGGGGCAAGTCGGACATAAACCTGGTTCAGATATAAGGACACTGCCACAACAACTCTTTATTATACAATTTCACAAAGAGCTTTACCACACAAAGTAACTGAAGTGATTCATTTCCAATCAAATGCAATGCAACTTAGCAGAAACAAATAAATAGACAATGGGCTAACAAATAACAACTTTTTAAAAGGTAAAGCTTTAAAGAGGCCTGGAAAATCTAAGATACTTTATAAGCATCATTCAAATTAGAATGAGCTGCAAGGTAAATGTGGAACATCGTTCAATCAATGTTTTAAAATCTAAGCATATAGCACTAAAGGCTGGATTGCGAGCAGTCCTCAAAAATAATTAAACCGGATGATATGCTGTTTAAATAATTGGCAGTTGACCATTTGAACTCCTAATACTAATTCCATTTCATTTTTCCAACAATTATCTTTGCATAACTTACTCTGGGAGATTTTTCGGCTTTGCCTTTATGAAAATTAAAATCTTATTTGAAGCAGGAAGTAGGTGACAAGTCAAGTGATGATCCTATGAGGGGCTGGGGGAGGTGGAGGTATTGGGAGAGCTGAGAGGGATGGGGGTGGGGAGGACTGACAGTGAATTGAGACATCGTTCTCACCACTTTGAAGAGATGAACTGATGCCCATTACCAATCATAATGGAAATGTATGCAGATTTTCTTTTAAATTTCCTTAGTTAGCTATAATGGGGCAGCAAAACGATCTCCGATGGTCTTAACTATTGCATTTCAGTGAAGTGAATGTACTGTTTTAGCTCTGCTATGATGCACAGTAACTCAAATAAACCACAGCATCCAGTTTGGTAAATGAATCTTTGAAAAATCCCCAGACTGTATGTTTAAAAACTCAACGTGATGCACATGGCTTTTACTCTATGCTGCCACCTACTGTTGGCCTGAGCAATGGATGCAGAGTGAGTTCCTAAATGGCAAAATCATTTACTTGTTAACCCCTTTGTATCTCTCCTATTTAACCTGAAAAAGTCACCTTTACCTGTGGCAGTTGACAAGCGCCTCCCATCATTCCCTGGGCCTGTCAGGCAGCTCTAGAACTGCCTTTTAATAGACTCCGAGTAATTTTGCCTGAGTGAAGTCCTAAAAACTCCCCAAGGAGAGATCATCAAGCAGACCGGTCCCCAATGGAGGATTTATTACCAGTCAGGATGAGAAGGTTGATTAGCTTCTGTGGCTGAACAGACACGCTGTCAGGCAGTCCTCTTAATCCAATCAGTTACCTGTCGGAGAGAAACTGTCTTGTGTTCCTGATCGGGGCAAGGGAGCATGACCAGTCCACTTCTGTCTCCTTAACCACAGACTTACACTGCAGCCATTTTTGCACACCGCCTGCCTTTAGACTTCCCACATCTGACAAGAGTTTTCACTTTTAAATTCTTTCACCTCCAAGCTGATTCTTAATTCTGTGCAATTTATCTTCCAATGTCTCCATTTAATTCACTAATTTTAAAGGCAACCTAATTGCATTCCAAACATAATAAAAAGTGGCTTTTGTTTTTAGATAAAGGCTGCTGAGTATTGCTTGAAGATAGCTTACTTACAGTCCCTCATGAATTAACAGACAGTAAAAATACTTAAGTGTGAGGAAGGGAAAATATGAACATGATTGAATTAGACAGAATTCAACTTCCCACAGAGATTGCACCACTGAAAAGCTAAGTAAGTGGACCTTAAAAAGCAAAACTGTGAAAACACACAAGACTCTTATCTATTTATTAGGCTTTTTCGGATCTATGTTTGTTAGTGAAGTTTAAGCTTGTACCTGGGTAATAGAAAACTTTTCCGCTTGCAGGGTGTAACGCCAAAATCATCTTTTGTAAATTTTAAAAATAACGTTGTAAATTCCAAAAGACTATGTTCTCCTGTATCAGTTCATTTCAGTAGCAAAATGTGCTCTAATTGTTTAGTTTTTAAATTGCAGTTCGCTGCTATTGTGACTGGTTTACTTCCAAAGTTCGCACCTTTTGTGAACTTGATTGTTTGCTCGCAAATAAAAAAAGTAAAAGTTTCACGTCCTTCAACAATCACATGAAATTCCGCAGGATTAGAATATGCCGAGACAGCATAAACATGTTGAAGACTGCTGCTTCAGATCCACAGAGGACAACCAATGTGTTCACATTTGACTTGGCCTTTTGATATTTGCATTCCTTGATTAGGTATAGCCTAGATACATAGAATAAAAGAACAGGAGTAGGCCATTCAGCCCTTCGAGCCTGCCCCACCATTCACTATGATCCTGACCGATCATCCAACTCAGTCCCATGTTCCTGCTTTCTCCCCATTCCCTTTGATCCCTTTAGTCTTAAGAACCATATCTACATCTTCTTGTCCAGGCTCACCACTTTCTGGGGAAAAATATTCTCCTAATCTCTGTCCTCTAGCTTTTCCCTTATCCTTAGACTGTGATTCTTGGATCTGGGCTCCAAGGTCATTGAGAGCATTCGTCCTGAATCTACCATGTCTAACCTTGTTAGAATTTGATTGGTTTCTATGAGATCCCCACTCATTCTTCTCAACCAATGTATATAGTCATAACTGATCAAATCTCTCCCCATATATCAGTCCTGCCATCACAGGGATCAGTCTGGTAACATTCTTTCAATAGCTAGAACGACCTTCCTCAAGGAAGGAGGCCAAAACTGCACACAATACTCTAGGTGTGGACCTGTACAGTTGCACCAAGACATCCTGTTCCAATACACGAATCCTCTCATTATGTAGACCAAACTCCCAAGGGCGTGATAAGCTTTATCACAGAATACTTAAAGAAGTGACTGTAGAAATAACAGATGCATTAGTGGTCATCTTCCAAAATCCTGTAGCCTTTGGAAACATTTGTATGGATTGGAGGGTAACTACTGTAAACCTACTATTTAATAAGGGAAGCAGTGAGAAAACAGCGAATTATAGACTGGTTAGCTTGACATCAGTAGGGAAAAATGCTACAGTCTATTCAGAGCATTTAGAAGATAGCAACAGGGTCAGACAGAGTCAGCATGGATTTACAAAGGGGAAGTGGTGTTTGAAAAGTTTGCTGAATTATTTTGAGGATGTAACTAATACAGCGGGTAAGGAAAGTCAGTGGTTCACTTGGATTTTGAGAAGCCTTTCAATAAGGTCTTGTATAAGAGATTATCATACAAAATCAGAGTGCATGGGATTGTAGATTGTGTATCGACATGGATTGAGATTTGATTGGCAGACAAGTAACAAAAAATAGGAATAAATGCGTCATTGTCCAAGTAGCAGCCAGTAATGTGGGGTACCGCAGGGATCAATGCTTGGACCCCAGCTATTCACAATATGGTGAAGGAATTGCATATCATATCTCCAAGTTTGCAGATGCCACAATGCTGGGTGAAAGGATGAACTCTGAGAAGACTGCAGAGATGCTTCAGCGCATGTTGGACAAGTTAAGTAAGTGGCTGAATACATGACAGAGGAGGTACAATGTGGATAAATTTGGTTTCCTAGTCTATCAAAACTTAATCAAAAGTAGTTACTCCTGCTTACAAAATTCAGGCTCCAGTTCAGTGAATCACTTTTCTTCTGCTTTCAGCAGTGTTCTCAGGAGTAAATAGAAGGAGATATCAGTTTTGTGGTGCAGTGATGAATGTATTGCACACATACGTGCACAAACCTATATATTGCCATACCTACAGTCACATCTGCAAATGCCTCACGTATTTGCCAGCGGTGAGTTAAATGATACTAACCATTATAGGAATGGTACATTGTCGGGTCTAATAGCAAGCCTATTTTTCAACTGCTAAGGCAACCAAAAGGCTAACTTCAGTTGCTGTTTAGCAAACATTAGGTGAGTAGATGCAGAGGTTAATTAAGAGTTTCTAGATACTCTGGGTTCTCTTTGTTTGCAAAGAAAAAGTGAGGACTGCTCTTTTTTGTTTGCTCCCAAGGTTTGACTATGCATTTTGAATGGTTGCCTCTCATTTTTTTTTCTACTTCTTAAAATGTAACAGAAAATGAAGTATGATGTTTGGAAGTGTTATGGACTGAAAATACACATTATATTTTTAAACTGTAGATTTGTGGATTGGTTACTTACATACAGTACAGATTCAATTTCAAGTAGAGATTAACCTGTTGTGCGTGTAACTGTCAATTTTTCCATTTTATACAGGTGACACTTCTTCCAACCAAAGGAGCAGTGAGATTAAAACATGCAAATGTGTGCTTTTTTTATTATAAACATTGATGCAGATAACAAAATAACATCAAGAGAACTGTTACTTGTGCCCTAAATATTTCACCCAACATGCCAGCAAATTAACATTTGATGGTTAAAAATTCAGCTGCTCTCTGTGTTGAAGCTCCTGTTTAATTGGTGTGCTCCAATATTCTAGTGGCACGGTTAGATGGCCATCTTGTTTCATAGAAGATTTTTTTCCCCTCTGCTAACAGCTGAGATTACCACAGAACCAAACCTATGTTTGACCTGATTGTTACTTCTTAGACTATGGAGAACTATTCACAATTCTCTTGAGTCATTCTTGCAATCTAACTTGACCTTCCAGTGTTCACATCTGTGAATTACATGCCAACAACAGGACAGCAATTAGGAATTAGTCCCGCTCGAAGATTCTTCTAAACATTAGTGTGGCTTTGTAAGACAGTATCATATTTTTCTCTCCTTTATGTGTAGCGTGTGCATGCTGTAGCACGGAGATAACCATGAAGTACCAATGATTTGATGCTAAAAAATCCTACAATTAATTTTTAAAAAGCTTGTGCTGAACATCACTGGACAGTTACCATCTCTTTAATGTATTCATGTATGCAGATTGTCAGGGCACTCTAGTACTAGGGACTGTTCTTTCAGGCAGAGAGAATACCCTTTCCTATTAGCAATCTAATTGTTCAACTTCCTGCATCATTAATAAAAGGTTGATGTATTGCAACGGGATTGCATTAGATTTGAAGTGCAAGGACAGCAACGCAAGAGTTACTGAGCTATTTTTTGATGGTGAATGTTTTCTTCCGATCGACAAAATTGCAAAACATGTCTTGTAGTAGGGAAGAAATTGCATTTATATCAAACGCTCCTTTTCCGGAAGTCTCAGTGCCCTTCGCAGCTGAACCATTACTTTGGAAGCAAAAAAGGACTCATCGATCTAAGTCTTGAAGCTTTAATTGACCCAAAATCCACAGCCGAGTAAAAGATTTCGACTAACCTTGGTGTGTAAAAGTGTTTCTTGATCTCACCCCTGAGTGGGCTGGCTTTAATTTGAAGGTTATGTTTTCTGGTTGTTGATTTTCCCCTTAATGGTTTCTCACTATCTACTCAGATAAGTCCTTTTTAACCTTTAAAACACCTTGGCTCAGATCACCCCTGCTTGATCCCGGTTGGCAGGTGGATACAAGCACATTACAGATGTGCCTCTGATGCAACCTGCTTGTCCCACGTTTCCCGAAACCTCTGTATATCATTTCTATCAGGGTGGGAGCTCTCTCCCATCTCTCGCTCACCCCCACCAGTTCAAAGTATGCTTCCTGGTCAATACTGACCGACACTGAAACACAGGTCTGAAATGAGACTTTCAAACCAGGGCACTTTCCTTTGGTTCCATCCTGACGACAAACAGAAGCTGTATGATTGTACTGCTTCCTTTGATTAGAATGTTGGGCTGTTGTAGTGTCTAAGTCGCTGCGAAAGAGGTACAACTTCTGGCTGCGTTTGCTTTGGACATGCCCAGTTTCACCGTTTGCATTGAGTGTGCCCTTCTCATATTTCAAGAGTGCGTTTTGTCCCTGCTCTGGTGCAAGGTCATTCTTGTTTTTTGGTCTCACTGCTCGTAGACCTTCTTTAGTGCTGCTCCCTGTGAGTCCATAGTTATGCTGCTGCAAGGTGTGGGTGAGGTAAGACTGAAGTCTGAAAGAGGGGGAAAGGGTGTCCTCTATACAATGCCAATGAAAGAGTGTACATTTGTAAGAGATTTTTCCACAGCCAGGGAGCAAGGTGTTTTTGCTTTGATCCAAAAAAATAAAAGAAAGCTTTTTTTTAATCAGCTATATTTCCCTCTCATCTAGGTACACAAATTCAAGAGCTAAATTTCTGCATGTAACAAATGTGTAAATTCACCGTTACATGCAGAAATTCAGCTCCTGAATTTGTAAATTCAGCATTCTACAAGAAATAAATCATTGCATAATCATTTACCTTTATTTGCCTTGATTCACCAATGATGTCAGCAAAACCCTTTCTGGAAACATTTCACATTTGTCTTTTATTCAGAGTTTTAGGCTCAAGAACACCTCTTCTACCAGGACAGTTTGTAATATGGACAAGTTCTTTTCTAAATTTTTGAGTATAAACTTAAAGAAAATCAATTGTAAAAGTGTTTTGAATGTATATACATATATATTTTTATTTATATAAATATATATTAATATATAAAATATTCTGTTTACATTTGATATTGTTTTAAATTTGAGTTTGGAAGACATTTGTGCAGCAAGAGCATTTAGATTCTGCTCGAGAACGTGCTGAGCCCTTAACTGAGCAGCACAGTTACAGGGACAACATTGGCATCTATCCAGCAGTGTGGATAATTGTCCAGGTAGGTCCTGTGTACAACCGACAGGACGATTGCAGCTCAGCCAATTACCACCCTATCAATCTACTCTTGATCATCAGAAGGTGTTACTGACAGTGCTAATAAATGGCACTTGCACAAAAATAACCTGTTCAACTTTGGTTCTACCAGGGCCACACAGCTCTTGACCCATCACAGCCTTGGTCCAAATGTGGGTAAAAGAGTGATGTTCAGAGGTGAGAGGAGAACAGCTTTCTTGACATCAAGATTAGATTCCCTACAGTATGGAAACAGGCCCTTCAGCCCAGCATGTCCACACTGACCCTCCAAAGAATAACCCACCCAGACCCATTCCCCTACATTTACCCCGACTAAGACACCTAGCACCATAGGCAATTTTCATGGCCAACTCACCTGCACATCTTTGGATTGTGGGAGGAAACCCACACAGACAATCACCCAAGGTGGGAATCAAGCCCAGTTCCCTCACACTGAGGGAACCATGCCACCCAATGTAGTAGTGGGCTGCTCAATGTAATAGTTGGCTGAGAGTGTCATCAAGGATCCTGAGCAAAATTGTACTGAATGGGAATTTGGGGAAAAGACTCTCCTTTGGTTAAAGTCATACCCAGTATAAAGGAAGGTGGTTGTGATAATTTGATATCAATCCTTTCAGCTGATGGCATCTTTGTAGAGGTTTCTCAGGTTAGTGTCCTCCACTTAATTACCTTCAGCTGCTTTGTCAATGTCCTTGCCTTCATTATGAGGTCAGAAGTGGAGATGTTTGTTGAGGATTGCACAATGTTCAGCCCCACTTGTGACTCCTCAGATACTGAAGCAGCTTGTGATTATATACAGCAAGACCTGGGCAACGTCCATACTTGAGCTGGCAAGTGGCCGGTCACATCACACCATTCAAGTGCCAGGCAATAACCATCTCAAAAAAAAGAAGAATCTAACCATTGCCCCTTGATCAACACTGGCATTACAATTGTTAAATCCTGGGGATCACCATTGACCAGAAAATGGATTGGACTAGCCATACATATACTCTGGCTTTAAGAGTAGATCAGAGGCTGAGAATTCTGAATGGCACAAGTCGGGAGTGTGATGGAATACTCTTCAGTGCCTGAATAGGTGCAGTTGCAACAACTCACAAGAAACTCAAACAAGACAAAGTATGCTGCTTGATTGACACTATATCCAACTCTTTCCAAATTCACTCCCTTCACCAATGATAAATTGGCAGTGGTGTGCACTGCTGTAAACTCACCAAGGCTCCTCTGACTGTATCTTCCAAACCCAGGAACTCTGCTATCTAGAAGGTAGTGCATCAAATGCATTTTCACCCCACCATCCACAAGTTCCCCTCTGAGAAACGCGCCACATAAAGTTGGAATGACATCACTGTTCTTGGAACCCTTTCCTTAATAACTCTAGGTATATCTACTGCAGCAGCTCAAGAGGCATTTTACCACCACCCTCGCCAGGGCAATTAGGGATGGCCACTAAATGCTGGCTTAGCCATCAACGCCCATGTGTTTTGAATGAATGAAAAGAAACCATGAATGAATTGAATAGGTTTTAGGACTGAGTGGTGTATCTTGTTTCCATATTTTTCTGTCACACATAAGAAGATATAATGTAAAACCTTTTATCTCTGAGTTCCTGTTGAATTCTTCCTGAAAGTAGTCATTCTCCTGTCTCTTTTGTGTGGCACAGTTTAACTGTCACACTTAGTCTTCGTTCCTGTATCCAGTAGGAGGAGCTTTATATTTTAGGAAACCACATGCCTGAGTTTCCAATAGGCACCTAACCTGATCATTTTCAATAAAAATCCACAAAAGTGTCCACAATAATGCTTCCATTTTTGTGAATTTCAGGGACATGAGTGTCAAAAAGGTTGTCCATTTTTTCCTAAAAGCTGTTCCTTGTCTCAAGGAGACTCTGTCCTTGATTTGTTTTTCAGACGAGCAATAAACCAGGCCGGGCTCCGATCAGACTGGTTTGGTACTAAGATGAAAAGGATTTTGAGAGGCTTTTTGTTTACATGTAAACAGATGAGACTTCAGGCCAAAGTGGTCATGTTTTAGAAGTGACCTGTATAATGAAAGGGGAGTGATCAGCTCTCTAGCTGAGCTAGCTGAACTGAGCAGTTTTAGTTCAGTCTTGAACTGGGAAATTCAACAGGGAGCTGTGTGGAAACTCTCTCTCTTTTCTGCCCTTCAACTTTAATCTGTAAGCATGTGTTCCATTTATAATGGCATTTAAAGGGAGTTTGCTTATTGGGAACTGTTGTGTATATTTGGAATAGCATAATTAAGTCTAGTTGGATAGACTGAGTTCTGTAGTGAGTTCTTTATTCTGTTCTTTGTGTTTCATTGTGTAGTTTTGTGAATAAATTTTTTGTCAGTTTTAAAATCTAGTAATCAACCAAGCTATCTTACTCTGGGTAATTTTCATTGTACACTTACCGAAACAAATTGCAAAGTTAGGTCAAGGGCTGCCTGCTTAAGAATGCTTTGAGTGGTCTGGCCTAGTCCATAACAGATTGAGGACTCTTTGTTGGATTTTAAACAGCGAGTGGTAGGTGCTAGTGTCTTTATTTTGGGTATTGGTTTGGTTGGGTAGACAAAGCTTGGGATAGGAATGGCTCTTTCAGTTGCCAGAAGTTTTCTGGATGTGGTTGCGGTGACTTTGGAAGGTTTGCAAAAAGTGAATAAGACCACGTTGCTAGAATTAGCAGAGAAGCTGGAATTGGAACTGCCTGCTTCTCTGAGGAAAGGAGAGATAACTACAGCATTAGCTCAGCAATTAAACTTGCTGGAGGAACCATCAGAATCTATAGAGATGACAAGAATTCAATCGCAAATGAAGCAGCTTGAGTTAGAGGCAAACAATAAGGAAAGGGCAGCAGAAATGAAACAGTTTGAGTTACAATTAAAAGCAGAAGAGAGGGGAAAAGAGAGAGCAGAAGAACAGAGAGAAAAATTGACATTGAAAAAGGAAAGGCAGCTTAAATGGCTAGACGTAAAGGCTGAGGGTAGGCTCAGTGAGGAAGTAGAAACTCATGTGGAAGAACAGAGAGTTAAAATGGCAAGGTTAGCAGCTGAAGTGGCTGATGATTATGAGCTGGTCCATAAAACTCGGTTTGGCTTCCAGCATCAATTTGAGTCCATGAGGAATGAAAATTAGGACAAAGAGAAATCCTCACATGGGAAGGGAAAGGTAGATCTCAGTGAATAAGGAAAAGGATAATTTGCCACAGGGTAAAAAAGAAATCCTTGAGGGGGATAAACAAGTTCTGGTGTTTTCATTGTAATAAAGTGGGCCACACAAAATCACAGTGTTGGTGGGCTTGGAGAAAGCCAGATGTAGGAAAACCCGACAAGCCTGGGAGTTTTGTTGGACTAGTAACAAAAAGCACAAGGGAAGTTAGACAACTGCCTCAGAGTGTACAAGATGATCAGAGTTTGGTTAAGGAGGATGTGCTAGATCTGCTTAAAAAAAATACATGTAAGGGTAATGTGTATTCACATAGGCCAGGAGCAGTAGGTAAGGAGGTTACAATATTAAGGGCCACAGGATCCTCTCAGTCTGTGATGCTGAAGGATGAGGAGATATGTACTTCTGAGGGACTATTGCCAGAAAAGGTACTAGTAACAGGAATTCATGGTGAGACAACAAGTGCTCAGTTATGTAAAGTGAGGCTAGAGAGTCCAGTGAAGAGTGGAGAATTTGTGGAGGAGTACTGGACAAACTCTCAGCTCCTTGAATACAGTTTGTCCTTGTAAATGATATCGCTGATTCACTGGAATGCGTGCTGCCTACTCCAGTGGAGTTGCAGGCAACTGAAGACCTGGAGAATGTTTATCCAGGAATTTTCCCTGACTGTGTGATCACAAGATCACAGAGGCACAGATAAGGAAGCTGACATTGATTTATTCCAGACTTTTTTTGATCAGATAAGTGGGACAGAGCAGGGGCAACTCGGTAAACATGCAAGTATCTTTAGCTCTGCTACGCTTATTGAATGACAGCAGAAAGCTGAGAACTTAAAACAGTTGTATCAAAAGGCATTTATAGGGTAGAATGAATGCATCCCTGTGTGTTACTACTAAACAAATGAGGTCTTAATGAGGAAGTAGAGACTACCACACATTCATGCAGATGAGGAATGGGCCGAAATCCATCAAGTTGTTTTGTCAGTAGGTTATAGAAAGGAGGTGCTGCGAGTGGTGCATGAACTAGCACTTGGAGGTCATTTAGGGGTGAGGACAACACAGGCTAAAATACAAAGACATTTTGACTGGCCTGGACTACACAAAGATGTAGTTGAATTTTGCCAGACGTGTCACACATATAGGCTATTCAGAAAACCAGAGGCAGTAATAAAGTCTGCACCTTTAATACCTGTTCCAGCATTTGATGAACCTTTCACAAGAGTTTTGATTGATTGTGTAGGTCCCCTACCTCAAACAAAAAGTGGGAATAAATCTTTATTAACAATATTGGATGTGTTGACTAAATTTCCAGAAGTAATCCCATTACACAACATCACAGTTAAAAGGATTGTAGAAGAATTACTTAATTTTTTTACTAGATACAGACTACCAATAGAGATCCAGTCAGATCAAAGATCAAACTTCACATCCTAACTACTTAAGGAAGTTATGGATAGTTTGGGAATAAAGCAATTCAAATCTACTGTGTACCATCCGGAATCGCAGGGAGTGCTAGAGAGATGGCATCAAATACTGAAGACCATGTTGAGGGCTTATGGTCAGGATTATCCAGATGATTGGGATAAGGGAGTTCTGTTTGTACTTTTTACAAGCAGAGATGTACCGAATGTATTGATCAAATTCAGTCCATTCGAATTAATTTTTGGGGCGTGATGTAAGAGGATGTTAAAGTTGATTAAGGAGAAATTAATAAGTCAGAATTCAGAGACCACCCATTTGGACTATGTGCCAACTTTTAGGGAATTCCAGCCTCGGACGACTGTCTGCGTGGAGTTTGCACATTCTCCCCGTGTCTGCGTGCGTTTCCTCCAGGTACTTCAGTTTCCTCCCACCGTCCAAAGATGTGCAGGTCAAGTGAATTGGCCATGCTAAATTGCCTATAGTATTAGGTGCATTAGTCAGAGGGAAATGGGCCTGGGTGGGTTACTCTTTGGAGGGTCGTTGTGGACTTGTTGGGCCGATGGGCCTGTTTCCACACTGTAGGGGAATTTAATCTAATCTAATCTGATTAAATAGAGCTGGAGAGTTGGCTAGACAGCATTTAAAAATATCACAGCATACAATGAGATAGGAAGCGAATAAGAAATCACAAATTCGCAACTTTGCAATTGGGGATACGGTATTGGTGTTGCTTCAGTAACAGGTGAGCCTTTAAAAGCAAGGTTTAGTGAACCTTATCAAATTGAGAAGGAACTGAGTGGGGTGTACTACTTGATAAGGACTCCAGACAGGAAGAAATCTCACAGAGTGTGTCAGGTGAATATGCTCAAAAGGTATTTTGATAGGGAAGGAAAGCAAGAGGAGAAGGTGTTAATGATTACAGCACAGAGGAAAGAACCAGGTTCAGAGGATTCAGAGTTGGACATTTCTCAAATCAAATTGGACAATGATTGAGTTGTCAAAAATTGGGATAAATTATTGAGTTACCTTCCATAAGAAAATCGAAATGACCCGAAAGAGTTATTACTATCACATGGGGAGATATGTGAAAATAAACTGGGAAGTATTAACTTAATTGTGCATGATGTACATATAGGAGATGATGTTCCAATTAAGCAATATCTTAACCCTCTAAAGTTGGCACAGGTTCAGAAGGAGATAGAGCACATGCTCCAAAATGGCATAATTGAAGGGAGTTACAGTGACTGGAGCTCACCCATAGTCATGGTGCCAAAGCCAGATGGTACCCAATGGTTATGTGTGGACTATCGCAAAGTCAATGCCATTACAAAAACTGATGCATTTCTAATTCCACGGTTGGAGGACTGTGTCGAAAAAGTGGGACAAGCAACTTACATTTCTAAGTTGGACTTGCTCAGAGGCTACTGGCAAGTACCTTTGTCAGAGAGAGCAATGGCAATTTCAGCTTTCATAATGCTAAATGGACTATATCAGTTCAAATTCTGGATTAGTGGTGCTGGAAGAGCACAGCAGTTCAGGCAGCATCCAAGGAGCTTCGAAATCGACGTTTCGGGCAAAAGCCCTTCATCAGGAATTTTACCTTATATCAGTTCAAAGTCATGCCATTTGGTATGAGAAACACTCCAGCCACATTCCAGAGACTGACTAATAAGGTCATTGCCGGATTACCCAACTCTGTGGTGTATATTGATGATCTGGTGATTTTTAGTCATTCATGAAGGAACATTTACAGCATTTGTCGGTCTTGTTCGATCAACTTCAGAAGGCAGGCTGCTGGTATACCTGGCTAAAAATGAATTTGCCAAATCCCAAGTCACTTTCCCGGGCCATGTTATTGGACATGGACAAATGGTCCCACGAGATGCGAAAACGAAAGTAATTGGGGAATTTCCCACATTGTTGACAAAAAAAACAGTTCTTGAGGTTGGGTGGATTTTATCGACAGTTTGTACCAAACTTTAGCAGTGTGGCTGCTCCACTCACTGAATCGTTAAAAAAGGGCAAGAAGTTCCAGTGGAAAGAAGACTATCAAAAGGCATTTGACAGCCTAAAAACTGTGTTAACCACTGCCCCAGTATTAGCCACACTGAATTGCGTGAAACCTTTCAAGGTGGCTATCGATGCCAGTGGTGTGGGTGTCGGTGCGGTACTCCTGCAGGAGATTGACGAGGGAATAGAAAGACCTATCAGGTATTTTTCCGGGAAGTTGAACATTCATCAACAGAAGTATTCAATGGTGGAGAAAGAGACTTTAAGCTTGATGTTGGCATTACAACCTTTTCAGTGTTTATATTACTAGCAATGCATCTGAGACAATCTGAGACTGATCACAATCCATTGACATTTGTGGAAAACATTAAGGACAAACATGCCAGAGTTTAGATGGAGCTTGTTGTTGTAGCCATTTAATTTAACAATTGTGCATGTGGCAGGTTGCGAAAACGTGATTGCCGATGCGTTATCAAGACTCGAATGAGATACGGAGGCGTTCGGAGATACGGTGGGTGTACCGAGCCTGAATTTGCATGTGGTTGTGCACGTTTGCATGTTTATAGTTAGTATAGTAGATATGTGTGTTCAGACTACTAACCAGGTTTTGAAGTGTTAAAAATGAAGCCAAAGGGATGAGGTGTCACAAAGCTAGTCCCTGTTTTTTTTCTAAAAGCTGATCCTTGGCACAAGGAGACTCTGTCCTTGATGTTTTTCAGAGGAGCAATAAACCAATCAGTCTGGTTTGGTACTGAGGTGAAATGGATTTTGAGAGGCCTTTTGTTTACATGTAAACAGATGAGACTTCAGGCCAAAGTGGTCATGTTTTAGAAGTGACCTGTATAATGAAAGGGGAGTGGTCAGCTCTCTAGCTGAGCTGAGCAGTTTTAGTTCAGTCTTGAACTGGGAAGTTCAACAGGGAGCTGTGTGGAAACTCTCTCTCTTTTCTGCCCTTCAACTTCAATCTGTAAGGATATGTTCCATTTATAATGGCATTTAAAGGGAGTTTGCTTATTGGGAACTGTTGTGTATATTTGGAATAGCATAATTAAGTCTAGTTGGATAGGCTGAGTTCTGTAGGGGTTCTTTATTCTGTTCTTTGTGTTTCATTGTGTAGTTTTGTGAATAAATTTTTTGTCAGTTTTAAAATCTAGTAATCAACCAAGCTATCTTACTCTGGGTAATTTTCACTGTACACTTACCGAAACAAATTGCAAAGTTAGGTCGAGGGCTACCTGCTTAAGAATGTTTGATTGGTATGGCCTAGTCCATAACGTGAGAAACAACGTACAGTAAGTGGGCAGGGAAGGATTGTCCATCAGCGTGCAACAGAAGCACTTATGAGGGAAAATTTATTTAGAATTAGAATCCCTACAGTGTGGAAACAGGCCTTTCAGCCCAACAAGTCCACACCGACCGTCTGAAGAATGTCCCACCTTGGCCCATTTCCCTACATTTAACCTTGTGCCAGGGATCAGCTTTTAGACAAAAAACAGGGACTAGCTTTGTGACACTTCATCCCTTTGGCTTCATTTTTAACACTTCAAAACCCGGTTAGTAGTCTGAACACACACACATCTACTATACTCATGCACCTGACCTATACTTTCCTGAACACTACGGGCAATTTAGCACAGCCAGTTCACCTAAACTGCACATCTTTGGATTGTGGGAGGTAACCGGAGCACCCGGAGGAAACCCGCGCAGACATGGGGAGAATGTGCAAGCTCCACACAGACAGTCACCTGAGGCTGGAATTGAACCTGTGTCCCTGGTGCTGTGAGACAGCAATGTTAACCACTGAGCCACCGGGCCGATTGAGCAGAGGATCAAGTCAGAACCAGGAGCTGTGGCAACATGGGAATGAGATATTAGGGTTGGGAAGAAGAAGGCAGAGAGAACTGTTGTTCATGAGAGAATGAGAGGAGGGCAAATACTTGTTAATTCTGTGTTTTGGCAGCACTGGGGTCTCAGGAGGTAGAATCCCAATGCAAGCTCTCACCTGAAGATGGCACTTCCAACCATGTCACACTCCCTCAGTTCTGTCGGGAGATCTTAGAATTTGAGCTAAATTATATTTGGCTAAACATCACCCAAATAGTGATTTCCAGTGATGGACAAAGGGCCAGTAAACACACTGTGCAACTCTCATTAGCAATGATGGTGGATTTCACACTCTCCACACAGATAGCAATGGAGCAGAATGGTGGAATGAGGTAGGGAAATCAAATGCAATCAATTTGTGTTCTGAAGAAGGATCACTCAGAAATCATTAACTCTGATTCCTCTCCACAGATGCTGCCAGAACTGTTGAGTTTTTCCAGCAATTTTGTTTTTTTGCAATCTATTTCCAGATCTAATCCCTTTTTATGTGTAGAAACGTTTAAGACCAACCTAAAACCTCCAGCACTAAGTGGTTTTCACCTTTAGTGTTAGAAATGCACTCTAGCACAGTGATGGGTCAGAGGCTCTTCTCAGTGTGAAATACATTTCAGATGCTTCCAGAATTAATTCGGGGTCCTGTCCTCGGAGGGAATCTGTGCTGTCCTTAGATGCTAATACAAGTGTTCAGAGATTAGGTGTATTCCAAAGAAACCACATTTAAGAACAGACATTAATTGGATCATGCAAGAAAGAGGCATTTAAGTTAGTAACAACTGAACTAATAAGTTATTTTTTTCTCTCTGACATTTTGTTTACTTTTGGAGGCTTAAGCTCCAAATTTCTGTCAGCAAGATTTATCTCTGTAATAAAGAAAGGCCTGGAAGGACAATTCCGATGGGAATTCCTCTGTTCATTGTATTATTTCGAGCACAGTGAAGAAGATCCAGACATATCCACCTCATGATGTTTAAGAAAGATTACTTCCAAGCTTGTCCATCACAAGCGGTTCTTACCATTGGTTCTAATGCTTGCAACACTGTACTGGTCAACTGTTCTACCAGCCTTATACCATATCCATCATGCAAATTGGATGGACAAGTTATGGTTTCCCCTAAGAAACAGCAGCAACGTTCATGTTAGCAGCAGCAGTGCTTTTGTTGCTGAGCATTGTCTCTGCTAGTTCACTGATTTGCACAGGGCAGATGTCAGGGCATTTGTGAGGGGCTGTGCACAGACCCTGTCCATCTGATCTTCCAGCACATTGAAGCCAGTCAACCTGTGATAATTGTAATCATTGCCAGCAAGTCCTTTCTCATTCATTTTTGAAAATATGTTCTCAGGATTCGGGCAATCCTAGCTGCCTTTATTGCCCGTTAAAGCAGTCATGGTCTGTGGAGATGGTGCTTCAATAATAATAGGTAGGAAATTTCAGAATATTGACCCAGTAACGATGAAGACCAATGGTAAATGTCAAACTTAGAACAGTGCAGGGCTAAGAGGAGAAATTGGAAATGATCACCTTTTCACAATATTGCTGTTTAATATTGCTGTCTTGTTTAATAGTCGAGGTCACACCAGAGGGAGTTACATCACAAACTTGGTGAATCATTTTGAGTGATACATTGGGCTCCGAACATGGGAATTCTGATGTAAATGACCATGCACTCCACATGGACAGCAGGCCTGTTTAGCAATCATGAACAAATGCAGACATAGGTACTGGACATATCTACCACCCATTATAGTAATGGCAAGAAAATCAGGTGTGATTTTTTTCAGATAATCATTTCTGGTACCTTGTGGTATTTATACGTTGTCGAAAGTGTGTTTCTGGGAAAGCACAGCAGGTCAGGCAGCATCCGAGGAGCTGGAGAATTGACGTTTCAGACATAAGCCCTTCGTTAAGATTGAAACATCGATTCTCCTGCTCCTCAGATGCTGCCTGACCTGCTGTGCTTTTCCAGCACCACACTCTCAACTCTGATCTCCAGCATCTGTAGTCCTCACTTTCTCCTGTATTTATACATTGTACAGGAGTTGCCTGAGGTAGTTTGCTAATACCAATTCTCCCTTGCAGCTGCTTTTCCTTGATCGAATTTATTTTTTGATGCTTTTACTGTTCTTTCCAGCTGAGCCTCTTAATGTCGAGTCAGTTAATGTTCATTGTGAGAGGTAAAAGCACACTTTTACATTCCCTTGTCTTTTCTTTCAGTGTCTTGGTGCTATTACACATACCTTTTTTTTGCGTTTAGGGATTTCTACATTTACCTCTTGGAGCTTTCATTTGCTCTTTCCAAAGCTTCCTTCGATAAAAATGCTGTACTTTCTTGTTGGGACTGTTTTCTTTTCTCTCTTTTTCTCGTCCTCATTCTTGCCCCAGCACTTCTTGCCAGCTTCTGAATGAAGTTTTTGCTTTAAACTGCTCAGCTTCCATGGCTGCTACTGACTCCTTTTGTCAGTTATTGTGTTTCAACTCCAGACTGACTGTCAGGATATTCTTAAAGTGGTCATGCTCTTATAGTGGAGAAAGTGAGGTCTGCAGATGCTGGAGATCAGAGATGGAAATGTGTTGCTGGAAAAGCGCAGCAGGTCAGGCAGCATCTAGGGAACAGGAGAATCGACGTTTCGGGCATTAGCCCTTCTTCATTCCTGAAGAAGGGCTAATGCCCGAAATGTCGATTCTCCTGTTCCCTAGATGCTACCTGACCTGCTGCGCTTTTCCAGCAACACATTTCCATGCTCTTATAGTGGTAAACTCACATGATTGAAAGTTCTTCTTTCCATCAGAGTCTTTCAGACTCCAAATCCCTTGTGTTTTGGATCAGACTTACACCCCTGAAACCAGGTATTATTTTCACCTCCTAGTACCTTGTGCTATTTCCTGCTACTACCAGCCTGTGGTACAGGGTAAGGTTTCTTTGAACCAGTTGGCTGCTACCGATCCTCCTTTATCTTTGCTTTGCTTTGAGCTTATCTCGTGATTATTGGTACAGGATGTAATACTGTAGAGTAGTTACAAATGCTGGAAATGTGTTGCTGGAAAAGCGCAGCAGGTCAGGCAGCATCCAGGGAACAGGAGAATTGACGTTTCGGGCATAAGATCTTCTTCAGGAATCTTAGAGAATGCGAGATATGTGTTTACCCTTGGTGTGACATTACAGGCCATATGTTAGCTCAGGTTAGTGTTGTAGACAATTGACTGTGATGCTAGTGTTTCCTATTTACGAGATTGCAACTGGGTCAGCCACTTAGCCTGACACAAGTTATGCTTTGGCAATAAAAGCTTATGAGTTAACAATGGTGGGCTTTTGCCCATTTGCAGCAAGACTTTTCATTCTGATTTACCAGAAATCACAATACATTTCATACAATACATCTCCAGCCTTCTTCAGGCTTATGCCCGAAACGTCGATTCTCCTGTTCCGTGGATGCTGCCTGACCTGCTGTGCTTTTCCAGCAACACATTTCCAGCTCTTATCTCCAGCATCTGCAGACCTCACTTTCTCCTCAGTAGTTACAAATGAGCAACTATGCTTACATAATAAGGTTGTCTATGCTCAATGGCAATAAGCATAAATACATTGGTCAGGCATAATTATTAAGACCTTATGGATATAGATACACTTGCAGTTAGGATATCAGATCTAACTCTGCAGTTCACTGAAGCTAAGTAGAGTGAAATGTCCTCCAGGATGCAAGTTTAGTCCATTCTGAGTTGGGAAAATAAGTAGTATAGCATCAATCCATTGTGGGTACAGGTTTTTAAAGTAACCTTGCAACATTAAGGAGATGTATGTTGGCTTACCAGATATTTCTAACATTAAAATCTACCTATTCCTGGAGTGAAGCACTAATTACATATATTTTGTCAGTGACCCTTGGTATTGATACTGCTCAGATATTTGTTGCTCAAATAACTACAGTTATGAACATATACATCGTGTCTATGAACTAGCATGGTTGAACATGACTGAGAATTGTTCCTGTATGAAAAAGTTAAAGTCTAGCTGGAGAAGATCTACGTTTGGAACTCTTACGAAGGCTGGGTCCACACAAAAGAGGCATTACTTTTTACAGGGACTTCTACAAAAAGCTATTTTTGGATTTGCTATTCACCTATTGCTCACTTGTATGAAATGTATTGTGATTTCTGGTAAATCAGAATGAAAAGTCTTGCTGCAAATGGGCAAAAGCCCACCATTGTTAACTCATAAGCTTTTATTGCCAAAGCATAACTTGTGTCAGGCTAAGTGGCTGACCCAGTTGCAATCTCGTAAATAGGAAACACTAGCATCACAGTCAATTGTCTACAACACTAACCTGAGCTAACATATGGCCTCTAATGTCACACCAAGGGTAAACACATATCTCGCATTCTCTAAGATAATTAATTAGGGCACAGGTAGAACTGATCCTGCCCTTAAACTAAGGAGTCATGATAGCATTGATTTGCTCTAACGAAAGACCACACGTGATTTAAAATTAATCTAAAGAATTGACCTAACTCTTAGTTGCAAAACTGAATCGGCCATGATAGGATGTCAAAACCCCATCTGCAGCAAGTTAGGATGAAGCAAGATGATGTGGGCTGTGAACTGCAGATTTAAGTAGCAGGAAAGGACAGTACATAATTAAGTCTGCTCTAACTGGTTGATCACTTTATTGGGCTATTAAAAGCAGGTGGCTTTCTCTGCTTATTTAACCATAATAAAAAAAATTGAAGATAAATGAAGGTCACAGGGGCAGATGCACAGTCTGTCTTCCTTCACCTCTGCTACTGAATTAATTTGAAGCATTGTACTTACTCATCACCATCAACATAGTTCCAGATGGCCACCCAGCCCATGTCAGTCCAATTACTAGTCCATTGACTCTCTCATTTGACTTAGCAGCAATTTCACACCCAACAACAGCCCTTTGATTTATTGTATATAACTATGCTCAAACTGCAATAAAACTCTTGTGGCCTGTGTGTTGAAATGGTTCCTGTCGAAAGAATAACAGGCTATAAAAAGTAGAGAAATGGCTGATGGAGGGTTTGCTGATGTTAGTACATCAGCCTCTTTGTAACAACAATCTTCATGGCCGATTACAATCCCGCATTCAAAGTGCTTCATTGATGGAAGACGCATTTCCTGTATGAATGTTTTAGACGGGGCAACCTGACAGAAGGAACGGAAAAAAAAATCATTATATCAGCTACAGATCTCCAGTCTTAGGATGGGCCTTCCACAAGGGCAGCATTGGGGTAGAGGCTAGTGCCAGTTAAACACTGTAGGAAGAGAGGAAGGAAGGAAGGGGATAGGGTGGTTTGGTTGTGCAAGGATCTCAGGGGTGTACCATCTGCACACAACTAAGATGGCGATAAGTCCCCTTTGTGAATTACATGGGCCATGGTAGCAAGGTGGCTGATTAAAACTGGTTTTTATTTTGTTGTTCCTTGGGGACCATAATAAAAGGTCTGACAGTACTGTTTGGGTCCACACTGAGAGCTGCTTTGGGTCACAGAGTGTATAATGAATGTTTGATGAGTAAGAGGGTTGAGGAGAGGTTAGTGAAGAGGAAAAAGAGCTGCTCTTTTTCTTTTCCTTTCTTTGTCTCTGTTTTACATCTCCAGTCCTTAGCTCTTACTTTGATACATGGGAAGAAGCTGATTGGTGAGTAACCAGTAAGTTATTCTACTTGGTCTAATTGTAATAAATAGTTTTAAAAATTATGTTATAGTAGGTCAACTCAGTCAAGTGGACTGTACATTCTGTGGTATATGGGAAGTCATGGGTAAACCTTGTGTCCTGGACCAACATAGCTGAAGGAAGTGTCACCCACTGTATAAGACTGAGCCCTGGGTTTCAGAATCCAAATGGTGGCTGGAGTTACTGTTATGCAGAGAATTATGCAGTGAGCACACTTAGGAAGATTAGATTAGATTAGATTAAATTACTTACAGTGTGGAAACAGGCCCTTCGGCCCAACAAGTCCACACCGCCCCGCCGAAGCGCAACCCACCCATACCCCTACATGTAGCCCTTACCTAATACTACGGGCAATTTAGCATGGCCAATTCACCTGACCTGCACATCTTTGGACTGTGGGAGGAAACCGGAGCACCCGGAGGAAACCCATGCAGACACGGGGAGAACGTGCAAACTCCACATTGCAGGTTAGGAGTATACAGGCAGAGAGGGGATTGTGACTACCCAATAGTCTTGAGGAACCAGGCATGCAGGCTTCCTGAGTCTATCATGTTTGCCAATTGGTTTTCCATTTCAAATACTGATGAGGGTTCTTCAAGGGATGTGCTGCCAGAACCAACTCTGCAGCACCACTGGTGACTCAGCTGTTCAGGAGCAGAGAAAGAAGAGTGCAAAAGTAAAAGTGGGAGGGGACTCCATAGGATAGGTGTTTCTATGACAGTAAATGGCGTGTTGTATGTATAGGCCAGTGTCAAGGATGTCACAGAATGGCTGCAGAACAGTGGTGGGTGAACAGCCAGCAATCATCATCCTCATTGATACCACCATACATGAAGTCCTGAAAGCAGATTCAGAAGGAAATGTAACAAATAGGCCTTAAGGACAGTAATCTTAGGGATTACTCTAAGTGCCTTGTACTAGTGAACATAAAAATAAGAGGATTAATCAAATTGAACACATCCATAGAGTATTGGTGTAGGACGAAAAGTATTAATTTATGAGGCATTGGGACTTAATGAAAATGACTATTTCTTTTCGCAGTATGCCATCTTGGGTTGTCAATTCATCTCTGAATGCCCAGTAAATTCTTACAGCAAGAGGTGAGTACTTGATGCTCTTCTAAAGCATTTGGAGATTTGCATTTGGTTGGATAATTTGCTTGATTTGAGCAAGGCACTTGTCTCTGCTGGGCTGATAACTTCCAGAGTATGACAAGCTGCTATTTTACATTGAATCTGGGAGATTTCACACTCTTTTGTATCATCCTTGAATTTTGTCATTGGCAGAGCTATTACTGACAGCATGTCGGCAATATGCGTTTCGCTCCCTTGTTTATACATCACATCCAGATGCTATCCCTGTAATCGGAGTAATATTCCTTGCAGACACATTGAAGCAGATAATTGCAATTTGAGAAAAATGCATTAAAGTGACTGTGGTCAGACTCAACTGTTACTTTGTCTCTTCCAAACAGGTATTAATGACAATGTGCACAAGCAAAGCTGATGGCTATGCACTCTTTCTCGATATCTTTCTGTTTGTGTGAGCACCCTGGACGCAAACGTAACTGGTCAATCTTGCTGCATTAGGGTTGCTTCAAGTCCTGCCTTACTTGCATCACACTGCAGAATGTCTCAATCATTTACATTGTAATATTTCAGCACTGGCATTGTCATCACCAACTGCTTAATGTTAGTTAATGCTGTTTCTTGTTCCATGCCCCAGTACCACTGCCCATCCTTTCCAATAAGGACATCCTTTACTCTCTGAGGACAAACTGAGCAAGAATTTTGCGAAACAGTTGATGAATCCAACAAGTTGCTGCACTGTTTTTACATCTGGTAGTTGCTGCATTAGTATTACAGCTCTCAACATTTCAGAATCTGGGTAAAGACCTTTTGCAGTCAATATGTGGCCTACTTAGTTTCAGACCTTTTAAATTGTTTTCTTCAGGTTCACTTGGTGAGCTCATGTGAGCAATCGAATCAGAATTTGATCATGGGCAGCAATGGCTTCTTCCATTGTGTTTCCACATCCAGAAACCAGCAGGTTATCTACTACAGCCTCCACTCCAAAAAGATCACTATGTATCTCATGTTGTCTGTTGATATTTTTCAAAAGAATTGGAAATGCCAAATGGAATACACAACCATCTGTATCTCCTGAACAGCGTCCAGAATGTAGTTAGAAAGCTGCTGCTTTCATCTAACTTCACTTGGCACTAACCACCTTTAGCTTTGAGAGTGGTTCCTACTACAATCCTGTCTCAAATGAGTTCATCCTTTAATTGTGCAAATTCACAAGTTTCTGCATGCTGAGTTAATTACGTTACACACTAGCGAATGGATTCTTTGTTCTCCAGCATTGGATAGATATAATTCATATGCAACATCCACTTGGACTTTCAAAGCTTTAAATTTTTTTAAGGGAGATTTAGGAATATATTTTGGAACTGTATTCCTGTGACTTCCTGGAATGGCTTCGCTGGGTCCACTCCCTAGATGGGATAGATACCAACCCCCTAACTGTGATCACCTGATTGGATGCCTGACCATACCCAAGCACCTGGATGGATATTGAAAGTTGCCCTTAGTTTGCTGTGGGCATCCCCTGACTGACGGGTGCTTCTCTGGGCATCAGTGAGGACTGCTCACCTAAAACTTGGAGGCATGGCCATTTGCTTGCAATACATGCAATGTGTTCACTGCCAATTCAGCTGGTACATGGTGCAGACTTATGGTTAAGGTCACATTTTTATTGGCAGGATTCAGAAGGATTGGTGATTATGAGATGAGGCCATTTTGATAGTTAGGCAGAAGTGAGTACTGCAGATGCTGGAGATTACAGTCAAGATTAAAGTAGTGCTGGAAAAGCACAGCAGGACAGGCAGCATCCAAAGAGCAGGAAAATCAACGTTTTGGGCAAAAGCCCTTCATCAGGAACCTGACCTGCTGTGCTTTTCCAGCACCATACTCTCAACTCTGATCTCCAGCATCTGCAATCATCACTTTCTCCAACTCCATAACTCCAATGTATTGTAGGCCTCTTGCTTGAGCAATATCCAGAGATTCCTTTAAGAACTGTTGAAAACCAAAAATACTAGCCACAATTTGCTCATATGAATCCCTTTGTATTTCATAAAGATTTGCTAGAGATGCACATTGCTAACAGCCCTTGAACTGTATGATTTCTTAGGCCATTCAGAGGATGGTCAAGACATTACTGTGGGTCTGGAGTAATGTGTAAACTAAACTATGTAAGGATGGTTGATTACCTTCCCTAAGGTCATTAGTGAATCAAATGGGACTCTGCATTTCTGGTCCAGTGACATTACCACTATGTCACCATTTCCTTCTAGCTAGGGCAGATACGTTTAGCAGTATTGTGATAAATTAGTACAGGCACCTCAATTAAAACACCGCTGCCAAAAAAGGGCTCAAATAATTTGGTAGTGGTTAAGATGCTATACATCGTCTGCTAGAAAAACTAATTTCAGTTGTGTCTGTTGTAATATTAGTGTGTGTAGAAATTTCACAAAAAAGAGATACGGATGTTAGGTAATTGGCAAAGCAACCATAGAGGAGATTGTACAATTCCCATACAGAGCAAAAATGTTAAAGAAAAATAATTTGAAATTCCAATTAACAGCTGATAGGATAACATGGTAAGATGTCACATTTTGAGACTTTTATTATATCAGTTGGCTAAAACTATCATTGTCTCCACATTATCTTCGTATACACAAGCTTGAAACCACAGAACAGAACTTTTCCTATTTTTACTGTTAGCAAAATCTATAAAAGACACTTCACTGATACACTTCATGGTAAGGTCCTAGGGAGTGTTGCTGAACAAAGAGGCCTTGGAGTGGAGGTTCCTTGAAAGTAGAGTCGCAGGTAGATAGGATAGTGAAGGAGGCATTTGGTATGCATTCCTTTATTGGTCAGAGCATCGAGTAAAGGAGTTGGGAGGTCATGTTGCAGCTGTACAGGACATTGGTTAGGCCACATTTAGAATATTACATGCAGTTCTGGTCTCCTTCCTGTTGGAAGGAAGTTGTGAAACTTGAAAGGGTTCAGAAAAGATTTACAAGGATATTGCCAGGGTTGGAGGATTTGAGCTATAGGGAGAGGTTGAATAGGCTGGAGCTGTTTTCCCAGGACCAATGGAGGCTGAGGGGTGACCTTATAGAGGTTTATAAAATCATGAGGGACTTGACTTAGGATAAGTAGACAAGGTCTTTTGGGGGAGTCTAGAACTGGAGGGCATAGGTTTACGGTGAAAGGGGAGAAATATGAAAGGCATTATAGGGGCAACCTTTTCACTCAGAGGGTGGTGTGTGTGTGGAATGAGCTGCCAGAGGAAGTGGTGGAGGCTGGTACAATTACAACATTTAAAAGGCATTTGGATGGGTATATGAATAGGAAGAGTTGCGTGGGATATGGGCCAAATGCTGGCAAATGGGACTAGATTAGATAAGGATATCTGGTCAGCATGGATGAGTTGGACCGAAGTGTCTGTTTTGGTGATGTACAGTACATCTCTATGACTTTATGACAAGGTGTACATAGCTATACAGTCCTGGAAGCAGACATCCAGATCTCTCAAAATGATTCTCAGCTCCTGAGAATTTAGTTCTGACCTTTTTTCTGGCCAGGAAATATTTAACTCCAGAACAGTGCTTCATGATGTTGATGTACCTGGAGAACTCTACCTCTGGTTAAAGTTAGGCAAATCTTCAAGCCTTGTTTTAATTGCCCCACAATTTTGGTCTTTTCAATTTGAACATGAATATCCACATTCTTGCGTAGTGACCTTTCGTATTTTTGTTGCTCTGTATTTCCCTGAGTCTGGCAGACTAACTTTTTTTTGTGTTTCACAGATACATTAGAAACCCTTCACATATCTCCATGGCAACATGAATCACGTGGACCTTGTATTCAAATAGAAATGCTGATAACTATATTTGAAACCTAACTCTTTTCCTTGAAAGTAAATGAACAATTTAATTCACAACTGTTTATAATCCAACCTTCTCAGCACTTTTTGGGATTTTTGGAAATTTACATGTATTCATTATTAGCAAATTGCTGGTTGTCTCCCAAAATAAACACAGTGCAACTTCTCCCCAGTAAAACATTCTGAGTCACCTTTAATCTCAAACAATCAAAATACTCAGGCTTGCTGTCAGGCAGATCTCTGAACAGGTCTTATGACTCTCTTCATTCTACATTCAATTAAAGATACAGTCTCAAAATATAACAACCATACAAACCTCATGACTGCAATGAGATTTTTTTTTGGCAGTGAGTTGTTCTGGGATGCATACCTTAATGTGGTGGTGGAAGAAGATTCAGTAGCAACTTTCAGAAGGTAAATGGATGCATCAAAAGAGCAAAAGAAAGAAGAGATTATGAGAAATCAGCAGTTGTGACTGGAACTAGATCCTTTAACAGATACAGCTGACCAAATGGCCCCCTGCGATATAATATTCAGTGATACTGTAATATTACAAGAAAAAAATCACTGTCAAACATTTTGAGTCACTCCACAGATTTCTCACTGGTCAGCTGTGTCATGACTAACTGTGGCACCTCTGGAAAGGACTGTACTCAATACAGGTATATCTCAGGTAGAAAGTAACCTCCTGAAATGCCTAAAGAACTATAGTTAGGTGAAAGTGAGGACTGCAGATGCTGGAGATCAGAGTCTAGATTAGAGGAGTGCTATAAATCATTGCTGTACACACAGGAAAAGCCCTAATGCTCAAAATCAGAACTAATTTGTCACTTATCTAACAACACAGGAGGAGAGAGAGAAGGCAGGCGGGAAGGACTGAAAGAGAGATTAATGAAACAGAAATTTATGAACCCAAGAGCATGCAGACTTTTATTTTTGATCCCAAGACTTATATCTCTTTTAAAACACTTACTTCAATTGGGATGGTGGCCATTTCAAATTCTGTATCCCTTGCATGGATTTCTGTTTGCAACATTGCCCTGATGGTGGTGGAATCTTGTTGGGGGGGGAGCTGGGTTTGTGTTAATAAGTAGCTAGATTTCCTTGCACATTGGCAAACCTGTTTATATCACTTCTGCATCTTTGCTTTAGTACATTTTAGCAATAAGACCAAGGGTAGAAACTTCACCTCCCGGAAAATGACAGGGAAACAGGCTAGTGGGGAAGAGAATCAGATGGGTTGATACTGGGGTGATCCCCACCCCTTTCCCACCCCCATTAGAATTAAATTCTGGGGGGGAAGAGCCTCCCGGTTGAAATCCTTAAGTGCTCAGTTGTGATTAGACCACTGTTCTCAACATCAGAGAAAGCTGGCAGACTGCTTGCCCATCCAAAAATGAAGCAGATTAGGAGCAAGTGAGACTTGATCTGCCCCTACCTGGGGATGAATGGCATGGGGGGATGCTGGGCACAGGGGTTTTAGGGATCTGCCTGATCTTGTTTGGAACCCCACTAATCGCCATCTCTCTATGAGTCCCATTTAACTTGAGCCACTACAGACAAGCTGCATTCAGACATGTCATTGGAACCCTCACCTATAAAGTCACTCTGATGCAGTAAGACCATTCAACACTATTTTAAGTAATGCACAATCAATACTTTCGTTATTTGAATTTGAAGGAAATTTGCAATTTATTTTTAAAAAGTGCTGTTCCATAAATTATGCTAACTCTAATTGCATTCCCGTCTCAGTGTTCACATGCAATCTGAGATCAGGAGCACAGCTCCAATACCTAATGGTCACTGGGCTGTCCATGTGGTCACTGTTCAAAATCGCTCCCTGTGGAGATATGATCTGACAAGCTCCTGGAGACCATTCATAGTTGATAGCTGAGGGATGTTTCTATTTATTAATAGATTAGAAACCCAAGCTCCAATCTGTGTTTGCAAATATGATATCTAGTTAAGAAAATCAAGAGACGTTTGGAAGATTATTTCACATAATAAAGTCTAACACTGATATCTACTTATATCTGAAACTTGACATTTGAGGATCCCAACTTTCACAGGTGTACATGGATCAGATAGAATGATAGGTTGATCAATATATGAAAAAGGCAGATTTGGTAGATAGATAGATCAGAAAGCATTTAAACTTACTGAAAGCTTGCTGTACCTGCACGCTAGCTTTTAGTGACATGTAAACAAGGATATTTAGTCTCTCTTGCCAATCTCTTGTCATTTAAGAATATTTTGCACCTCTGTCCCTCTGACCAAAGTGAATAACTTCACATTTACCCACATTATATTCCATCTTGCTTATTCATTCAGTGTGTGTAAGTCCCCTGAAGCCTTTTTGTATCCTCATCATTCCCACTCACATTCCAATCAAGGCCTGAAGCATCTGCAAAGTTGCTACAATTGACTTCCACATGTAAAGCATTGATATCAATTGTGAACAGCTCAGCCCAGGCACTAACTCTTCAGTCAAGGCCTAGGTCATGGTTTATGTCAGAAGCCTGGCCAAGAGACGAACTAGACCCCATGATTTAAGTCTCTGCCCATGCTTGTGCTACCCCACCTGAGAGTGACTCATTTGCTCCTACCCTCTGCTTTCTGCCTGTTAACCAATCAATGCTAGTATATTATACCCAAACAGAATGTGCTTGAATTTTGTTTATTAACTTGTTGTGCATGACTTTGTCAAAAGCCTTCTGAAAATCCAAACAAACCACTGGTTTTCTATGTCACTGATACCAATGTGACCCTTGAACTCTGGCTATTCATTCTTGCCAAAGTGAATGGCCTGCAGTCAACAGTACCTGCAGAAGGAGGCAAGAGGAGGACGCAGTGAGAGACAAATATGAAAATCAGAAATAATTATATTAATCAATGTCTCTTTATAAATCATAAAGTTGAAATTTAACTTAAGGTAAGACAGTCATAGAGTTATCCAGCACGGAAACGGACCTTTTGGTCCAACTCAACAACGTTGAACAGGCTTCCAAAACTGATCTAGTCCCATTTTCCAGCATTTGGTCCATTTGTTCCTTTTATTTGATTGGTTTAAATTTTTATGACATTTGTGGCACTTATTTAAATCTCTTTTGGAAGTCCATGGATACCAATGCAATCACATTACTCTTGGAAAATCTGTTATCTCATCAATAAACTCGATCAAATCAGTTAAACAAGATTTAATTATAAAGAAATACAAATAAATATAAATAAATATCAGGGTTTAGGTATTAACTTCTGAACCATTTTTATTTTTATTTTCTCTGTCGGTGCTTTGATTCTCAATCTTTGGGCTCAATGTTCACATTTATTTGGCTTCCAGCATTATAATTGTCATCAAATTATTTACTTGCTAAATGCTAATAAAATCAATTATTCCAGTTGCATTGTATTTTTAAATACGTAAACATCAAATTCAATGCAATTTATAAAATATTGACATGTTTGTTCAGATAAACTCCTGTTCAAATTCAGCCATACTTATCTGCTTCATTGTCAATGTGACTAAACCAATTACTCCTTTCGTTAAAGTAAGGTGGACTTCGAACCAGGGTAATACAGGCTGATAAACTGTTACCCAGAAATGAGTGTCGTCCTCAAATGCTTTTTTCTCTTCAATCAAAGACACAAACTGAGGAATCTGATTAGCATTTTCCACCAGACCAGTGCCTAAAGCTTTCTATTTTGATGAAATTCTCTCAGGTCCCAATTACTCAATAGATCAAAGCGCCTCTAAGACCCTAAAAGTAAAATAATCTGGGAAAGCACACTTCAGTACTTCTTTCAGCAAAACTGCTGCATGAAAATAAATGTATGTTGTATTCTTGATAAGTTGCATTAACCTGCGATACACTAAGGCACAGCTGTAGGTGTGGATTGAGAATGATACATATCGAAATAGCAGAACTCACACAGGAAAGCTCAATTGAGAAAACAGAACAGGAAATAAGGACTAAATAACATTTGGTCAAAAGTAATCTTATGGTTCTGGTACTAGACTAGCAACCCAGAGGTTCTATGCTCGATTTCAGTTCTAAAGAAGGGTCACTGGATTTGAAATGTTAGCTCTATTTCTCTCTTCACCGCTGCTCTCAGATCTACTAATGTCCCCAGCAACTCCCATTCTTGTTTCAGATTTCCAACATCTGCAGTTCTTTGTTTTAAATTATTTCGGAATATTTAACTGACATTTTCAAGTAATTGTAGCCTCTGAATCTTAAATATCATGTCGTCAGCAAAGGGGACCTATTACCTCTATCCGGTTTGTTCTCAATGTGACTCCAGGATACTAAGTCCAAAACCAGCTCAGAGAACAATCATTCAGTTGAATGAAATCTTGAACAACCGGTGGGATCTAGCACCCACCACTCTGGGGTTTCAAGACTGAGCAGGGGAAACATCCTAATTTACAGGAAGCCAAGAGGTACAAGTGACATCCTTATTACTCAACTGGAACATCATCCGCTTGCCCAGTGTGAGAGAAACATAGATTCTGAGGTTGCCCCGGTGGAAACCTTTTTACATCCAGTAAATTTCCTGGATCTGGATTTCCATTTCCTCGATTAACAGAGAAAAGAAGCTGCTATCTTAAATGTAGTTAATTGCTTGACTGTTCTATTCATGGACGTAAGCATGCCAGACTTTGTGAAATGCTAACACTGTCTGCCTCATTCCCAAACAGTTACAAAGTCAGAATCTCGTTTTTTATTGAGTCTAAAATGTGGGAGGCAATTTTGCTCAGGAACGTGTCAAGTTGTCTCCAGCAATTACATTCTTCTCAGCTCATTGCGTTTACACGCCTGAGTAAAATGTACAGGCACAAAGTTGTGAAGCCCAATGGGATCTCTTGTATTCCAATATCCGAGCACTGGGACAACACACGACTCTCTGCTGGTCACTCCCACCCCACTCCTGATTCCAGACAAACATTTGTTCCAATGTTCAGCGACAACTCCCCAGACATTCTTCCCTAGGTTTGCTGGGGAAAAACAGAAGTACTGTTTTTGTGGGATCACAGTGGAAGGCAATGGCAACCTGGGCCCAAGAATGCTGTGGTGGTCAGTGACCTGGATCAGCCTCATGTGAATGCTGCACACTGCCTGGGTCAGAGCCACTGTCTACTCAATGTTTCAGCTTCCTCTGAGTGTGAGCATTGAAAGCTCCCTGCCGCAGTGGACTCCTATACACAATGTTGGGCGCCAGACATCTTCATCAGATGCCTCACTTGCACTGAATATGTCTCAATTAGCCAGCAGGACATAAACAGTGGTACCAGCTCTTAGACATCTGCTGAAGTTCACAGCTAAAACATAAAAGGAGTGATAGCGCTCAGCAGTGCACATACCATCAGGTCACTGACCTTTCATCTCAAATGGGAGAATTTACATATCTGATATGTTTCTCACCAAAGGGTTACATGAGACAAGGACACAGCTACAAAAGGTTGCTTCAGTCTGAACACCTCTGAGGTGAATCAGTCACACATCATTTAATGCTTTATTAGCTTTCACCTAGCCTAACTCGTTGACCAAACAGAAGCTCTGTTCATTCAGTACCCTTAATTCCTAAGATGTAGCAAACCATATTCTTCTTAGCAGTAACATTAAAACGGACATTCATAGCTCTGGGAATGATACCTCAATCTGTAGCTGTGAAGCTTCATGTTCACGTACCCTTGCTACTGTCTATTAATGCTTCTGTCTTTCTGTAGGAACGTGCACAGTAAATGCAAATGTGTCCAGAGAGTGAGGGGTGGGAGGTGGCGGGGGGGGGGGGGGGGGCAGCAAAGTTAATGGGAGAGCAAGGGGAACGCGCCCTATGCTGAAGGTAAGGCCGGATATTTACAAGTGAAAAAGCCTGCACTCTGCTAGCCTCAGCTGTACATGAAATGGAAACATTGTAGGTAAGGTCAATGACTCGCAGCATGAGGAAATCAATGTTTTCCTATATAGCCTCACAATCCAGGAGATTAGAAACAAGAGCCCTGTGCCCAGGCTCATCTCTAGTCTACACCCTCAGAGGCTGCACCATCAAGGCATTCCTCCCTCACTCCTCTGCCTCCACACAGAGACATCCCCTTCAGTGGGTAACCTATTGAGAGTAGGATTAGTATCACTGGGAGCACAGCGCCCTCAGCCAGTGCAGGAAGGTCCAGCCCTCAGACGTTATGGAACAGGTCAATGCTGAACCCACAACAGTTAGTGAGCATCTGGACTCAGTCGTTAAAGAGCTGACACTGAAGAATAGACAAGCAGAACCATGTCTGGCGGAGAAGCCTGAGACGATGCACAGACCGGAGTGAGAAGGACAAAGGAGTCTGTCCAAGTTCTATCCAATGTTGTGGCTCCAGCTTATAAATGTATAACTGCTTCCATGGGGTGAGGTAGCAGTTACCATGGAGATCCAGGACCAGCAGAACAATATCTTCACAAGGTAGGTTTGAAAAAAGACTGCTCATGACCATGGTTGACCAGGTAGTCTGCATTCCTTATACTGTAACTGTTTAAGCTAAGAAATAGTTTGCTTATGAAGGAGCCAGGCTTCTGAACAGGAGTGTACTTTATCAGAACTCCCAGGGAGATATTTATCCTTCATGCTCTGCACCATCATATTTATGGTCAGGTAATATTCTTACTTTTGCCGAACAATATTACACCAGCATATGTCATTCCATTCGACTGGAGTGTTAGTGAACCCACTACAGTCAGTACAAATGGTATGATAATGAAAGCAAAGAGGTTCCTGACTATTAGGGAAAATCAACACCTGAAAGGTTCTGAGAACTCAACACTAAAACTTTAACCTGTGTCAGAAATCTGAACTTTGACTTCCTGCTCAACATATGTTCATCCAGCATATTTCTAAGTTATCTGAGTGGACCTGAAAGATTCTATCTATTATCATTGTTCTACTCTCAAACAATAAGACTTTCTGTCAGTCTGCTGTATCCTTTTTTAATTCATTCACAGGATGCGACATGGCTGGCTAGGTGGCATTTATTGCCCATCCCTAATTACCCAGAGAGCAGTTGAGAGTCAATCACTTTGCTGTGGGTCTGGAGTCCCGTTTAGGCCAGACCAAGTAAGGATGGCAATTTCCTTCCCTAAAGGACATTAGTGAAGCAGATGGGTTTTTCCGACAATTGGCAGTGGATTCATGGTCATCATTAGACTCCTAATTCCAGATTTTTATTGAATTCAAATTCTACCATTTGCCATGGCAGGATTTGAATCCATGTCCCCAGAACATTACCAGGGTCTCTGGATTGACAGTCCAGCAATAATACCACTAGGCCATCATCATGCCTAAATTTTCAGACAGTATCACTGTCCCATTCCTGGACAGTGTCAGTTTGCTCTCTTCTCAGATGGGAACACCATATCTGTCTGTCACATGCCCAGACAATAACTTTGTCTGTCTGTCTCATTCCTAGACTGAAACACCATCTATCTCATTCTCTGATGGTCTCTGTTTGCTTTATTCTCAGAAGTAACTCTATATCTGTAGTTCCTTTCCCAGTGAGTAACACTGTCTGCATGTCTCATTCCCTGACAGTGTCATTGTCTGCCAATCTCATTCCCAGACTGTAATACTGTCTGCCTATCTCATTCGCAGACTGTAACACTATCTGCCTGTTGCATTCTCTGACTGTAACACCATCTGCCTGTCTCATTCCCTGACTGTAATACTGCCTGCCTATTTCATACCCAGACAGTAATACTGTTTGTCTGTCTCATTTCTTGACTATTACACTGTCTGCCTGTCTCACTCTCTGACTGTAACACCATCTGCCTGTCTCATACCCTGACAGTAACACTGTAGGCCTGATTAATTCCCAGACAGGAACATTGTCTGCCTGTCTCATTCTCTGACTGTAACATTACTCGTTGTCTCCATTTCAGGTGAAAATACCATTTACACCATTTACAGACGATAGCACAAGCTGTTGCTTCATTCCTAACCACAAATCTGCTGCTAATGTTAATTCATTTTAAAATAATCCAAAGTGGCTCTGCTTGAAGTGGAGAAGTGAGTTGAATATAATCTGTGGACTGATGGGGAAGGGAAGGGGTTCAGAGAGAAATGGAGTTGGTCTGCCTCCTAACTCAGTCACTGACCCAGACGGATTGAACAGCTGTTTCTGAGAGAACGGCTTCTCCATGATTGCTTCAAACTACAGTAACGTGGGGACGGGGTGGGGGTGGGGTGGAGGTGTTTGACATATACACTATTATGTTTCATTGGCATTTCAGATCAGATTCACATTTCCAAAATTTGAAACTTATAAAGCCATATATAAATCACATGTTTTAATTAACCTGGAAGTTCAGCCCTAATTGCTGAAAATCAAATCAAGTAACTTCATAGTAATAGTGTCTCCACATCATAAATCACCAGCAAGAATGGTAATAAAGGCCGTATGCTTCTTTCTTTATGCTTTATCGGTGAAGAGTGTTATTAATGGGAAAGTAACTCACATTTCACTCAGATAGTGAGGGTAATATTCTGGTGGGCTGCACTGAGTCTCCCAACCTCATGCACATGGGATCTGACCAGCCAGCAGAGAAAGAGGAGCATTGAATCCCAGCATTTATTGGTTATGGAGAAGAAAGATGTGAGGTTCTAACACATTGGGCAGAACGTTCCCTTTGAAGCTAAGGAATGGTGTGGGTGTATAGAATGGAGTCATATCTGCTATGAGGATCCAACTTTTCACAATATGTATCAACGATGTGGATGAGTCAAAGACTCTTCCAACCTCTTCCATCAGGCAGACGATGCAAAAGCTTAAACAGACATACCAACAGATTCAAGAACAGCTTCTTCCCCGCTGTTATTAGTCTTCCAAATGGACTTCTCAAGTTTTAAATCTAATATTTAACTTGCTCTATGTGCACCTTCTCTGCAGCTGTAACATTGTGTTCCTCACTATGTTCTATTATCTAATGCACTTTGTGTGTTTTGATTGCACTGCACACAAAACAAAACGTTTTCAGTACCTAGATACATGTGACAATAATAAATCAAATCAAATTTTTAAAAAAATGAAGTCGAGACTAAAATTTCCAAGTTGGGTGACAACACAAAACAAGGTGGGAATGTGAATGGTCAGGGAATGTCGCGATTTAGAGTTGATTGAAAGGGCAAATGCAAAGCAGATATAGTAAATGTGGATAAATATGAAGTTATCCGCTCCATTAGGAAAAAGAGAATGGTGGTGTATGATTCAAGTGGTGATAGATTAGGTAAGGATGGTGTAGAAAGGCACCCAGATGGGCATCAATTATTTGGAGCAAGTCAGCAGGTGTAACAAGCCATTGGGAAGGCAAGTGTGGAGATAAGGAGAAACTCCTTCAGCCTGAGAGTGGTGAATCTGTGGAATTCACTGCCACCGAAGGCTGTGGAGGCCGGGTCATTAAATGTATTTAAGACTGAGATAGATAGATTCTTGAGTGTCAAGGGGATCAAGAGTTATGGGGAGAAGGTAGGAGAATGGGGATGAGAAACTTATCAGCCATGATTGAATGGTGGAGCTGACTTGATGGGCTGAATGGCCTAAATTCTGCTCCTATGTCTTATGGTCTATTGGTATGGTCTTCAATGCAGGAGGCAGGACCAAAAACGTCTAATTGCAGCTGTGCATGGTCTTTGTAGAGACCATAACTGGAGTATTGTGCAGAGTTCTGATCTCCTCACCCATAAAACTGTATACTTGCTCTGGAAGGAGCACAGTAAAGGTTCACCAGACTGATCCTTGGATTGGCAAGTTGAGGAGATACTGGGTCGATTGGGCCAAGATTCACGGGGGTTTGGAAAAATGAAAGGGTCTGTCATTGAAACATATAAATTTCTGACGAGGCTGGTTTGACAGGATGCAGGGGTGGTGTTTCCACTGAGAGGGTCCTGAACAAGATGTCACAGTCTCAGGACAGGCTGTCAGCCATTTCAGACTGAAATGAGGAGAAATGTCTTCGCTTAGAGGGTGATGAACGTGTGGAATTGTCGAGCTGGATAATTTCCAACCCTTCTTGCCTCTAGAGGCTAAGCAATAGCAGTTGGGGGCTGCTATTTTTGCTGGATCTGCACATCTTCTTGTTTTATCACCTGTGTTATCTGGGAAGCAGCAGCACCAGAAGATAGCCTCGGGCAGTTTTGTGGGAAGTAGATGCAGGTTTTTGAGAAAAGTCAGACAGATCCCAGAATATTTTTAAAGACGTGCCTGGGCTCTGACATCCTTCATAATGAAGTTTAATGTTATACTCCCACAGATGGTAACGTTGAGCCTGCAACAACAAAACTACAGATCTGTGATGATGAAGAAATTTGGAGTGCTATTTACTTATGTAAGGCTGTGCAGCTACTTCTGCATTTCCCTGAGGCAGCTTCCAGGGGGCTGACCTGTAAATATCCCCTCACCCTCCCCATTCCACTTCAGTGTAAAGTTATGGCAGCCTTACTGTTGTTTGTTAGGAAATTACAGCCACAGTGCAGAAGCTTCAAATCCACAAAATTGTACAGCCAGACCATTTGAGATGAGGCTGTAATGGCAAGCCCCTTGTTTACCATGAACATTGTTGAGTTGATAGATTATGAGGTGGCAATCAGTGGGCCCAATGTACAATACTCCCAATGAGTCTTTCAGTAACACATTAAGGATTTGAATATTCGAAAAACTTTGACTTTCAATTGAACTGTGAATTGAAGGCAGCATGCTAGCAATGTTTAAAAACTTTAATAATGATGAATGCAGAAGTCCCTCAGAAGGCGTCACATTGCAGTGCTACTCTCCAGAGTCAAAAAGTGTGGTGCTGGAAAAGCAGAGCTCGAAATGTAAACTCTCCTGCCCCTCAGATGCTGCCTGATCGGCTGTGCTTTTCCAGCACCACACTTTTTGACTCTGATCTCCAGCATCTGCAGTCCTTACTTTCTCCCAGTGCTACTGTCCACCCAGTCTTATTCTCTACAGATCTAATTGCACGTTGATTTTTGAATTAATAGGGTGATGTTCTGATGTTGTATTCACTTAGGGGAACTTGCAGTCTCTGCTTCTGACTCAATTTGCACTCCCCTCTCTCTCCATTCTCCATGTCCCTATCTCTGTAGCACTAATGACTCTTCACCCTCTCTCTGTTTCAGTGCAGCCCCATTACATTACTCAAGAGAGGGCATCATTGATCTAGAGTATCCTATGCCTTTGCTTGCCTTGCACACTCTGACCATTGAGATCAAAGTCTCCAGGACTTACATTGACTACCAGGTCTCACCTTATTACCTGCAATTCCTTCTTTAACTGCGATGACTCCCTGAGATACGAGATAATAAGGTCAGTTCCTAGATTTGAGCAGCCTGCTTGATTGATTCTCCAACAGCACTTTGAAAGGCTGACAAATCAAACCCATCTACTTGACTTTCAGGACTGTTATGGCCCAGTCCTTGAACTGTGATGGTGTGGATCTACTGACCTGCATTTAATCACCATCCTGATTCACCATGACCAACCCTCCAGACTAGAAATGGCCCTGGTGCAGGACTGACTGTGACAGTATTCCCTGGCTGACTGAAGTTCCTCTCACCTCACTCAACACTCATCACCTTTGACTTTCACGCATTGTGAAACACAGGCAAATGGGACTAGTTCAGTTTAGGAAACTTGGTCAGCATGGATGAGTTCGGCCGAAGGGTTACCCCAACCCCCACAGACCAGGCCCTGTCATTACATGGGCCATTACCACACTCAGGGTGAAAGTCAGAACTGCAGATGCTGGAGATTAGAGTCAAGATTAGAGTGGTGCTGGAAAAGCACAGCAGGTCAGGCAGCATCCGAGGAGCAGGAAAATTGACGCTGCGGGCAAAAATCCCTTCATCAAGAAACCACACACAGTCCATTGTCAGCTGCCAATAGTTTGCAGTAGCAGATATTTGTTGATCCAGGTTGACCTTTATCCAGTCCATTGTTTGTCCAACTGTTTTTATCTCTATCACCATCTATCATTTACTCCCTATTCTCTCTCCCCACCCTATCTTTTGCATTTAAAAAAAACTTTCTCCTGGCTACCGTCACTTCTGAAGAACAGTCACTGGACCTGAAACGTTAACTCTGATTTCCCTCCACAGATGCTGCCAGAGCTGCTGAGTTTTTGTAGCAATTTCTGTTTTTGTTACTGATTTCCACATCTGCAGTTCTTTCGGGTTTTGTTTTGTTAAGTGATGCCTGAGCCTTGTTGGAGAAGCTATCTCAAGTCCACAAGTATTGTCTGTGATAGAACCTGATGTTTGTCGTTTAGTGCATTGCTGTTGCCCAGTTGTGTGGATGGAGGGCCCATGGATACCATTGCCACTGATAGTGGAGTCAGCTGTGGTTGAGGCAGCAGAAAAAAAAAGGAAGATCGAGAGCGCAGCCATGGGTCAGGTGCTTGTCCTGAATGGACTCTGAGGATCAAGCTTGACAAATACCCCATTTATCCTTTCGTACTGAGTTTTTGAAGCATTGAGTTTCTTGACTGGGGAGAAGTAACTCGGCTGAGTCGTGCATTCGAATCAGCTAATCACCACCCGATGGCTAAAGTTTGATCTCGCCATCTGAGAAGAGACAGCTTCATCATGGGAGTTGTTTTTGACCCTGGATCTGAATTTTAATTCTCTTCTGATTTTAGTCATCATTCTCACTGCTGTTCTCTCTGCTGCAGAGAGTGAAAAATCATACTTAACTGTGTTACCAAATCTCCTTCAGCCAGCAGGGACAGCCAAACTAACAGCAGCATCTGGTATTGTATGTGAAAAAGGTGTTTGCAAAAGTCCGAAATGAGATGTGTCTAAGAAGCTCAGACAGTTCCTGCTGAGGTGTCTCCATAACACAGAGGGCTAAAATTGATGATGTCGCTCAAGAGATGAAAGGTTTAGTAGGATAGCTTTGTATTTTTGGCTAGAAACCCTGCCAATGGTTACAGGGATTGGGATATCATGGATGCACAATCCTAATAAGTTGAATTTTCCATCATATTGACAATCTTTGCCAAATGAGTGAAAGCCCAAAGAAATATAATTCCAAAGCTTCATGCTGATACTAGATTGGTACAGCTTCAAAACTTTCCACTCCATTTCATAACCGTATGTGTTGTACATTCATTTGACACCCCTCAGTATTTAAAGGACAGCAATCTTTATAAAGATAACAGTAGAGAATAGATAACTTCAGCTTTGGGAACCTTTCAAACCTGTTTTATGTTTATTCTTGATCTCTAATGTCTCCCCATTTCTTGTCCATTGTCAGCCATAGCTCAGTGGTATCATTCCCACCTGGATCAGAAGGGGTTGAGTTCAAGTCTCACTCTAGATATCTGAATGCAAAGTCTAAGCTGACAGTCTGGTGGATTATTGAGGGAGCAGCATAAGATCAGACAAGCTGTCTTTCAGATGAGGTATTAAACAGATGCCTCAAATTCCAAACACAAATGATTCCATGGAATTTATAAATTTGTTTTCTTGGTGTTCTCTGCCAATATTTATGGCTCAATCATAAAGAATCACTAATGCAGATAATCACATTGCTGTGTTGGGAACTTGTTGTGTCCAGATTGGCTGCTGTGTTTCTCTGTGTTACAACAGTGACTATACTTTAAAACGTTTAAGTCTGCAAAATTCTTTTGAATATCTTGCTGTTGTGGAAGGGTTTACGTAAATGCAAGATTGGAATTCTTTTTCCTTTTTTTAAACTTATTTCTCTCGACATGCTTGCTTTTAGGGCTCTTCTTAAAACCCAATCCATTATCAGGGTCGAGAGTGTGGTGCTGGAAAGACTCAGCAGGTCAGGCAGCATCCGAAGAGCAGGAGAATTGAAGGTCCGGGCATAAGGCCGCACAAAGAGCAGGACAGACAGAGAGGCACCAGCAAGGACATGCTCCAGGAACAGGACAATGGAAGCACCTCATCACTTCAGAAGAGACATTAACACCTATCTGTGAAGAGGAATGGAACCATGACAGTGTCAGGCTGTTGCATTGTGTGAAGGAACAGGCCATTCATCTGATATTTGTTTTCCAATTAGCATCCTTGCAACTAAATTACTCCATTTCCAGATACATTGTAGTTTCCCATTTCTTAATCAGTGTCATTGAGCAACATTACTATAAAACTGGTCTCATCCTCAGCTCTGGGAAGGGAAATCTGATCTACCTGTACAAGCTGTCAGTTCTCTATCAGCCTAGTCTGTTTCTCTTCCAGCGATATCGTTTGCAATAAATTATTTGTCAATTTCATTTCAAGCTTTGTTTTGTGATCTCTAACCTATTGGGAAAATTTCTCCGACAATGGACAAGGGAGAGCCAGTGGATGTAGTATACCTGGACTTTCAGAAGGCCTTTGACAAAGTACCAGTTAGGAGATTAGTGAGCAAACTTAGGGCACATGGTACTGGGGGCAAAATACTAACATAGATTGAAAATTGGCTGGCTGACAGGAAGCAAAGAGTAGTGATAAACAGCTCCCTTTTGGAATGGCAGGCGGTGACCAGTGGGGTACCACAAGGTTTGGTGCTGGAACCGCAGCTGTTTACAATATACATTAATGATATTGATGAAGACATTAAAAGTAATATTAGCAAATTTGCTGATGACACAAAGCTGGGTGGCAGGGTGAAATGTGAGGAGGATGTTATGAAAATACAGGGTGACTTGGACAGGCTAGGTGAGCGGACGGATGCATGGCAGATGCAGTTTCATGTGGATAAATGTGTGGTTATCCACTTTGGTGGCAAGAACAGGAAGGCAGATTACTATCTAAATGGAGTCAGATTAGGTAAAGGGGAAGTACAATGAGATTTAGATGTTCTTGTACATCAGTCAATGAAAGCAAGCATGCAGGTACAGCAGGCAGTGAAGAAGGCTAATAGCATGCTGGCCTTCATAACAAAAAGAATTGAGTATAGGAGCAAAGAGGTCCTTCTACAGCTGTACAGTGCCCTGGTGAGACCACACCTGGAGTATTGTGTGCAGTTTTGGTCTCCAAATTTGAGGAAGGACATTCTGGCTATTGAGGGAGTGCAATAGGTTCATGAGGTCAATTCCCGAAATGGCAGGATTATTATATGTTGAAAACTTGGAGCGACTGGGCTTGTATACACTTGAGTTTAGAAGGATAACAGGGGATCTGATTGAGACGTATAAGATTATTAAAGGATTGGACATTCAGGAGGCAGGAAGCATGTTTCCGCTGATGGGTGAGTCCAGAACCAGACGACACAGTTTAAAAATAAGGGGTAGGCCACTTAGAACAGAGTTGAGGAGAAACTTCTTCACCCAGAGAGTGGTGGATATATGGAATGCTCTGACCCAGAGGCCAAGTCTCTGAATACTTTCAAGAAAGAGATGGATGGAGCTTTTAAAGACAGTGGAATTGAGGGTTACGGGGATAAGGCAGGAACAGGATACTGATTGTGGATGATCAGCCATGATCATAATGAATTGTTGTGCTGGCTTGAAGGGCCAAATGGACTACTCCTTGCACCTATTGTCTATTGAGGCTTGTGGCTCCGGGGGAGATGAGAGGTAAACAGGAGGGGGGGGGTGAGATTGGGGAGAAAGTAGCTGAAAATGCAATAGGTAGATGAAAGTGGGGGAGAGGGTGATAGGTCAGAGAAGCGCAGCAGGTCAGGCAGCATCCAAGGAGCAGGAGAATCGACGTTTTGGACATGAGCCCTTCTTCAGGAATGAGGAAAGTGTGCCAAGCAGGCTAAGATAAAAGGTAGGGAGGAGGTACTTGGGGGAGGGGCGTTGGAAATGCAATAGGTGGAAGGAGGTCAAGGTGAGGGTGATAGGCCGGAGTGGTGGCGGGGGCGGAGAGGTCAGGAAGAAGATTGCAGGTTAGGAAGGGGTGCTGAGTTCAAGGGTTGGGACTGAGACAAGGTGGGGTGAGGGGAAATGAGGAAACTGGAGAAATCTGAGTTCATCCTTTGTGGTTGGAGGGTTCCTAGGTGGAAGATGAGGCGCTCTTTGCTCCTTGGATGCTGTCTGACCTGCTGCGCTTTTCCAGCAACACATTTTCAGCTCTGATCTCCAGCATCTGCGGTCCTCACTTTCTCCTGATAGGTCAGAGAGGAGAGTGGCACCACCCTCTTGACCTGTCCATCGCCTTTCCCATCTATCCACTTCACCCTCCTCTCTGACCTATCACCTTCACCCCCACCTTCGTTCACCTATCGCATTCCCAGCTACCATTCCACCCCCCCACCCACCATTTATCTCTCGGCTTCCCCGGCCCACAGGCCTCATTCCTGATGAAGGCCTGATGCCTAAAACGTCGATTCTCCTGCTCCTTGGATGCTGCCTGACCTGCTGTGCTTTTCCAGCACCACACTCTCGACTCTGATCTCCAGCATCTGCAGTTCCCACTTTCTCCCAATCTATTGATCAACCATATGCTGACTAGTCGAGCTGGAATTGATTTTACAGGAGCAGAGCCTTTTGTGGCAGGATTCATTGGATGAACTTGTTTGGACACTTTCAGGGTTTAACCTTTCTGATCACAAAGTTGATGGAAGTGTGAGGGGCTAATGATGCAGCAAGGGCCACAGTGCATCTGGGAGGTTGAGATCAAGAAAATAAGCACAATGCTTCCAGAATCAATGAGATTTTTAAAAATTGAGAAATAAACAGAGGAAGGGCTGAGAATGAGTGCGAAGTAGAGAAGGTAAATTTAATGTCAAATCAGCTACTGAAGGAGAAATGAGTGAAAGACAAACATTTGGACTGAGAGCCGAGAGAGATTTTAAAAACAAAGGAATGAGTTTCCACACTTTTAATTGTGCACTTTGGGATGAGAGAGCTCCACTGGCATTTATCAACAATTATGTGGTTACAAGAGTGCTTACAGATTTTAAAAACTGAAAGAACTGTGGATGCTGTAATTCAGAAACAAAAACAGAAATTGCTGGAAAAGCTCAGCAGGTCTGGCAGCATTTGTGAAGAGAAATTAGAGTTAACATTTTGGGTTCGGTTCAGCTATAAGGAGAGGGTGGATAGGCTGGAGGTGTGTTCTCAGGAGTGTCAGAGACTCCAGAGGGGTAACTTTATAGAGGTTTATAACATCATGAAGGGCATGGATATGGTAAATGGGCAAGGTCTTTTCCCTGGGGTGGGGGGGGAGTCCAGAACTCGAGTGCATAGGTTTAGGGTAAGAGGGGAAAGATTTAAAAGGGATCTACAGGGCAAGCTTTTCACGGAGAGGGTGGTGCGTGTATGGAATGAGCTGCCAGAGGAAGTGGTGGAGGCTGATACAAATGCATTTACAGGATGGGTACATGAATAAGAAGGGTTTAGAGCAGGGGTGGGCAATTAATTCTTCCAAGGGGCCACATGAGAAACCTGAGTTGTGTTGGAGGGCCGAACCAACAATAGGTTGAACATAATTCTGCTCAGTATTAATTTTCTCCCATTGTAAAAAGTACTAAATTATATAGTTTTGCACTGAAACTTATAATCAAAAGAATAAGGATATTCTATTATAATAAAGATGTGAAATTGTGGAGTAGGTCAAATATAGAAGAAATAAACAGTAAAAACAATAATTTCAGTATTTCATTTTATTTTTAACATGTTAATCTCACAAACCAATAATGAAAACTCGTTTAATTATTGTTCAGTATTACAAACAACTCTATACAAAAAGCAATAAGTGCTTTTGGTGTTTGTCAGTTCATTTTACTTGTTTAGTGAGAAAAATCCAGTCTGTTTTGGGCTTGAACAAGTGCACTGAAATCTGGTTGAATGTCTAAGGTGGATATGCGAAGGACAGCTGAGAGGTGATCATCAGTGATAGAGAATCGGGATTTGGATTTGTTGAACTTCATCACTGAGAATATCTGTTTGCATATATAGGTAGATCCAAAGAGGACTAGAATCTTCTGAGCGTGCCTCCTCATGTGTTGAAAGTTCTCTTCTTTGAGGGAAGAGTATAAATCAAGCTGTGAGACTGACCTAAAGTACTCTGCTAGAAGTGTGTCTGACTGCAGGTCAATGAGTTCAAGCTGAACATCACTAGGTGCATTCTCCACATTGCACGTAAATGGGGGAAAAAATCATGTGCATTTCATTCTCAACCATTTTAAAGTCTTGAAATCGCCTTGAAAATTCATCTATGCAGTGCTTCTAACATAGATGAGTATCTCTGGAGGTGCGGCTTCCTTCAGTGTTGGCAAGTGGGTGAGAATGGTGTCCTCCATTTGGCTTGGGAGAAACTGTAACCTTCTCATAAAAGCCTTCACCAAGTTGTACATTTCATGCACAAAAAGGCCCTTGCACTGCAGTTTCACATTTAGTTCATTCATAAGTGCAGTCACATCAACAGCAAAACCAAGGTCTGCAATCCAGTCTGCATCTAAAAGCTGTGGAATGTCATTCCCTTTCTTCACACAGAAATCTTGAATCTCTTCTCTCAGGTCCCATACACTTTTCAGCATTTTGCCCAGGCTGAGCCACCTGACAGCTGTGTGGTAGCCTATGTCACGATGTTCAGTCTCATTTTTCTCCAAAAGTGCAAAAAACTGCCTGTGATTCAAAGCTCTTGCCCTGATGAAGTTAACTATTTTAGTTACAACATCAACCACATGGTTAATTTTTAACACTGACTTACACAACACTTCCTGATGTATAATACAATGCAAAAATACCAATTTCTGTTCAGGGTCAATTTCTGTCACTTTATCCTGCATTCTCTTTAAGAGTCCAACATTTTTTCCTGTTAGATTTGGAAGACCATCTGTTGTCACACCCGCCAGCTTGTCCCATTTTAGTCCCAACGTGTCCAAACATGCATTTACCTCCGTGAACAAATCATTACCAGTTGTTGTTCCTTTCATTGACTGCATGGCTGCCAGCTCCTCTGTGATTTTAAAGTCCGTAGTTATCCCACATACGAAGATGAGTAGCTGGGCTGTATCACATACGTCGCAGCTCTCATCCAAAGCCAAGGAAAAAAAGTCAAAGTTGACCGCTCTGTGCTGCAGCTGAAGCTCCAGATTTCTCGCAATGTCCCCAATCCTTCTCATTACAGTGCATCGGGAGAGGAGCACATTTTTCTCCAGGCATATTAGCTCTGCAGAGTCCAACAAGCGCTCCTTAATAAACTCTCCATCAGAAAACGGTTTACTGTCTCTGGTGATTTTGTGGGATATGACATAACTTGTCTTGGCATGAGCTGACATTTTGAGGGCTAGCCAGCAAGCATCACTTTTAGCTGTTCACGCACACAAGCGCATACACACACATGTGCATCCACACGTAAGTAATAAAACATCCTTTTCAAAACAAAAGCAACACAGTTGTATTGCGTGCATCGTGTAAATACTTTTTCATTTATGTTCTAATTTAAGATTGACCTCATGCCAGCCGGACAGGAACGACCAAAGGGCCGGATATGGCCCACAGGCATAAAATGCCCAGGTCTGGTTTAGAGCAATATGGGCCAAGTACTGGCAAATGGGACCAGATTAAGACCGAAGGGTCTGAGTATGTGCTGTACATATCTATGACTCTCTGACCCTTCCTCAGAACTTTTCCAGCAATCTCTGTTTTTGCTTCTGCTTACAGATGTTATTATTTGACTCATTGTGGAGAGGTTAGTGAGAAATTAATTGGCAAGCACAGCAGCCTCATGGGAAAAGTTAGGGGCAAGGTGCCACTAGAGTAAAGCCAATAGCCAACAAACGTAAATCAGCCAGCAACATGCGGTAGTTTGCAATTCTCGTTTCATCATCTCACAAATAAAAACCGAAAGAAGTCTGGATGCTGTAAATTAGAAACAAAAACAGGAATTGCAGAAAAAGCTCAGCAAGTCTGGCAGCATCTCTGGAGAGAAATCAGAGTCAACATTGTAGGTCAGGTGACCCTTTCTCAGAAGTCTGTTAACTCTGATTTCTCTCCAGATCTGCTCAGCTTTTCCAACAATTTCTGTTTTTATTATCTCACAAGTCACCGGCTGATTTACATATGCATAATGTTACTCACACACCATTACCTTTGCAATCCTGGATCAGTTCTTTAGCTTGCTTTCCATCGTTTCAATTTCTCTTCTGCAATAACCTTAAATGTTTTGTGTAATTGAAGTATTGTATAAAGACAAGTTAGACTTGTTAATGTTACAACCTTCCTCTTTGATACTTGTCTGAGATTATCTGTTCCCTAATGATTCTTCTTTGATTTTGCCTGTTTTAATAAATATAAACATTTTCCTGATATCTTTTGAAAAAAGTTACTTGACAAATCTCAGTGCAAAATGCAAGCATTGCTAAATGTATGCCGTATAATATACTGGTCTCAACGTCTCCTCACTGACACATTACTTCAACACTGGTTTCCCTGATGGTGTCATTAGCACTCACTTGAAGTGAAATCACACAGTGAGATATTAACATATGAACACGTGGGGGCATATTCAGATGAAATTCCTTTGTCTGCTTATTGTAACACAATAATTCTTAGTTACGCCCTCTGACAAAACAACAGACAAAGGAAATTTGGACATGTTGGCATGTTAAGATCGCACAACATGAATTCACCCCCCATAGTTTAAGCAAATATATTTTAATACTGCCAAAAATTGTTAATAGGGTTTAGGGTAGACAAAACAAAATCTAGTTGTACATTGAGGTTGGTGTAATGTAACAATTTTTTTTTAAAATGCAGCACTGATAATGGAACTGCTTTCTCTATAAATATTTGTTGCTTGTGTGAATGAACCTTTGCTCAATTGTATGTTAAATATTTTCCACCCAATTAGCATGTCTGCACCATTTATTAATATTAATACAGTTTGTTTAACTTCTAAATATTATCTTTCCACATTTGCTCAGGAAGAAAGAATAAAGATTTTATAAGGAGAGCAATTGAAATGCCTTTTATATATAATGAGAGCAAAAGGACTGCTTAAAAACACGAAATGGTTCATTATTTCAGGCACAGGTCCAGAAAGCATCAGCTGATCACAAGATACTTAGTACATGGAGAGGCCATTCAGGGAGTTTAATACATTAAATCAATACAATCTCACACTCCCCTGACTGCTGCATCCAAATAAAAATTGAAAGAACTGTGGATGTCGTAACTCAGAAACAAAAACAGAAATTGTTGGAAAAGCTCATCAGGTCTGACAGCACCTGTGGAGAGAAATCAGAGTTAGCGTTTCAGGCAAAATGACCCACTCTCAGCTGCATCTACTTGTTTCTCAAATGATTGTGGGTTTTCACCTCCCTACTTCTTGCAATCGAAGTGTTGATGGTTCTCAGAGTGAAGGTC